>NW_022145602.1:10594713-11194713 GCF_000002235.5 Strongylocentrotus purpuratus | reverse complement strand
TTTATCCAATTTATTGTCTTTGGAACTCAATTTGCACAGATATCATCGATTGTTCTCATGATCCTTGTAAGAATGGAGGAACTTGCAGTGATGGAGTGAATACCTTTACTTGTGCCTGCGATCCTGGCTATACTGGACCAACATGTGGAACAAGTAAGATATAGAGTCAAAGCAGATTTCATACCTACACCTTTTTATCAAGCAATTGCTCCTTGTTTATTAAGACATGATATAAAAAGAGCAAACAGGGAATAGAAAGAAAGAAACATGCAGCCATTGGTGAGGAAAACCTTGGAGATTTTTATTGACTGACGGTCTCATGCCCAGATTGTAACTACACACATGTCTATTTTATGTCCATCTGATAGGAGCATTCGATTCTATTTGCCTATTTTTACCACCACTTCCTACATTTTTGCCATACATTGTCACGCAATAACTTACAGCCATCTTGAATGGACCTGGCCCTCTGGGACTTGAGAGGTATATCATCCCAGATTCAAGTCTGACAGCTTCTAGTGAGTATAATGCTGACCATGGTGCAAATAGAGGACGTCTTAACCTGGCCCGAGACGGGAACCTGAAGGGAAGCTGGTCTGCACGAGCAAACGATGCCAACCAGTGGATCCAGGTAAACAAATAATTTCTTAAGGAGAATTCGGACACGAAACATTAGGTAACCCTTATTTCTGTGCTTGGCATGAATTTATATTCCACCGCTACTAGCATGTCAGTAACGAAAGAGTCACCAGTCATTTCTATGGCACTATTTACTTCCACTATTAAAATTGTGTTTATTGGCCACTTTTTGAGGTGGCATATGAGTTTGTAGATTTTCTCTCCACTATGTAGGTAAAGCTACTATAAGATTGCCATAGTTACATAATTATTCACATCCAAGTCAATAACTACTTTCATTTTTAACGGCATTCATCTAATTATTCGATATTACTCAGAAGTGAGATCGACAATTAAAACATCAATGTGTAGATTTTTTTTTTTAATTGCCCTTGGAGGGGCAGAGCGGCTTGAAAGCAAGGTAATGTCATTTATAGGTGCAGAGAAAGAAACCTTTCTTAGTGTTTGTATTTAATTCATATAGATTTGACACACTTTGGAACATGCTCATTGGTTACAAGTCTTTAATGGAGATATAAATAAATAGATGAATAAGAGGATGAACATCAAGAAAGCTTCCTCCGATTCTTTTCTTTCTACAAGGTGGATCTTGCGGACATTTACCGTATCACTTCAGTTGCGACCCAAGGGCGACCAGAAGCAAGCCAGTGGGTAACAAGCTACAAGCTTGCTTGTAGTACTGATGGCAAGACCTTTCACACCGTACAGGACATCTCCACAAACCCTGCATATGACAAGGTATTAGTTTGTTCTCTGATTATTCATTTTTTAAATATTACATTGACTCCATTCTTGTAGGAATTTGAAGGCATTTAATATCATTTTGATAACAATTAAAATATTGTTATGGTACGATACTTTCTTTTAAAGAAAAAGGCAATCGTTACCTCAGGAACACATATACAGTTTAGGTGAAGTATATACTATTTTGCTTAGTTACACAAAGTATAAGAGGAAAAACCTATTAGGTAGGATTGTCAGAGCAAGTAATGCACTTCAAGCAAAAAATCTTGAATCCATATCATGTGTCTTCCTATTTTATTACTAGGTCTCGAAAACTAGAAATTGATGTCATCAGAATAAAACTTCAAATAGAAACGAAGGGACAGGCACTGGACATGCAAAAATATGTATTATTCAGCATGCTTGTCATTTCGTTTCTCTTTAGTTTAAAATTGACCGCAGAATCATTTGAGTCATAATTCATTCAAAAGTGGATTCATTTTCCTTTTTCATTGAAGGTCTTCACCGGTAATGTTGACCGCAACACCATCGTGACCAACATTCTTCCTGTACCCCAGATTTGCCGCTATGTCCGCTTGATGCCTGTCAAGTGGTTCGGCCACATCAGTCTTCGTATGGAAATCTACGGTGAAGGCCCTGTCATAGGTCAGTTTTAAAACTAGTGATGTTCCAACATGTTTTGCTCCATATTCAATTTCTCCTGCGACAATTACTCTGGACATTTTTTCACCAATAATAGAGGCATAGTGCTACGGTTATCATTAGGTGATACGTACGTAGTTATATCGTCCTATTTTCACGAAGTGACGGTAGTGAGGAAAATCGTAACGCAAAGTGAATGCAATTTTTTTTTCACTACCGTCACTTCGTGAAAACAGCGACGATATTTATCAACTACAGATATCGTCAAGATTTGTCTTTATTAGGTGATACTTAAGTAGTTATACGTATCACCTTTTGATTTCGTGAAGATTTTTCTTCATAACTATTCATTCTTCCTCAAATTTGTTCGCAAGATATCTCAAGAATGGATGAAGCCATTGTCATGAAACTTATAACGATGATAGATCCTAGTCTAACTAAGAACTCTGTGACTGTTCATTGACCCAAATCATTTTGACGTCATCCTTGCGCCATTTTGTAAAAATCAACTCATGATCATATCTTTATAACGAAAAGACATTTCTCATTTATTGGTATCATGATTAAGGTCAATTACAGGTCAATAAAGGCGCGCGTACGCATACGTTCGCGATCGTCGGCGCGTAAACGCGCGCGCAAAATTTAAAATTGCTCCAAATCGTCTCAAATTCTTTTTACATATGTTACAGGCCATTTTTAGCATTACAAAAAAAATGCGCCAACGCAAATTGCCATTCTTCTTTCTTCACAATATTTTCGATCCTTTTCCGAACATTTTGATACCAAGTTTATATCTTTATGACTATTCATAACGGAATAAGCATCCATTCAAAATAAATGTCCGTTCGCCCAAGCTCTTGTAATACATAGCATATATAAGCCAAAATGGTATGCTTGGGGACCGCAATTTATTTTTCATAATTGAATAGAATATGAGTCGGAGAAATGATTTCATGTGTCATTTGGCCTTTAAGTATATCGTGACGTCATCAAAATGGTGTCGAACTCAAAATACGAATTTGCATATTATGACGTCACAATAATTCGTCCTTGTTTTCACGAAGTGACAGTAGTGAGGAAAATCGTAACGCAAAGTGAATGCAATTTTTTTTCACTACCGTCACTTCGTGAAAACAGCGACGAATTGTAGAAAATTTGGGATAGTGGTCAAAGCACTTATAATTAAATAATGACAGTGCTTATATAGCGCCTAAAACTTACTTTGTCAGAAGTCTCTAAGCGCTCTACAATAATGCAGCATAATTACCCTGGCTTTAGCAGTGCAGCTGTTACGCGCGCTGCGTTTCAAGGAATAAATTCCTACCAGGTACCCATTTACATCACCTCCCATTCCAGCGACCTATATTCGATTCCGATGAGTTAAAACATTTTTTGTGTGAAATTCAATTCGTGAAAATGCGTTCTTCATTATGTACATTAGAATACGTATTATCTAATTTGTCAAGTGAAAAATTCAAGTAAAGTAATGATTTGTTATAGGGTATGATAAAGACTGGTATGTTTCATTCTGATTACAGCGATTCAACTTTTGGTGCTGAGGTGTCTCATGCCATTTCTGCATCCAATTTCATGCCATTTCTGCGTCCATTTTCACATTCATTTCACGCCAAAATGAAAGAAATTTGTTTAAGTGACATTTTCTTGTCTGGCAGGGGCATATTACGTTTTGTGAGACGATGAGATTTTTTCATAAATATATTTTCTTTATAAGGCCACGTTTTTTCAAAAAGATGCTAACATTAAAAGAGATATTTAGTTCATTTAATTCATTTGAATTATGTATTAATAGTTATACAAATGAAGGGATTTATTCCTGAACTGTAATGTGTATTTAGAATGCCATTTTGACTTTATTTTCCTGTTCACCGCCAAATGAAGATAAATATGTCAAAAGGGACATTATTTTCCCATCCCTTTTATCCCATTTATTGTCTTTGGAACTGAATTTGCACAGATATCAACGATTGTTCTCCTGATCCTTGTGAGAATGGAGGAATTTGCAATGATGGAGTGTATACCTTTACTTGTGTCTGCGATCCTGGCTATACTGGGCCTACGTGTGGCACAGGTAAGATATAGACTCAAAGCAGATTACATACCCATACTTTTTATATCAAACAATTGCTCCTTGTTCAACAAAACATTATAGAAAAAGAGCAAACAGGGAATAGAAAGAAAGAAACATGCAGTCATTGGTGAGGAGAACCTTGGAGATTTTTATTGACTGACGGTCTCATGCCCAGATTGTAACTACACACTTGTCTATTTTATGTCCATCTGATGGGAGCATTCGATTCTATTTACCTAGTTGACTACCACTTCCTACTTCTTTGCCATACATTGTCACGCAATAACTTACAGCCATCTTGAATGGACCTGGCCCTCTGGGACTTGAGAGTTATATCATCCCAGATTCAAGTCTGACAGCGTCCAGTGAGTATAGTGCTGACCATGGTGTAAAGAGAGGTCGTCTTAACCTGGTCCGAGACGGGAACCTGAAGGGAGGCTGGATTGCACGAACAAGAGATGCCAACCAGTGGATCCAGGTAAACAAATAATTTCTTAAGGACAATTTGGACACGAAACATTAGGCAACCCTTTTTATATTGCATGGGTTCATACCCCACTGCTGCCACCGTATCAGTAATGAAAGGGTCAACAGTCAAATTTCCATACACTGCCACAAAGTATGTAATATGAGTCACCCGTTATTTATATGCATGGCATGAATTTATATTCCACCGCTACCACCATGTCAGTAACGAAAGAGTCAACAGTCAGTTATATGGCATATGGGTTCATATTCTACCGCCGACACCAGGTCAACAATGAAAGAGTCACTAGTCATTTCTATGGCACTATTCACTTACACTGTTAAAATTGTTTTTATTGGCCACTTTTCGAGGTGACATATGGGTTCGTAGATTTTTTCTTAACTATGTAGGTAAAGCTACTATAAGATTGTCAATTATTATTCACATCCAAGTCAACAATTGCTTTCATTTTTAAGGGCTTTAATCTAATTGTTCGATATTGCTCAGAAATGAGATCGACAATTGAAGCATCAATATGGCGAACTTCTAACTTAAATATTGTCCTTGGAGGGGCAGAACTGCATGAAACCATGGTAATGTCATTGATATGTGCAAAGAAAGGAACCGTTATTAGTATTTGTATTATTTTAATCATATAGATTTAACACATTTTGGAACATGCACATTGGTTCAAAGTTTTGTCATGGAGATAGAAAGAAATAGATGATCCAAGAGGATGAAACATCAAGAATGCTTCCTCCGATTCTTTTTCTTTCTAAAAGGTGGATCTTTTGGACCTTTACCGTATCACTTCAGTTGCGACTCAAGGGCGACAAGATTACAGCCAGTGGGTAAAAAGCTACAAGCTTGCTTGTAGTACTGATGGCACGACCTTTCACACCGTACAGGACATCTCCACAAACCCTGCATATGACAAGGTATTAGTTTGTTCTCTGATTATTCATTTTTTTTAAATAACATTGACTCCATTCTTGTAGGAATTTGAAGGCATTTAATATCTTTTTGATAACAATTAAAATATTGTTATGTTACGATACTTTCTTTTAAAGAAAAGGGCAATCGTTACCTCAGGAACACATATACAGTTTAGGTGAAGTATATACTATTTTGCTTAGTTACACAAAGTATAAGAGGAAAAACCTATTAGGTAGGATTGTCAGAGCAAGTAAAGCACTTCAAGCAAAAAATCTTTAATCCGTATCATATGTCTTCCTATTTTATTACTAGGTCTCGAAAACTAGAAATTGATGTCATCAGAATAAAACTTTAAATAGAAACGAATGGACAGGCACTGGACATACACAAATATGTATTATTCAGCATGCTTGTCAATTCGATTCTCTTTAGTTCGATTGCAATTGACCGCAGAATTATTTGAGTCATAATTCATTCAAAAGTGGATTCATTTTCCTTTTTCATTGAAGGTCTTCACCGGTAATGTTGACCGCAACACCATGAAGACCAACATTCTGCCTGTACCCCAGATTTGCCGCTATGTCCGCTTGATGCCTGTCAAGTGGTTCGATCGCATCAGTCTTCGTATGGAAATCTACGGTGAAGGCCCTTTCACAGGTCAGTTTTAAAACTAGTGATACTCCAACATGTTTTGCTCCATATTCAATTTCTCCTGCGACAATTACTCTGGGCCCTTTTTCACCATAAATAGAGGCATCGTGCTACGGTTATCATTAGGTGATACGTACGTAGTTATACATATCAACTACAGATTTCGTCAAGTGTTGTCTTTATTAGGTGATCCTTAAGTAATTATACGTATCATTTTTTGATTTTGTGAAGATTTTTCTTTATTCTTATTCATTCTTCCTCGAATTTGTTCGGAGGATATCTCAAAAATGGGTGAAGCCATTGTCATGAAATTTATAACGATGATAGATCCTATTCTAACTTGGAACTGTGTGACTTTTCATTGACCCAGATCATTTTGACGTCATCCAAGCGCCATTTTGTAAAAATCAACTCATGATTATATCTTCATAATGGAAAGTCATTTCTCATTTATTGTTATTATGATAAAGGTCAATTACAGGTCAATAAAGGCGCGCGTACGCATACGTTCGCGATCGGCAGTGCGTTAACGCGCGCGCAAAATTTAAAATTGCTTCAAATCGTCTCAAATTCATTTTACATATGTTGCAGACCATTTTGAGCATTAAAAAAAAAATAATGCGTTAACGCAAAATCCCATTCTTCTTTTTTCACGATATTTTCGATACTTGTTCGAGCATTTTGATACCAAGTTTATATCTTGATGACTATTCATAACGGAATAAGTGTCCATGCAAGATAAATTTCCGTGCACGCAAGCTCTTGTAATACATAGCATATAATATATGCTATGTATGCTATGTGCAAAATTATACGAGTCCATTAGAGCTCTTTGTAATGCTTGGGGACGGCAATTTATTTTTCATATTTGAATAGAATATGAATCGGAGAAATGATTTCATGTGTCATTTGGCCATAAGTACATCGTGACGTCATCATAATGGTGTCGAACTCAAAATACGAATTTGAATATTATGACGTCACAATCATTGTAGAAAATTTGGTATAGTGGTCAAAACACTTAATAATAAATAATTACAGTGCTTATATAGCGCCTAACACTTACTTTGTCAGAATTCTCTAAGCGCTCTACAATAATGCAGCATGATTACCCTGGCTTTAGCAGTGCAGCTGTTACGCGCGCTGCATTTCAAGGAATAAATTCCTACCAGGTACCCATTTACATCACCTCCCATTCCAGCGACCTATATTCGATTCCGATGAGTTAAAACATTTTTTGTGTTAAATTAAATTCTTGAAAATGTGTTCTTCATTATGTACATTAGAATACGTATTATATAATTTGTCAAGTGAAAAATTCAAGTAAAGTAATGATTTGTTATAGGGTATGATAAAGACTGGTATGTTTCATCCTGATTACAGCGATTCAACTTTTGGTGCTGAGGTGTCTCATGCCATTTCTGCGTCCATTTTCACATTCACTTCACGTCATAATGAAAGAAATTTGTTTTAGTGACATTTTCATGTCTGGCAGGGGAATATTACGTTTTGTGAGACGATGAGATTTTTTCATCAATATATTTTCTTTTTAAAGCCACCTTTTTGCAAAAAGATGCTTACATTAAAAGAAATATTTAGTTCATTTAATTCATTTGAATTATGTATTAAGAGTAATACAAATGAAGGAATTTATTCCTGAACTGTAATGTGTATTTGGAAAGCCATTTTGACTTTATTTTCCTGTTCACCGCCAAATGAAGAAAAATATGTCAAAAGGGATATTATTTTCTCATCCCTTTTATCCAATTTTATGTCTTTGGAACTCAATTTGCACAGATATCATCGATTGTTCTCATGATCCTTGTAAGAATGGAGGAACTTGCAGTGATGGAGTGAATACCTTTACTTGTGCCTGCGATCCTGGCTATACTGGACCAACATGTGGAACAAGTAAGATATAGAGTCAAAGCAGATTTCATACCTACACTTTTTTATCAAGCAATTGCTCCTTGTTCATTAAGACATGATATAAAAAGAGCAAACAGGGAATAGAAAGAAAGAAACATGCAGCCATTGGTGAGGAAAACCTTGGAGATTTTTATTGACTGACGGTCTCATGCCCAGATTGTTACTACACACATGTCTATTTTATGTCCATCTGATAGGAGCATTCGATTCTATTTGCCCATTTTTACCACCACTTCCTACATTTTTGCCATACATTGTCACGCAATAACTTACAGCCATCTTGAATGGACCTGGCCCTCTGGGACTTGAGAGGTATATCATCCCAGATTCAAGTCTGACAGCTTCTAGTGAGTATAATGCTGACCATGGTGCAAATAGAGGACGTCTTAACCTGGCCCGAGACGGGAACCTGAAGGGAAGCTGGTCTGCACGAGCAAACGATGCCAACCAGTGGATCCAGGTAAACAAATAATTTCTTAAGGAGAATTCGGACACGAAACATTAGGTAACCCTTATTTCTGTGCTTGGCATGAATTTATATTCCACCGCTACTAGCATGTCAGTAACGAAAGAGTCACCAGTCATTTCTATGGCACTATTTACTTCCACTATTAAAATTGTGTTTATTGGCCACTTTTTGAGGTGGCATATGAGTTTGTAGATTTTCTCTCCACTATGTAGGTAAAGCTACTATAAGATTGCCATAGTTACATAATTATTCACATCCAAGTCAATAACTACTTTCATTTTTAAGGGCATTCATCTAATTATTCGATATTACTCAGAAGTGAGATCGACAATTAAAACATCAATGTGTAGAATTTTTTTTAAATATTGCCCTTGGAGGGGCAGAGCGGCTTGAAAGCAAGGTAATGTCATTTATAGGTGCAGAGAAAGAAACCTTTCTTAGTGTTTGTATTTAATTCATATAGATTTGACACACTTTGGAACATGCTCATTGGTTACAAGTCTTTAATGGAGATATAAATAAATAGATGAATAAGAGGATGAACATCAAGAAAGCTTCCTCCTATTCTTTTCTTTCTACAAGGTGGATCTTGCGGACATTTACCGTATCACTTCAGTTGCGACCCAAGGGCGACCAGAAGCAAGCCAGTGGGTAACAAGCTACAAGCTTGCTTGTAGTACTGATGGCACGACCTTTCACACCGTACAGGACATCTCCACAAACCCTGCATATGACAAGGTATTAGTTTGTTCTCTGATTATTCATTTTTTTTAAATTACATTGACTCCATTCTTGTAGGAATTTGAAGGCATTTAATATCATTTTGATAACAATTAAAATATTGTTATGTTACGATACTTTCTTTTAAAGAAAAAGGCAATCGTTACCTCAGGAACACATATACAGTTTAGGTGAAGTATATACTATTTTGCTTAGTTACACAAAGTATAAGAGGAAAAACCTATTAGGTAGGATTGTCAGAGCAAGTAATGCACTTCAAGCAAAAAATCTTTAATCCATATCATGTGTCTTCCTATTTTATTACTAAGTCTCGAAAACTAGAAATTGATGTCATCAGAATAAAACTTCAAATAGAAACGAAGGGACAGGCACTGGACATGCAAAAATATGTATTATTCAGCATGCTTGTTATTTCGTTTCTCTTTAGTTTAAAATTGACCGCAGAATCATTTGAGTGATAATTCATTCAAAAGTGGATTCATTTTCCTTTTTCATTGAAGGTCTTCACCGGTAATGTTGACCGCAACACCATCGTGACCAACATTCTTCCTGTACCCCAGATTTGCCGCTATGTCCGCTTGATGCCTGTCAAGTGGTTCCGCCACATCAGTCTTCGTATGGAAATTTACGGTGAAGGCCCTGTCATAGGTCAGTTTTAAAACTAGTGATGTTCCAACATGTTTTGCTCCATATTCAATTTCTCCTGCGACAATTACTCTGGACATTTTTTCACCAATAGTAGAGGCATAGTGCTACGGTTATCATTAGGTGATACGTACGTAGTTATATTTATCAACTACAGATATCGTCAAGATTCGTCTTTATTAGGTGATACTTAAGTAGTTATACGTATCACCTTTTGATTTCGTGAAGATTTTTCTTCATTACTATTCATTCTTCCTCAAATTTGTTCGCAAGATATCTCAAGAATGGATGAAGCCATTGTCATGAAACTTATAACGATGATAGATCCTAGTCTAACTAAGAACTCTGTGACTGTTCATTGACCCAAATCATTTTGACGTCATCCTTGCGCCATTTTGTAAAAATCAACTCATGATCATATCTTCATAACGAAAAGTCATTTCTCATTTATTGTTATCATGATTAAGGTCAATTACAGGTCAATAAAGGCGCGCGTACGCATACGTTCGCGATCGTCCGCGCGTAAACGCGCGCGCAAAATTTAAAATTGCTCCAAATCGTCTCAAATTCTTTTTACATATGTTACAGGCCATTTTGAGCATTAAAAAAAAAATGCGCTAACGCAAATTGCCATTCTTCTTTCTTCACAATATTTTCGATCCTTTTCCGAACATTTTGATACCAAGTTTATATCTTTATGACTATTCATAACGGAATAAGCATCCATTTAAGATAAATGTCCGTTCACCCAAGCTCTTGTAATACATAGCATGTATAAGCCAAAATGGTATGCTTGGGGACCGCAATTTATTTTTCATAATTGAATAGAATATGAGTCGGAGAAATGATTTCATGTGTCATTTGGCCATTAAGTATATCGTGACGTCATCAAAATGGTGTCGAACTCAAAATACGAATTTGCATATTATGACGTCACAATAATTGTAGAAAATTTGGGATAGTGGTCAAAGCACTTAATTAAATAATTACAGTGCTTCTATAGCGCCTAAAACTTACTTTGTCAGAAGTCTCTAAGCGCTCTACAATAATGCAGCATAATTACCCTGGCTTTAGCAGTGCAGCTGTTACGCGCGCTGCGTTTCAAGGAATAAATTCCTACCAGGTACCCATTTACATCACCTCCCATTCCAGCGACCTATATTCGATTCCGATGAGTTAAAACATTTTTTGTGTGAAATTCAATTCGTGAAAATGCGTTCTTCATTATGTACATTAGAATACGTATTATCTAATTTGTCAAGTGAAAAATTCAAGTAAAGTAATGATTTGTTATAGGGTATGATAAAGACTGGTATGTTTCATCCTGATTACAGCGATTCAACTTTTGGTGCTGAGGTGTCTCATGCCATTTCTGCATCCAATTTCATGCCATTTCTGCGTCCATTTTCACATTCATTTCACGCCAAAATGAAAGAAATTTGTTTAAGTGACATTTTCTGGTCTGGCAGGAGCATATTACGTTTTGTGAGACGATGAGATTTTTTCATAAATATATTTTCTTCATAAGGCCACGTTTTTTCAAAAAGATGCTAACATTAAAAGAGATATTTAGTTCATTTAATTCATTTGAATTATGTATTAATAGTTATAAAAAATGAAGGGATTTATTCCTGAACTGTAATGTGTATTTAGAATGCCATTTTGACTTTATTTTCCTGTTCACCGCCAAATGAAGATAAATATGTCAAAAGGGACATTATTTTCCCATCGCTTTTATCCCATTTATTGTCTTTGGAACTGAATTTGCACAGATATCAACGATTGTTCTCCTGATCCTTGTAAGAATGGAGGAACTTGCAATGATGGAGTGTATACCTTTACTTGTGTCTGCGATCCTGGCTATACTGGGCCTACGTGTGGCACAGGTAAGATATAGACTCAAAGCAGATTACATACCCATACTTTTTATATCAAACAATTGCTCCTTGTTCAACAAAACATTATAGAAAAAGAGCAAACAGGGAATAGAAAGAAAGAAACATGCAGTCATTGGTGAGGAAAACCTTGGAGATTTTTATTGACTGACGGTCTCATGCCCAGATTGTAACTACACACTTGTCTATTTTATGTCCATCTGATGGGAGCATTCGATTCTATTTACCTAGTTGACTACCACTTCCTACTTCTTTGCCATACATTGTCACGCAATAACTTACAGCCATCTTGAATGGACCTGGCCCTCTGGGACTTGAGAGTTATATCATCCCAGATTCAAGTCTGACAGCGTCCAGTGAGTATAGTGCTGACCATAGTGTAAAGAGAGTTCGTCTTAACCTGGTCCGAGACGGGAACCTGAAGGGAGGCTGGATTGCACGAACAAGAGATGCCAACCAGTGGATCCAGGTAAACAAATAATTTCTTAAGGACAATTTGGACACGAAACATTAGGCAACCCTTTTTTATATTGCATGGGTTCATACCCCACTGCTGCCAACGTATCAGTAATGAAAGGGTCAACAGTCAAATTTCCATACACTGCCACAAAGTATGTAATATGAGTCACCCGTTATTTATATGCATGGCATGAATTTATATTCCACCGCTACCACCATGTCAGTAACGAAAGAGTCAACAGTCAGTTATATGGCATATGGGTTCATATTCTACCGCCGACACCAGGTCAACAATGAAAGAGTCACTAGTCATTTCTATGGCACTATTCACTTACACTGTTAAAATTGTTTTTATTGGCCACTTTTCGAGGTGACATATGGGTTCGTAGATTTTCTCTTAACTATGTAGGTAAAGCTACTATAAGATTGTCAATTATTATTCACATCCAAGTCAACAATTGCTTTCATTTTTAAGGGCTTTAATCTAATTGTTCGATATTGCTCAGAAATGAGATCGACAATTGAAGCATCAATATGGCGAACTTCTAACTTAAATATTGTCCTTGGAGGGGCAGAACTGCATGAAACCATGGTAATGTCATTGATATGTGCAAAGAAAGGAACCGTTATTAGTATTTGTATTATTTTAATCATATAGATTTAACACATTTTGGAACATGCACATTGGTTCAAAATTTTGTCATGGAGATAGAAAGAAATAGATGATCCAAGAGGATGAAACATCAAGAATGCTTCCTCCGATTCTTTTTCTTTCTAAAAGGTGGATCTTTTGGACCTTTACCGTATCACTTCAGTTGCGACTCAAGGGCGACAAGATTACAGCCAGTGGGTAAAAAGCTACAAGCTTGCTTGTAGTACTGATGGCACGACCTTTCACACCGTACAGGACATCTCCACAAACCCTGCATATGACAAGGTATTAGTTTGTTCTCTGATTATTCATTTTTTTTAAATTACATTGACTCCATTCTTGTAGGAATTTGAAGGCATTTAATATCTTTTTGATAACAATTAAAATATTGTTATGTTACGATACTTTCTTTTAAAGAAAAAGGCAATCGTTACCTCAGGAACACATATACAGTTTAGGTGAAGTATATACTATTTTGCTTAGTTACACAAAGTATAAGAGGAAAAACCTATTAGGTAGGATTGTCAGAGCAAGTAATGCACTTCAAGCAAAAAATCTTTAATCCGTATCATGTGTCTTCCTATTTTATTACTAGGTCTCGAAAACTAGAAATTGATGTCATCAGAATAAAACTTTAAATAGAAACGAATGGACAGGCACTGGACATACACAAATATGTATTATTCAGCATGCTTGTCAATTCGATTCTCTTTAGTTCGATTGCAATTGACCGCAGAATCATTCGAGTCATAATTCATTCAAAAGTGGATTCATTTTCCTTTTTCATTGAAGGTCTTCACCGGTAATGTTGACCGCAACACCATCAAGACCAACATTCTGCCTGTACCCCAGATTTGCCGCTATGTCCGCTTGATGCCTGTCAAGTGGTTCGATCGCATCAGTCTTCGTATGGAAATCTACGGTGAAGGCCCTTTCACAGGTCAGTTTTAAAACTAGTGATACTCCAACATGTTTTGCTCCATATTCAATATCTCCTGCGACAATTACTCTGGGCCCTTTTTCACCATTAATAGAGGCATCGTGCTACGGTTATCATTAGGTGATACGTACGTAGTTATACGTATCAACTACAGATTTCGTCAAGTGTTGTCTTTATTAGGTGATCCTTAAGTAATTATACGTATCACCTTTTGATTTTGTGAAAATTTTTCTTTATTCCTATTCATTCTTCCTCGAATTTGTTCAGAGGATATCTCAAAAATGGGTGAAGCCATTGTCATGAAATTTATAACGATGATAGATCCTATTCTAACTTAGAACTGTGTGACTTTTTATTGACCCAGATCATTTTGACGTCATCCAAGCGCCATTTTGTAAAAATCAACTCATGATTATATCTTCATAATGGAAAGTCATTTCTCATTTATTGTTATTATGATAAAGGTCAATTACAGGTCAATAAAGGCGCGCGTACGCATACGTTCGCGATCGGCAGTGCGTTAACGCGCGCGCAAAATTTAAAATTGCTCCGAATCGTCTCAAATTCATTTTACATATGTGCAGGCCATTTTGAGCATTAAAAAAAAATAATGCGTTAACGCAAAATCCCATTCTTCTTTCTTCACGATATTTTCGATACTTGTTCGAGCATTTTGATACCAAGTTTATATCTTTATGACTATTCATAACGGAATAAGTGTCCATGCAAGATAAATTTCCGTGCACGCAAGCTCTTGTAATACATAGCATATAATATATGCTTTGTATGCTATGTGCAAAATTATACGAGTCCATTAGAGCTCTTTGTAATTGCTTGGGGACGGCAATTTATTTTTCATATTTGAATAGAATATGAATCGGAGAAATGATTTCATGTGTCATTTGGCCATTAAGTACATCGTGACGTCATCATAATGGTGTCGAACTCAAAATACGAATTTGAATATTATGACGTCACAATCATTGTAGAAAATTTGGTATAGTGGTCAAAACACTTAATAATTAAATAATTACAGTGCTTATATAGCGCCTAACACTTATTTTGTCAGAAGTCTCTAAGCGCTCTACAATAATGCAGCATGATTACCCTGGCTTTAGCAGTGCAGCTGTTACGCGCGCTGCATTTCAAGGAATAAATTCCTACCAGGTACCCATTTACATCACCTCCCATTCCAGCGACCTATATTCGATTCCGATGAGTTAAAACATTTTTTGTGATAAATTAAATTCTTGAAAATGTGTTCTTCATTATGTACATTAGAATACGTATTATCTAATTTGTCAAGTGAAAAATTCAAGTAAAGTAATGATTTGTTATAGGGTATGATAAAGACTGGTATGTTTCATCCTGATTACAGCGATTCAACTTTTGGTGCTGAGGTGTCTCATGCCATTTCTGCGTCCAATTTCACATTCACTTCACGTCATAATGAAAGAAATTTGTTTTAGTTACATTTTCATGTCTGGCAGGGGAATATTACGTTTTGTGAGACGATGAGATTTTTTCATCAATATATTTTCTTTTTAAAGCCACGTTTTTGCAAAAAGATGCTAACATTAAAAGAGATATTTAGTTCATTTAATTCATTTGAATTATGTCTAATAGTAATACAAATGAAGGAATTTATTCCTGAACTGTAATGTGTATTTGGAAAGCCATTTTGACTTTATTTTCCTGTTCACCGCCAAATGAAGAAAAATATGTCAAAAGGGACATTATTTTCTCATCCCTTTTATCCAATTTTATGTCTTTGGAACTCAATTTGCACAGATATCATCGATTGTTCTCATGATCCTTGTAAGAATGGAGGAACTTGCAGTGATGGAGTGAACACCTTTACTTGTGCCTGCGATCCTGGCTATACTGGACCAACATGCGGAACAAGTAAGATATAGAGTCAAAGCAAATTCCATACCTACACTTTCTTATTAAGCAATTGCTCCTTGTTCATTAAGACATTATATAAAAAGAGCAAACAGGGAATAGAAAGAAAGAAACATGCAGTCATTGGTGAGGAAAACCTTGGAGACTTTTATTGACTGACGGTCTCATGCCCAGATTGTAACTACACACATGTCTATTTTATATCCATCTGATAGGAGCATTCGATTCTATTTGCCTATTTTTACCACCACTTCCTACATTTTTGCCATACATTGTACGCAATAACTTACAGCCATCTTGAATGGACCTGGCCCTCTGGGACTTGAGAGGTATATCATCCCAGATTCAAGTCTGACAGCTTCTAGTGAGTATAATGCTGACCATGGCGCAAATAGAGGACGTCTTAACCTGGCCCGAGACGGGAACCTGAAGGGAGGCTGGTCTGCACGAGCAAACGATGCCAACCAGTGGATCCAGGTAAACAAATAATTTCTTAAGGAGAATTCGGACACGAAACATTAGGCAACCCTTATTTCTATGCATGGCATGAATTTATATTCCACCGCTACTACCATGTCAGTAACGAAAGAGTCACCAGTCATTTCTATGGCACTATTTACTTCCACTATTAAAATTGTGTTAATTGGCCACTTTTTGAGGTGGCATATGAGTTTCTAGATTTTCTCTCCACTTTGTAGGTAAAGCTACTATAAGATTGCCATAGTTACATAATTATTCACATCCAAGTCAATAACTACTTTCATTTTTAAGGGCATTCATCTAATTGGTCGATATTACTCAGAAGTGAGATCGACAATTAAAACATCAATGTGTAGAATTTTTTTTAAATATTGCCCTTGGAGGGGCAGAGCGGCTTGAAAGCAAGGTAATGTCATTAATAGGTGCAGAGAAAGAAACCGTTCTTAGTATTTGTATTTAATTCATATAGATTTGACACACTTTGGAACATGCTCATTGGTTACAATTCTTTAATGGAGATCGAAATAAATAGATGAATAAGAGGATGAACATCAAGAAAGCTTCCTCCGATTATTTTCTATCTACAAGGTGGATCTTTTGGACATTTACCGTATCACTTCAGTTGCGACCCAAGGGCGACAAGAATCAAGCCAGTGGGTAACAAGCTACAAGCTTGCTTGTAGTACTGATGGCACGACCTTTTACACCGTGCAGGGCATCTCTTCACACCCTAGAGCTGTCACGGTTAGTTTATTCTCTGATTATTCTTTTTTTAATATTACATTAATCTATTCTTGAAGAACTTTGAAGGCATTTGCAATCTTGTTGATAACAATTAAACTATGTTCATGTTACGATACTTTCTTTTAAAGAAATAGACATTAATTACCCCAGGCATACAACTACATGCTAGGTGTATTATTTACTATTCGGCTCACACAAAGTTTAAGAGGAAAATAACTATTAGGTAGGATTGAAGAACTGTCTATATTTGTAAATATATCAGAGCAAGAAATGCACTTCAAGCAAAAAATCTTCAATCAACAGGATGTTTTTTCCTATTTCATTACTAGGTCTCGAAAACTAGAAATTGATGTCATCAGAATATAACTTCAAATAAAAACGAATAGACAGGCACTGCACATGCAAAAATATGTATTGTTCAGCATGCTTATCAATTCGATTCTCTTTAGTTCGATTGCAATTGACCGCATAATCATTTGAGTCATAATTTATTCAAAAGTGGATTGAATATCCTTTTTCATTGAAGATCTTCACCGGTAATGCCGACCGCAACACCATCGTGACCAACACTCTGCCTGTACCCCAGATTTGCCTCTATGTCCGCTTGATGCCCGTCACCTGGTTCGTCCACATCAGTCTTCGTATGGAGATCTACGGTGAAGGCCCTTTCAGAGGTCAGTTTTAAAACTAGTGATGCTCCAACATTTTTTTGCTCCATATTCAATTTCTCCTGCGACAATTACTCTGGGCCTCTTTTCCACTAATAATAAAGGCATAGTGCTACGTTTTTATCATTAGGTGATACGTACGTAGTTATACGTATCACCTTTTGATTTCGTGAAGATTTTTCTTTATTATTAGGTGGTCTGTTATCAACAGACCACCTATTGATTTCGTCAGAATTTTCTTTATTTATTTTTATTTCTTCCCGTTTTTTGTGCCCCGGATAACTCAAGTTTGGTTTAGTTAATCTCATTAAATTTCGGCACAATTATAGGTCATTGTAATGAGACGTGACAGGAACATTTTCAAGGTCATGAGGTTATCGTGACGTCATCCAGGCGCCATTTTGAGAAATCACGTTATCCATCATATCTTCATGATGCATAAGCAATGGTCATTCATATTCATATCACATATATTTTAGGTTAAGAGTCAACAGGTCATGTCATCAAAGGTCACATAAAGGTCATGACGCGCGCGTACGTGTGCGTCAAAATTTTAAAAAGCTCAAAATCACTTAACTACTTAAGGAGAGTACGAATCAGGTCATTTTAAGCATTTCAAAATTTTCCGTCCGTACGTGTCCCCGCGCGCGTTGTGCGCGCTCACAGCGCGCGGAAAAGGTCAAATTCAAAATGTTTACATGATTTGGATTCCTCTTACCGTAATTGACAATTTACAGTCACTCTTGACCTTTCATAAGGCCGTGAGCGTGCGTCAAAGTTCAAAATCCGCGCGTACTGCTATTGGCAATATAATGCAAATTTGATCAAAAACATGCCATTTTAAAAATCGAAATAGCTGTTCAGATAGTCCATCGACCCCCAATTTTTATATCATGGTTGGAAAAAGCATGAGTTGTAGATATGATTTCATACCACCCTGACTCGTACAAAGTGAAACAAAGTCATCATATTGGCATCTAAACTCAAACAAATGTATTTTGTTGATGACGTCATTTTTGTCTTTGTTTAATTGAGATTATCTCACTTATCGGTGATCGATTTTCTCCCAGAATTTAATATGTTGTAGCTGAGATAATTCTCTATCAAAAATATGTCATTCATTTTTTATTTCGATGACGTCATCATAGTTAGATATTCCATTAAAGACGACAATGCATAATTTGTCATATTTGCGTGTTATGTCTATGGGAGGTCACTTTTTTCAAAACATGAATCTGCATGACAAGGTGTTTTGACCAGTATCTCGGTTGTTATTCAACAGTTTTCTCACAAATTTTAGTATGTTGTAGCTAAGACTATATGTTATCTAAATCATTCCTCATTTTTCCGATAAGATGTCAGAATCACGCTCATGATCATGATCATCATCATTATCATAATGATGATAATCATCCTTATCAACATCATCATGATCATCATCATCATAATCATTACTATCAAGATCATCATCATAATCATCATTGTTTACATGTCTATATAACTTCTCCCTCTTTCAATATAGTAAATATTATAATCTATTATAAGACTTGAAGACAGACCACCTTATTCGTCTTCGTGACGAATTAAATTTCTAGTTATTCATTCTTCCTCGAATTTGTTCGCAGGATATCTCAAGAATGGATGAAGCCATTGTCATGAAACTTATAACGATGATAGATCCTAGTCTAACTTAGAACTGTGTAAATTTTCATTGACTTAAAATTATTTTGACGTCTTCCAGGCGCCATTTAAAAAAAATAAAATCATGATCATATCTTCACAATGGAAAAAGATTTCTCATATATATTTATAATAATTAAGGTCAATACCTGTCTGGTCAATTACAGGTCAATAAACGCGAGCGTATGCGTAAGTCCGCCCACGTCCGCGCGTCAACGCGCGTTCAAAATTTAAAATTGCTCCAAATCGTCTCAAATTCGTTTTACATACATTACAGGTCATAACAAGTTCATTATAACTCTTTGGCATGCTTGGGGACCACAATTTATTTTTCATATTTGAATATTTTATGATTCGGAGAAATGATTTCATATCACATTTGGTCATTAAGTACATCATGACGTCATCATAATGGCCTTGGAACTCAAAATATGACTTTGTATATTATGACGTCAGCATATTTATAGAAAATTGAGTGTAAATCTGTAAATATTGATCATTTTCTCCCAATTGTTGATATGTTGTAACTCAAACATATATGGTATTTATTTGTCATTTAAAAAATGGCGTCATGGTCCACTCTTTCGGTTAAAGGAGGTATGTCAATTTTCTCAATGTTGTGTGTATTGTCTAGGGGAGGTGACTTTTTCTGAAATCTTCATTCTACATTCCAGTCTTGTTTGAGCAATATCTCGATATTTCGCTCGTTTTTCTGTAAGCTTCGGATATGTTCTAGCTAAGACCATTCTCTACACAAAAGGTGCCATTTATTTGTTAATCAGATGTTGAGATCATGTTGATATTTTAACTACACAATGTGATTTAAAAATCTCCATTTTCGTTTACGTGTAATGTCTGAGTGTTTTTTTTTTTTTTTTGGTATACTGGACAAAGCACTTGCTCCCATTTCGGCGACTCAGATTCGATTCGCGATGGGTTAATTTGTTTTTATTTTTTAAATTGAAATCGTGAAAACTCGTTCTTTATTATGTATATTAGAATACGTATAACCTAATTTGACAAGTGACAAATTCAAGTATAGTAATGCTTTGTTTTAGGGTATGATAACGACTGGTATGATTTATCCTGATTAAAGCGATTCAACTTTTGGTGCTGAGGTGTCTCATGCCATTTCTGCGTCCAATTTCATGCCATTTCTGCGTCCATTTTCACCTTCATTTCACGCCCAAATGAAAGAAATTTGTTTTAGGGACATTTTCTTTTCTGGCAGTGGCACACTACGTTTTGTGAGGTGATGAGATTTTTCAAAAAAATATATTCTTTTTCTAAGGCCACGTTTTTTGTAAAAAGATGCTAACATTAAAAGAGATATTTAATTCATTTACTTCAATTGAATTATGTTTTAATAGTTTTTCAAATGAAGGAATTTGTTCCTGAACTGTCATTATTTGTATTAAGAATGCCATTTTTCTCATCCCTGTTATCCCATTTATTGTCTTTGGAACTCAATTTGCACAGATATCAACGATTGTTCTCCTGATCCTTGTGAGAATGGAGGAACTTGCAGTGGTGGAGACAACATTTTTACTTGTGCCTGCGATCCTGGCTATACTGGGCCTACGTGCGGAACAGGTAAGATATACAGTCAAAGCAGATTCCATACCTACACTTTTTTTATGAAGTAATTGCTCCTTGTTTTTCAAGACATTATAGATAAAGAGCAAACCGGGAATATAAAGAAAGAAACATGCAGGCATTGGTGAAGAAAACCTAGGAGGTTTTTATTGACTGACGGGCTCAAGCCCGGATTGTAATACACACTTGTCTATTGTATGTCCATCTTATAGGAGCATTCGATTCTGTTTGCCTATTTGACCACCACTTCCTACATTTTGCCATACATTGTCACGCATTAACTTACAGCCATCTTGAATGGACCTGGTCCTCTGGGACTTGAGAGTTATTTCATCCCAGATTCAAGTCTGACAGCTTCTAGTGAGTATGGTGCTGACAATGGTGCAAAGAGAGGACGTCTTAACCTGGCCCGAGACGGAAACCTGAATGGAGGCTGGTCTGCAGGAGCAAACAATGCCAACCAGTGGATCCAGGTAAACAAATAATTTCTTAAGGAGAATTCGGACACGAAACATTAGGTAACCCTTATTTCTATGCATGGCATGAATTTATATTCCACCGCTACTACCATGTCAGTAACGAAAGAGTCACCAGTCATTTCTATGGCACTATTTACTTCCACTATTAAAATTGTGTTTATTGGCCACTTTTTGAGGTGGCATATGAGTTTGTAGATTTTCTCTCCACTATGTAGGTAAAGCTACTATAATATTGCCATAGTTACATAATTATTCACATCCAAGTCAATTACTACTTTCATTTTTAAGGGCATTCATCTAATTGTTCGATATTACTCAGAAGTGAGATCGGCAATTAAAACATCAATGTGTATAATTTTTTAAAAAATTGCCCTTGGAGGGGCAGAGCGGCTTGAAAGCAAGGTAATGACATTTATAGGTGCAGAGAAAGAAACCGTTCTTAGTATTTGTATTTAATTCATATAGATTTGACACACCTTAGAACATGCTCTTTGGTTACAAGTCTTTAATGGAGATAGAAATAAATAGATGAATAAGAGGATGAAAATCAAGAAAGCTTCCTCCGATTCTTTTCTATCTACAAGGTGGATCTTTTGGACCTTTACCGTATCACTTCAGTTGCGACTCAAGGGCGACAAGAATCAAGCCAGTGGGTAACAAGCTACAAGCTTGCTTGTAGTACAGATGGCATGACGTTTCACACCGTACAGAACATCGCTACAAACCCTGCATATGACGAGGTAAGTTTGTTTTCTGATTATTCTTTTTTTTTTTTAATATTACATTGACTCTATTCTTGTAGGAATTTGGAAGCATTTGAAATATTTTTTGATAATAATTAAAATATTTTTATGTTACGATACTTTCTTTTAAAGAAAAAGGCAATCGTTACCTCAGGAACACATATACAGTTTAGGTGTAGTATATACTATTCTGCTTAGTTACACAAAGTATAAGAGGAAAAAACTATTTGGTAGTATTGTCAGAGCAAGTAATGCACTTCAAGCACAAAATCTTAAATCCATATTATGTGTTTTCCTATTTTATTACTAGGTCTCGAAAACTAGAAATTGATGACATCAGTATAAAACTTCAAATAGAAACAAATGTACAGACACTGGACATGCCAAAATATGTATTATTCAGCATGCTTGTCAAATCGATTCTCTTTAGTTCGATTGCAATTGACCGCATAATCAATTGAGTCATAATTCATTCAAAAGTGGATTGATTTTCCTTTTTCATTGAAGGTCTTCATCGGTAATGTTGACCGCAACACCATCGTGACCAACACTCTGCCTGTACCCCAGATTTGCCGCTATGTCCGCTTGATGCCTGTCGGTTGGTTCAATTTCATCAGTCTTCGTATGGAAATCTACGGTGAAGGCCCTATCACAGGTCAGTTTTAAAACTAGTGATACTCCAACATGTTTTGCTCCATATTCAATTTCTCCTGCGACAATTACTCTGGGCCTTTTTTTCACCAACAATAGAGGCATAGTGCTACGGTTATCATTAGGTGATACGTACGTAGTTATACGTATCAATACAGATTTCGTCAAGATTTGTCTTTATTAGATGATACTTCCTCGAATTTGTTCGCAGGATATCTCAAGAATGGATAAAGCCCTTGTCATAAAACATGATGATGGATAATAGTCTAACTTAGAACTGGTTGACTTTTCATTGATCCAAATCATTTTGACGTCATCCAAGCGCCATTTTGTACAAATCAACTCGTGATTATATCTTCGTAACGAAAAGTCATTTCTCATTTATTTGTATCATGATTAAGGTCAATTACAGGTCAATAAACGCGCGCGTTCGCATACGTCCGCTATCGTCCGCGCGTTAACGCGCGTGCAAAATTTAAAATTGCTCCAAACCGTCTCAAATTTATTTTACATATGTTACAGGCCATTTTGAGCATTTAAAAAAAAAGTAATGCGCTTACGCAAATTGCCATTTTTCTTTCTACATGATATTATCGATACTTTTCCGAACATTTTGATACCAAGTTTATATCTTTATGACTATTCATAACGGAATAAGCGTCCATTCAAGAAAACTGTCTGTGCAGGCGAGCTCTTGTAATACATAGCATATTTGGTATGCTTGGGGACCGCAATTTATTTTTCATATTTGAATAGAATATGAGTCGGAGCAATGATTTCATATGTCATTTGGCCATTAAGTACATCGTGACGTCATCATAAATGTGTCGAACTCAAAATACAAATTTGCATATTATGACGTCACCATAATCATGGAAAATTTGGAACAGTGGTCAAAGCACTTGCCTCCCATTCCAGCGAACCAGATTCGTTTCCGATGGGTTAAAACATTTGTTGTGTTAAATTAAATTCCTGAAAATGCGTTCTTCATTATGTACATTAGAATACAAATTATCTAAATTGGAAAGTAAAAAAATCAAGTACAGTAATGATTTGTTATAGGGTATGATAAAGACTGGTATGTTTAATCCTGATTACAGCGATTCAACTTTTGGTGCTGAGGTGTCTCATGCCATTTCTGCGTCCAATTTCATGCCATTTCTGCGTCCATTTTCACATTCATTTCACGCCCAAATAAAATAAATTCGTTTTAGTTTCATTTTCTTGTCTGGCAGGGGCATATTACGTTTTGTGAGATGATGAGGTTTTTTCTTGATTGGAAGTCAACAGGAGTGAAAGTACAAACAAAAGATGCGAGGGTGTTTCAACTTCTGGTGCAGTAATGAAATAAACTACATTTTTCTTGATTTCGAGAAGACATATGAAAAATGATAGTGCATGGTACTTTCAAGAGCAAACTTGATATAGTGATTACCACAACGATCTCTGATAATTATGATTTGTTTTAGGATATGATTAGATTGGCGTAATTCATCCTGATTATAGCGATTCAACTTTTGGTGCTGAGGTGTCCTGTAGATCAGACTAGCCCATGCCATTTCCGCGTACATTTTCACATTCATTTTTACGCCCAAATGAAAGAAATTTGTTTTAGTGACATTTTCTTAACTGGCATGGACACACTACGTTTTATGGGACGATGAGATTTTTTCATAAATATGTTTTCTTTCTAAGGCCACGTTTTTGAAAAAAAGATGCTAACATTCAAAGAGATATTTAGTTCTTTTTTTTAATTTGAATTATGTATTAATAGATTTTCAAATGAAGACATTCATCTATGAATTGTCATTATTTGTATTTAGAATGCAAGTCTTGACTTCATTTTACCCCTGTTCACCGCCAAATGAAAATAAATATGTCAAAAGAGACATTACTTTCTCATCCCTTTTATCCCTATTATTGTCTTTGGAACTCAATTTGCACAGATTGTTCTCCCGATCCTTGTGAGAATGGAGGAATTTGCAGTGATGGAGTAAACACCTTTACTTGTGCCTGCGATCCTGGCTATACTGGGCCTACGTGTAGAACAGGTAAGATATAGAGTCAAAGCAGATTACATACCTACACTTTTTATTTCAAACAATTGCTCCTTGTTCATCAAAACATCAAATATATAGAGCAAACAACGAAAAAAGAAAGAAAGAAACATGAAGTCATTGGTGAGGAAAACCTTGAAGGTTTTTCTTGATTAACAGTCAACAGGAGTGAAAGTACTGACAAAAGATGCAAGGGTGTTTCATCTTTTCGTGTAGTAATGATATAAACTACACTCTTCTAGATTTCGAGTAGACACATGGAAAATGGGAGTGCATGGTACTTTCAAGAGCAAATTTGATATAGTGATTACCACAACAATCTCTGATCATTATGATTTGTTTTTGGATATGATAAGAGTGGTTTCATTCATCCTGATTACAGCGATTCAACTTTTGGTGCTGAGGTGTCTTGAAGATCAGACTACCCCATGCCATTTCCTCGTCCATATTTACATTCATTTAACGCCCAAATTAAAGAAATTTGTTTTAGGGACATTTTCTTGTCTGGCTTGGGCACACTACGTTTTGTGGGACGATGAGATTTTTTCAAAATATATTTTCTTTCTAAGGCCTTGTTTAAAAAAAAAGATGCTAACATTCAAAGAGATATTTACTTCATTTACTTCATTTGAATTATGTATTAATAGATTTTTAAACAAATGAATTGATCATTGAACTGTCATTATTTGTATTTAGAATGCAAGTTTTGACTTCTTTTTACCTGTTCACCGCCAAATAAAAATAAATATGTCAAAAGACACATTATTTTCTCAACCCTTTTATCCCATTTATTGTTTTTGGAACTCAATTTGCACAGATATCAACGATTGTTCTCCCGATCCTTGTGAAAATGGTGGAATTTGCAGTGATGGAGTGAACACCTTTACTTGTGCCTGCTATCCTGGCTATACTGGGCCTACGTGTGGAACAGGTAATGTATAGAGTCAAAGCAGATTACATACCTACACTTTATCAAACAATTGCTCCTTGTTCATCAAAATATCATAGATAAAGAGCAAACAAGGAAATAGAAAGAAAGAAACATGCAGTCATTGGTGAGGAAAACCTTGGTCGTTCTTCTTGATTGAGTTTGAGTTCGAGTTTGAGTTTATTGACAGTCAACAGGAGTAAAGGTACAGCCAAAAGATGCGAGTGTGTTTCACCTTTTGGTGCAGTATTGAAATAAACTAAACTCTTCTTGATTTCGAGTAGACACGTGGAAAATAAGAGTGCATAGTACTTTCAAGAGAAAATTTGACATTTTAATTACCACAACGATCTCTGACATTGATGAGTTGTTTTAGGGTATGATAGTACTGGTATGATTCATCCTGATTATAGCGATTCAACTTTTGGTGCTGTGGTGTCTGACTATCTCAGGCCATATCCGCATCCATTTCCACATTCATTTCCCGCAAATATGAAAGCAATTTGTTTCATTGACATTTTCTAGTCTGGCAGGTGCACGCTACGTTTTGTGAGACGATGAGATTTTAAGTTTGAGTCGAAAATACGATTTCATGTTTCATTTGGCCATTAACTCTCATCCTGCCACAGGGCTAATCCCCATTGTGCCAAGCCCCAAATCACGGAATGCCAAGTTTACATTAAGATAAGCTGATTAACGCGTCAGGATATTGTCGGAAAAATTGCGTTGCCATCGGCGAAAAAGAGAGAAGGGGGACGGAAAAAAGAGAGGGAAAGAAAAGGGAAAAAAAAGAAAAGGAAAAGAAAGGAAAGAAAAGAGAAGAAAGAAAGAGAAGAAAGGAAAGGAAAACAGAAGAAAACAAAGAGAAAAGGGAAACAAAAGAAACGCGGGAGGTTGTTGAGTGGAGTCGTCTCGCCGAGGGAGCAAGAAAGACATGGGTAAATATGTTGCTATGTCGGGTCAGCTGTGTCGGTATTCTTGCTCGATCCTAGTGTACTATATCAATGCAGAATGTTGAAGTCGGTGAGATGTATATTGTCGGTCGGCCAACAAGTTTTTTTCCCTACGAACTGACTTTTTAACCGCTGTGACGACTTCGAGAGTGACTACAACTACAATACTTGTATTTGTTCGAAGTGTCACTTTCCTATAATATCAGCTAAAGAAATCAGAGGTTTAACATGTTCGGGTAAACTAAATTCAAAGAAGGATTAAGAGTCAACAACGGTACGACAAATCGTCTGCCTTCCTCTATAATTTGATGAAAGGCCAAAACTTCTGCGCTTTGCGCGGGAGAGGGAAACTTTATTCAGATATTGGATTAAGAGTCGAGAACAGTACAGCGAATCGTCTGCTTTTTCTCTTAATTCAATGACACGTCACTTCTGCGCTTTGCGCGGGAGGGGGAGAAACTGAATTTAGACAAGGATTAACAGTCAAGAACGGTACAATAAAAAGTCTTCTTTTCCTATTAATTGAAGGAAACGTCTAAGCTTTCGCGCTTCGCGCGGGAGGCCTATCACCCACACCCCTCTAATGAGCGCGCTTGGCGCGCTCTTTAAGTGATTCGCCTGCTCACTATACTACCGCCCCTTCCTAAAATAAGATCCTATATATCTCCGCGCCTGCATTAAACATATAGCTATGATGCTGACTAAGTTGACGAACTAATTTGTATATTTATATCGTTCAGGAAAATGACCATTTGCGCATACGCAAGTACTATAGTTAGTCCATAGCCAGGAAAAACAATTTAGCCTTCGGCCCCGGGTTTATAGGGTTCAATTTGTAAATATTGGGACATTTAATTTTGTCGGTAATTGGTGGCTAGTTTAGTCGGTAATCGTTGGCGTCTACCCCCCCCCCCCCCCCCCACTGAAAAAGGTCTAGCGACGCCCCTGAAAGCACTATAACGATACCGTGCATGAAGCCTCATGGCAGGCTATGAGTTAAGCACATCGTGACGTCATCATAATGGTCTTGGAACTAAACAAAAGAATTTGCATATTATGACGTCAGCAAATTCATGAAAAATAGAATGTATCTGTATAAATATTGATTGCTTTTCTCCCAATTTTTGATATGTAGTTTTTGAGCCGATTTTCTACACAAAAGGTGCCATTGGTTTTTCATTTCAACTATGGCATCATAGTCCATTCTGTCGAGTAAAAAGGCATGCCAATTTTTCCGATTTTGCTTGTATTCTCTATGGGAGGTGAATTTTTTGGAAATCTTCATTCTACACTCCAGTCTTGTTCGAGCAACATTTCGATTCTTGTCTGCCAGCTTCAATTTGAGACTCAAATTTTCCGTTTACGTGTTATGTCTATGTGGATTTTTTGGTATATTTGTCATGGCATTTGCCTCCCATCCCGGGGATCATCTTTCATAGATCCGAAATGATCAATGCTACACAGTTGAAACTTCATTTATTGATAGACCATAATAGGAGGAGTATTTCATAACGGAAGTTGAATTCGTGAAAATGCGTTCTTCATTATGTAACACATTTGAATACGTATCACCTAATTCGTCGAGTTTTAGGTTAGGTTCAGAGATAGGGTAAGGTATAGTCCTCGTTTAAGGATTGAATTTAAGACTTCGGTTATTATATTATATATGGCATTTGGTGTGGAGGGTTGTTATACCTAATAATTCGATTTGTAGAAGGCAATTGACTTACGGCAGGGCTCCTCATTCTTCTTTTAAGAGAGGGTTAAGATTGAAATATTGAGGATCTCTTTGCATGTACCCCAGTCCCCCGGAGTAAACTTCTAAATTGTTTTTGTCCAGAGTTAAAATGTTAGGACAGTGTGCACCAGACACCTGTTAAGGTCAATTTCACCCAGGGTCTATTATCCTAGAAATCTGATGGGAATGTGGTAGGGGTACACTGCCCTAGGAGGTGGAAATCCTAAAGAAATAGATGTCCAGAGGCAATCGCTCTAGAGGATATTGACTTAGGGGATGGCAGAGTAGTCTTTTTGGATCCATGTCCAAGGGTGCATTGTCTAAGTGGTAGGTTTTCCAGGGAATAGTAGACCAAGTCAGTGTAGTATGTGGGGATACATGTAAAATGGTGCATCATCCTAGTGGGTAGCTTGTTTAGGGGATGAAAGACCTAGTTAGAATATTTGTTGGGATACATGTCCAAGCATGGAGTTACCATGGTCCAAGGGTGCATTGTCCTGGTGGGCAGGTTGTCCTGGGGATAGTTGTTAGAAGGTTTTTTGTCTGAATCTAGAACGCTCATTTCCGAAAGAATTATGATCCACAGCCAATCATAGCCGTATTATACAATGTAGTTTAACTAGTAAAGAGTACTGTTTACAGTCTAGAAAGTTTGTGGTCAATCTAGTTCATTAATCCATTATTCATTTATATGTAAACATTAAAAGGGACTCAAGGTTTTATGAAACATGCTCTGATAAAAAATATCTCTTCGATCAACACAGTCCTTACTTCAGTAATAGCTCGAACTATATCTCTTTTATGACATGAAGCCATGTGTCCTCAGACCAAAACGGTTATTCTAATGTGGTTTGTTTAGAACACCATTCAAGGAATGGCCGCACCTAACATTATAAGTTGACTGGATCAAAATGCCTCCATATATATATATATCCACGGATGTTTTAAACATGGATAGGTCTCCTTGAATAGCTTTTGATTTCCCTCGTTTCATAGGAATACATCTACCTGTAGAACATGGAATGCTTTGCTTGTTTATTCATGAGCAAATATCAAGTACTTGTCTTGCAGAGGACCTTAAAATTTTTACAAATAATTTTTTTTCCTGCTCATGCTCAGATTGTAATTACACACTTGTCTATTGTATGTCCATCTGATAGAAGCATTCGATCATATTTGCCTATTTGACCACCACTTCCTACATTTTGCTATACATTGTCACGCATTAACTTACAGCTATCTTGAATAAGCCTGGTCTGGGCCTTGAGAGTTATGTTATCCCGGATTCCAGTCTTACAGCTTCCAGTGCGTATACCGCCGAAGAAGAAGGGTTTGGCACCTTTAGCGCAAATAAAGGTCGTCTTAACCTGGCCGAAACAGCCTGGGGCGCAGAAACAGCAGATACCGAACAGTGGATCCAGGTAAGAAAAAATTCTTAAAGTAGATATTCATTGATTTAAAAACTAACTTTATTTTCATCATTGCAAAGTTGAAACTGTGATTTGACAAGATTATCTAAATGCAATGCTTGGAAACATGCGAAGTAATGATTATTATAAATTACAAAAACGCTTAAATGCAGCCCCGTCATAGCACCTGAATAGCTCTCCGAACGCTGCTGAGATGTGTGACATCACAGTATGGACATTATTTGCACAAGCAGACGATGTCCCATGACATCTTACATATTTCAGTACCTGTTTTTTATCTTCTCATGAGTTCTTTCTCTTACTTTACTACCTTCAGGCTAAATGTATAATCTATTGCCTCACTCTAAACCCCGCGCATGTTTTTATTTTGATGACAAATGCAGCGATACACAAATAAAGGAATCTGTCGCTTGTAAAAAAAAAAAAGCCATTGTATATTCAGCTGCACACACCGCGGTATGTTCGGCGTTTCAAGAGGAACAAATGCCGTCCTTAATATCATTCCGGGGGGTTTTCAATTTGAAAGTCTGATTTCTTTGATTGTTAATTAAACCCTATCCTACGTATTTACAAACAAAAGATTTTAGTTATTAGAATCGGTTTCATATCCCCTTTTGAATGGTTTGATATGCCATCACATTTATATACACTAAACTCGTGATAATTTGACAAATAATAACTTTGCAATTATGTTAATTTTTGTATGGGATGTCGTCTGCTTGGGCAATAGGGACTTTTAGATTTGCGTGGACTGATACGTGTGACGTCCATTCAAGGCAGTGCATTAAAAGGACGTTGATTGTAGCAATCCCCATTGTCTTCGTGCGAATCTAAAAGTCCCTTATATTGGTCAATATTGTGACGTCATTAGAACACTGTTATTTTTCTGGCGAATCTCCCGTATATCCCAGCTGCTAAGGAGGTGGTTGTATTTGTATTTTTATAAATCATCCGATATGCAGTTGACCTAAAACTTATACGATGGCCATCTGTTAGCTTACCAGTTTCTAGTGAAACATAAGTTGACATATTTGTGATTTTTTTTTTTGAATTTCCACTTTAAAGCCAATTCAGACACAAAGGCCCGAATACACAAGTTTACGGTTGTATCAGTGCGCATGCGCAGACAGTTGATCTCGGGTCATTGGCTTTGAAACAAAGCCAATGTTTTAAAATTGATAGATGCAAAGAAAGTAGCCTTTCTTATTATCTTGAAAAATCATATAAATTTGACACATTTTGGAATAATTATGCTCATTGGTTAAAATTGTTGGCATGAATATTAAATGATTATGAGGATGAATATCAAGAGTTCTTCCTACCATTCTTTTCTTTCCCCAAGGTGGATCTTTTCAAACAAAGCCGATGACCTTTGACCATTGGTATTTATGCGTAAATTAAGATTGCGCCCATGCAAATGATGATGTGCGCGCACAACGCAGCGCGTATGCAGTGATACCGTCATAATTTGCATGGGCGCAATCTTAATTTACGCATAAATACATGACCTCTAGGTCATTGGCTTTGTTTAAAATGGCGCACACAACCGTAAACTGTTGTATTCACAAAGGAGGTTTGTCGACAAACCTCCTTTGTGAATTCGGGCCACAATGTTAAGGCAACATGACGTCACAATCTGATTACCATATTGGCAATTTGTGTTGTGATTCTCATTGTTCTATAGTTTAACATACTTTTTCAAAAATTCATAACTTTCTTATTAGTTATCCGATTTTGCTCAATTTTTGCTTGTTTGGTTTATCTGATTTTTCTGCGTCTTTTGAAAGTAAGTTATTTTTGGAGTGGACTTGCCCTTTAAGACAACCCTTCTTTCTATGGCATGGGTTCATATCCCAATGTTGCCACCGTATCTGTAATGAAAGAGTCAACGCTCAATTCTTAGAACATAGTTTAATTTGTATTTATACACTGCCACAATGTATGTAATAAGAGTCACCAGTCATTTCTTTGGCATGGGTTCATATCGCATCAGTACCACCTTGTTAGTAATGAAAGAGTCACTAGGCATTTCTATGGCACCCTTCACTTACACTGTTAAAATTGTTTTTATTGGCCACTTTTTGAGGTGACTTATGGGTTCTCTCCTCTTTGTAGGTAAGCCAGCATTTGTTTCCTCGTTAAGGACATTAATATAATTGTTTGATATCACTCAGAAATGAGATCATCAATCACAACATCAATGTGGAGAACTTCCAATCAAATATTGCCCTTGGAGGAGCAGAGCTTCATGAGAGCAAGATAATGTCATTGATAGATGCAAAGAAAGTAGCCGTTCTTATTATCTTGAAAAATCATATAAATTTGACACATTTTGGAATATGCTCATTGGTTAAAATTGTTGGCATGAATATTAAATGATTATGAGGATGAATATCAAGAGTTTTTCCTACCATTCTTTTCTTTCCCCAAGGTGGATCTTTTGGAACCTTACCGTATCATTGCAGTTGCGACTCAAGGGAATGGAAAAACCTCAGACCCAGAGTCTTTTGGGTATCCAGGGTTTTATGAGTGGGTAAAAAGCTACAAGCTTGCTTGTAGAACTGATGACACGCCCTTTCACACCGTGCTGGACATCAATGGAGATGACAGTGTAAATTTGTTCTCTGATCATTTTTTAAAATAAATATTATATTGACTCTATTCTTTAAGAACTTTGAAGGAATTTGATATCTTATTGAAAACAGTTAAAATAGTTGTATGTAATTTTTTTGAAAGAGAAAGGCAATCGTTACCTCAGGAACAGAGATTCATGTTAGGTGTACTATTTACTATTCTTACACAATGTTTAAGAGGAGAACATTATCAGGTAGAATTAAAGAACTGTCTATCTTTATCGATATGTTAGAGCAAGAAATGCACTCAATCTATTTCAATTTCTTTTCTCCATTTAATTATTAGGCCTTTAAAACTAAAAATAGATGCAACCAGAATATAACTACAAAATTATATAAACAAATAAATAGGTAGATCTAGTGTAGAAGCAAACAATGCTATTTAAATCAGATTCTCTTTTGTTCGTTTGCAATTAACTGTAGAATCATTTGAGTCATAATAATTCAAAAGTGGATTTATTTTCATTTTTCATTGAAGATCTTTACAGGTAACTTTGACAAGAACACCATCGTGACCAACACTCTGTCTGTGCCCCAGGTTTGCAGATATGTCCGCTTGATGCCTGTCACATGGCATAGGTATATTGCTCTTCGTATGGAGATCTACGGCGAAGGTCAGTTTTAAAACTATTGATATTCCAAAGAAAAAAATGTCTCCATCTTCTGCTCTGGGCTTCATTTTACCAATGATGGAGGCATAATGCTCTGGTTATAAGGCATGGGCCTTTTGCCCCCCCCCCCCCCGATCCACAACTTGTAGGATCGCATATGCTTCCAATATGTTCATTTGAATTAAATCCATGACCCCATACCAAAACATTGCATTACCTTTCGTTATAATTAACAAGATGAGCTCTGATTGGCTGTATGCAAATGAGTTCATACTGTCACTCCGGAAATCAATTGAAGAACAAAAAAATATGCGAACGGGTACCCTCCAACTGTGGACCATCTGACAATTATACCATGGAAACTATGTTTAACTTGGAATTTAGGTAGAACATGATGTGTGAACTATTTCATGTAAATAAGATGAAATTGTGAAAATGTATTCTTCATTATGTCAATTATTAGAGTCAAAGGTCATATTGTCTCAATCTATCTTCTGTATATCAATAATGATCAAGAATACACAGTGAAAACGTGAGATATGTATAAACCATAATGGGAGGAGCATTTTATGAGATGATATGAAATTGTGAAAATGCATTCTTCATTATGTAAAACATTATCATACGTATCACCTAATTGGTCAAAGTAACGAATTCAAGTCTAGTTATGATTTGTTTTAGGATATGATTAAACTGGTGTGATTCATCATGATTATAGCGATTCAACTTTTGGTGCTGAGGTGTCTTAAAGATCAGACTATCCCATGCCATTTCCGCGTCCATTTTCAAATTCATTTCACGCCCAAATGAAAGAAATTTGTTTTAGTGACATTTTCTTAACTTGCATGGACACACTACGTTTCGTGGGACAATGAAATTTTTTTTTAAATATTTTTATTTCTAAGACCATGTTTTTGAAAAAAAGATGCTTACTTCAAAAGAGATATTTAGTTCATTTACTTCTTTTGAATTATGTACTAAAATATTTTTAAATAAAGAAATTTATTCCTGACAAGAACTGTCATTAGTTGTATTAAGAATGCAAGTTTTTACTTCTTTTTACCTGCTCACCGCCAAGTAAGGATAAATATGTTAAAAGGGACATTTTGTTCTCATCCCTGTTATCCCATTTATTGTCTTTGGAACTCAATTTGCACAGATATCAACGATTGTTCTCCCGATCCTTGTGAGAATGGAGGACTTTGCAGTGATGGAGTGAACACCGTTACTTGTGCCTGCCTTCCTGGCTATACTGGGCCTACGTGTGGAACTGGTAAGATGTAGAGTCAAGGCAGATTACAAACCTACACTTTTATATAAAACAATTGCTCCTTGTTCATCAAAGCATTATAGAAAGCAGACAAAGGAATATAAAGAAACATACAGTCATTGGTGATGAAAACCTTGGAGGTTTTTCTTGATTGGCAGTCAACAGGAGTGAAGGTACAGACAAAAAATGCGAGGGTGTTTCAACTTTGGGGCAATAATGAAATAAACTACACTCTTTTAGATTTCGAGTAGACACATGAAAAATTAGAGTGCATGGTACTTTCAAGAGCAAATTTAATATAGTGATTACTACAACGATCTCTGATAATTATGATTTGTTTTAGTATATGATTAGACTGGTGTCATTCATCATGATTATAGCGATTCAACTTTTGGTGCTGAGGTGTCCTGTAGATCAGACTATCACATGCCATTTCCGCGTCCATTTTCAAATTCATTTCACGCCCAAATGAAAGAAATTTGTTTTTGTGACATTTTCTTAACTGGCATTGACCCACTAAGCTTTTACTGATGGGCAGTCAACAGGAGTGAAAGTACAGACAAAAGATGCAAGGGTATTTTTTAATTTTGGTGCTGTAATGAAATAAACTACGCTCTTCTAGATTTCGAGTAGACACATGAAAAATGGGAGTGCATGGTACTTTCAAGAGCAACTTTGATATAGTGATTACCACAACGATCTCTGATAATTATGATTTGTTTTAGTATATGATTAGACTGGTGTCATTCATCATGATTATAGCGATTCAACTTTTGATGCTGAGGTGTCTTGAAAATCAGACTATCCCATGCCATTTCCGCGTCCATTTTTAAATTCATTTCATGCCCAAATGAAAGAAATTTGTTTTAGTGACATTTTCTTAACTGGCATGGACACACTACGTTTTGTGGGACAATGAGATTTTTTCAAAAAATCTTTTTATTTCTAAGACCATGTCCGTTATCATCCGTTCAACGTCCGCTGTATCCCCTCTGCATCCTCGCAACTCACATCCGCTGCAGCTGTAAACGGAAAGAGGGAGGAAAGATAAGGTACATGGAACGTCTATACATCGTTAGTAGCACGGAAATAGAAAGGATGTAAGCGTATGCATCTCGTATAGAAAGTATTCAAAACGGACAAAGCGTTTGTATCTGGGATGTATCTCGTATATTTAGGATGTCTAGGGTATGTAGAAGGACGCCTAGCGGACAACCGATATTTTGTATGAAAAGGGGGAGAAAATCATCTGGATCTCAGTATGAGTCGAGCAGCCGTGGTGTACAGACCTCATCACCCTTGGTCTTGGTCTTCAACATCATCATTAATTGTTCTCCACCATGGATGATCAAAGAGTCCATATGATAGCTGCACTCATTGAACAGCAGAACCACAACCTGTTCAGACTGTATCAAACAAAAAAAGTTTTAACCATTTTTTCAAAGTTTTTACCAACACTTAATTGAGTAAACAAAAAAATGCAAAGTTTTAACCATTTTTTCAAAGTTTTTACCAACACTTTATTAAGTATACAAAACATTTGTAAGTAAACAATGCTGCTCACAAGTGTTCACAACAAGTGTTTCAAAGGTTTTACCAACACTTTATTAAGTAAACAAAAAAGGTATGCAAAGTTTTAGCCATTTTTTCAAAGTTTTTATCAACACTTTACAAAGTAAAAAACAATTTTATAAGTAAACAATGCTGCTCACAACAAGTGTTTCAAATTTTTTACCAACACTTTATTAAGTCAACAAAAAAATGCAAAGTTTTAGCCAATTTTTCAAAGTTTTTGCCAACACTTTATTAAGTAAACAAAACATTTTTATAAGTAAACAATGCTGCTCACAAGTGTTCACAACAAGTGTTCACAATCACAACTCAGTCTCTCAAACTATTCTGAGTCACTCTGAGTCATGTCCATGGTCTCAGCTGTGAGGCGTAAGGCAGTGACTGTGGCTGTGCTTGGCCTCGAGGGTACAGCAGGTGGTGGTGTGGTCAGGAGTTGCTCTAGGGTGGAGGAAGGGTTGGGATGAGTGTGCTGGGGCTGTCTGGTCTGCAGCTGGGTGAGGAGTGGCGTCTGTGGCGTCCGATGAACATGGGCCTGGACTGGAAAGTTCTGCTTCTGCTGTGAGAAGTCGTGGTAGTCGTAGCCTTGGTAGGTGAGGGGCTGTTGAAAGCCGTGGAAGGGCTGTGACGTCGCCTGGGGGGAGGAGCAGACCTGTACTGGGTAGGACGAACTTCAGCTGGGCCTTGAGGGTTGTGGAAAAGTAATGTGATCTTCTGCTTCATAACCTGGTACTCGGCCTCGGGCAGGTCCCTCAGGGTCTGGCTCACGTAGGTGATGAAGGGCTTCCGGGCCGAGGATGCTCTGTCCAAGTCGACCAGCTGAGAGAAAAGTTCTGTGCTGGTCTTCATTGTGTCCCTGATCTCCAACAGCACACTGTCGTCCTGTCCCTCCAGTCTATCTCTCTGCCTGCGTCCTCTGGATCTAGTGGTGGAGGTGGGGGTGGGTTGGCCTCTGGTGGCTGCCGCTTGTTCCTCCATTTGTGACAGCACGGCGTCATCCTCCACGGGATCCTCCAAGTTCGGCACCATGGGGAGTTCAGCTGTCGAGGGCTCCTGGCTTGAAGGTGCTTGGCTGTCTGTGGGCTGTCTGAGGGAGAGGGGTCTCAGAGGGGCTGCTCCTCGGTGGTGGATCCCACCCTCCAGGGAACTGCACTTGGCCATAACGTACTTCTCCCGGTCAGTGAGCTTGACGGCGGCCTGCCCGGATTTCTTGAGGTGTAGCTTTCCATACCAGGAGTGCATGTGCTTCCACCATCCAAGGAGTACTTCTGCAGTGTACCCCAGGCTCTCTGCCTTGTCTCTCCAAGCTGCCTGCTTCTTCTTGGTGTCCCGATACAGTCTGTGGCCCTTTCTCCAGAGGTACTCGTTCTCCCTCAGCCATTCCAGCACATCGTCATCATGCTCCTCGGAAACGGTGTACTGTTTCCTCTCTCCCTTCTTCTTCTCTAATTGCCTCTTCCTCCCTCTGGCTGGAGCTTGTTCAGGGCCTTCAGGGGTTTCAGCAGGGCCTTCATGGGCTTGAACATCAGGGCCTTCAGGGGCTTGGACATCAGGGCCTTCTGGGGCTTGAACATCAGGGCCTTGAGCAACAGGGCTTTGAGGAGCTTGAGGGCCTTGGGGCTGGTCCACCACAGCAGCAGCAGCTTCACCATCAGAGTCAGTGTCAGGGGGTGGGGTGCTGGTTCTGGCCTTCTTTACCTTGCCAGGGCTTGAACGAGTAGGCACGGACTTCCTTTTCTTGCCTGACTGACGCACCATGGTGTTGATACAAGGGGTAGTATAGAGATGTATCAATGTAGCCTTCTTCAATAACGAGATGTAGTAGAGATGTATCAATGTAGCCGCCAGCACGTCTTTCCGCTTTATGCTGACTGCGTGTTTGTGTGTGACCATGGACGTAAATCTGTAATTGATACCTATTGTTCAGGGGGGATGATCTATTCATTCATCCCCCTGAACAATAGGTATTACGAAAGGATTGAGGCCCATGTGTGTGTAATTGGGTTTTTACGGACGTGTATCAATCAGATATGATCATTTGCGTCTGGGGACCGACCTTTTGAGCGTGCTGCATCCCTTTATATCCACAGAGCGGACGCAATTCATACCCCCCGCATGCGCAGTGAACGGTTTGCATCCTATATACATCCGCTCGGCTTCCCCTTTGTTTCCGTTAGGCGTACGTGATGCATCCGTTTTATCCGCTATGCATCCGCTCTTTCCGCTATGCGTCCGCTTCCTAATTATCTCCGGTAACCCCTTCGGAGCTGTCATCCACTTCCATCCGCTTTCATCCGCTAGGCTTCCGATGAACATTCGTTTAACATCCCCGCTACATACTACCCACGTCCGTTCTTTTCCGTTCTGTTTTCGCAAATTTTCGCAAATTGTGTCCATTTCAGGAGCGGATGAAAACGGATGGAGCCTCCCTCGAAATTTTGCTCGTCCGCTGTGTCCGTTATGCATACGTTTTGTGTCCATCGGCCAGTGGGAACGGGCCTTAAGACCATGTTTTTGAATAAAAGATGCTTACTTCAAAAGAGATATTTAGTTCATTTTCTTCATTTGAATTATGTATTAAAATATTTTTAAATGAAGGAATTTATTCCTATCAAGAACTGTCATTATTTGTATTTATAATACAAGTTTTCACTTCTTTTTATCTGTTCAACGCCAAATAAGCATAAATATGTCAAAAGGGACATTTTTTCTCATCCTTTTATCCCATTTATTGTCTTTGGAACTCAATTTGCACAGATATCAACGATTGTTCTCCCGATCCTTGTGAGAATGGTGGAATTTGCAGTGATGGAGTGAACACCTTTACTTGTGCCTGCTATCCTGGCTATACTGGGCCTACGTGTGGAACAGGTAATATATAGAGTCAAAGCAGATTACATACCTACACTTTATCTATCAAAAAATTGCTCCTTGTTCATCAAAATATCATAGATAAAAAGCAAACAAGGAAATAAAAAGAAAGAAACATGCAGTCATTGGTGAGGAAAACCTTGGTCGTTCATCTTGATTGAGTTTGAGTTCGAGTTTGAGTTTATTGACAGTCAACAGGAGTAAAAGTACAGCCAAAAGATGCGAGTGTGTTTCACCTTTTGGTGCAGTAATGAAATAAACTAAACTCTTCTTGATTTCGAGTAGACACATGGAAAATAAGAGTGCATAGTACTTTCAAGAGAAAATTTGACATTTTGATTACCACAACGATCTCTGATATTGATGAGTTGTTTTAGGGTATGATAATACTGGTGTGATTCATCCTCATTATAGCGATTCAACTTTTGGTGCTGTGGTGTCTGACTATCTCATGCCATATCCGCATCCATTTCCACATTCATTTCCCGCAAATATGAAAGCAATTTGTTTCATTGACATTTTCTAGTCTGGCAGGGGCACGCTACGTTTTGTGAGACGATGAGATTTTAAGTTTGAGTCGAAAATACGATTTCATGTTTCATTTGGCCATTAACTCTCATCCTGCCACAGGGCTAATCCCCATTGTGCCAAGCCCCAAATCACGGAATGTCAAGTTTACATTGAGATAATCTGATTAACGCGTCAGGATATTGTCGGTAAAATTGCGTTGCCATCGGCGAAAAAGAGAGAAGGGGGACGGAAAAAAGAGAGGGAAAGAAAAAAAAAAAAAAAAAAAGGAAAAGAAAGGAAAGAAAAGAGAAGAAAACAAAGAGAAAAGGGAAACAAAAGAAACGCGGGAGGTTGTTGAGTGGAGTCGTCTCGCCGAGGGAGCAAGAAAGACATGGGTAAATATGTTGCTATGTCGGGTCAGCTGTGTCGGTATTCTTGCTCGATCCTTGTGTTCTATATCAATGCAGAATTTTGAAGTCGGTGAGATGTATATTGTCGGTCGGCCAACAAGTTTTTTTCCCTACGAACTGACTTTTTAACCGCTGTGACGACTTTGAGAGTGACTACAACTACAATACTTGTATTTGTTCGAAGTGTCACTTTCCTATAATATCAGCTAAAGAAATCAGAGGTTTAACATGTTCGGGGAAACTAAATTCAAAGAAGGATTAAGAGTCAACAACGGTACGACAAATCGTCTTCCTTTCTCTATAATTTGATGAAAGGCCAAGACTTCTGCGCTTTGCGCGGGAGAGAGAAACTTTATTCAGATATGGATTAAGAGTCGAGAACAGTACAGCGAATCGTCTGCTTTTTCTCTTAATTCATTGACACGTCACTTCTGCGCTTTGCGCGGGAGGGGGAGAAACTAAATTTAGACAAGGATTAACAGTCAAGAACGGTACAATAAAAAGTCTTCTTTTCCTATTAATTGAAGGAAACGTCTAAGCTTTCGCGCTTCGCGCGGGAGGCCTATCACCCACACCCCTCTAATGAGCGCGCTTGGCGCGCTCTTTAAGTGATTCGCTTGCTCACTATACTACCGCCCCTTCCTAAAATAAGATCCTATATATCTCCGCGCCTGCATTAAACATATAGCTATGATGCTGACTAAGTTGACGAACTAATTTGTATATTTATATCGTTCAGAAAAATGACCATTTGCGCATACGCAAGTACTATAGTTAGACAATAGCCAGGAAAAACAATTTAGCCTTCTGCCCCGGGTTTATAGGGTTCAATTTGTAAATATTGGGACATTTAATTTTGTCGGTAATTGGTGGCTAGTTTGGTCGGTAATCGTTGGCGTCTACACCCCCCCCCCCCCCCCCCACTGAAAAAGGTCTAGCGACGCCCCTGAAAGCACTATAACGATACCGTGCATGAAGCCTCATGGCAGGCTATGAGTTAAGCACATCGTGACGTCATCATAATGGTCTTGGAACTAAACAAAAGAATTTGCATATTATGACGTCAGCAAATTTATGAAAAATAGAATGTATCTGTATAAATATTGATTGCTTTTCTCCCAATTTTTGATATGTAGTTTTTGAGCCGATTTTCTACACAAAAGGTGCCATGTGTTTTTCATTTCAACTATGGCATCATAGTCCATTCTGTCGAGTAAAAAGGCATGCCAATTTTTCCGATTTTGCTTGTATTCTCTATGGGAGGTGAATTTTTTGGAAATCTTCATTCTACACTCCAGTCTTGTTTGAGCAACATTTCGATTCTTGTCTGCCAGCTTCAATTTGAGACTCAAATTTTCCGTTTACGTGTTATGTCTATGTGGATTTTTTGGTATATTTGTCATGGCATTTGCCTACCATCCCGGGGATCATCTTTCATAGATCCGAAATGATCAATGCTACACAGTTGAAACTTCATTTATTGATAGACCATAATAGGAGGAGTATTTCATAACGGAAGTTGAATTCGTGAAAATGCGTTCTTCATTATGTAACACATTTGAATACGTATCACCTAATTCGTCGAGTTTTAGGTTAGGTTCAGAGATAGGGTAAGGTATAGTCCTCGTTTAAGGATTGAATTTAAGACTTCGGTTATTATATTATATATGGCATTTGGTGTGGAGGGTTGTTATACCTAATAATTCGATTTGTAGAAGGCAATTGACTTACGGCAGGGCTCCTCATTCTTCTTTAAAGAGAGGGTTAAGATTGAAATATTGAGGATCTCTATGCATGTACCCCAGTCCCCCGGAGTAAATTTCTAAATTGTTTTTGTCCAGAGTTAAAATGTTAGGACAGTGTGCACCAGACACCTGTTAAGGTCAATTTCACCCAGGGTCTATTATCCTAGAAATCTGATGGGAATGTGGTAGGGGTACACTGCCCTAGGAGGTGGAAATCCTAAAGAAATAGATGTCCAGAGGCAATCGCTCTAGAGGATATTGACTTAGGGGATGGCAGAGTAGTCTTTTTGGATCCATGTCCAAGGGTGCATTGTCTAAGTGGTAGGTTTTCCAGGGAATAGTAGACCAAGTCAGTGTAGTATGTGGGGATACATGTAAAATGGTGCATCATCCTAGTGGGTAGCTTGTTTAGGGGATGAAAGACCTAGTTAGAATATTTGTTGGGATACATGTCCAAGCATGGAGTTACCATGGTCCAAGGGTGCATTGTCCTGGTGGGCAGGTTGTCCTGGGGATAGTTGTTAGAAGGTTTTTTGTCTGAATCTAGAACGCTCATTTCCGAAAGAATTATGATCCACAGCCAATCATAGCCGTATTATACAATGTAGTTTAACTAGTAAAGAGTATTGTTTACAGTCCAGAAAGTTTGTGGTCAATCTAGTTCATTAATCCATTATTCATTTATATGTAAACATTAAAAGGGACTCAAGGTTTTATGAAACATGCTCTGATTAAAAATATCTCTTCGATCAACACAGTCCTTACTTCAGTAATAGCTCGAACTATATCTCTTTTATGACATGAAGCCATGTGTCCTCAGACCAAAACGGTTATTCTAATGTGGTTTGTTTAGAACACCATTCAAGGAATGGCCGCACCTAACATTATAAGTTGACTGGATCAAAATGCCTCCATATATATATATATATATATCCACGGATGTTTTAAACATGGATAGGTCTCCTTGAATAGCTTTTGATTTCCCTCGTTTCATAGGAATACATCTACCTGTAGAACATGGAATGCTTTGCTTGTTTATTCATGAGCAAATATCAAGTACTTGTCTTGCAGAGGACCTTAACATTTTTACAAATAATTTTTTTTCCTGCTCATGCCCAGATTGTAATTACACACTTGTCTATTGTATGTCCATCTGATAGAAGCATTCGATCATATTTGCCTATTTGACCACCACTTCCTACATTTTGCTATACATTGTCACGCATTAACTTACAGCTATCTTGAATAAGCCTGGTCTGGGCCTTGAGAGTTATGTTATCCCGGATTCCAGTCTTACAGCTTCCAGTGCGTATACCGCCGAAGAAGAAGGGTTTGGCACCTTTAGCGCAAATAAAGGTCGTCTTAACCTGGCCGAAACAGCCTGGGGCGCAGAAACAGCAGATACCGAACAGTGGATCCAGGTAAGAAAAAATTCTTAAAGTAGATATTCATTGATTTAAAAACTAACTTTATTTTCATCATTGCAAAGTTGAAACTGTGATTTGACAAGATTATCTAAATGCAATGCTTGGAAACATGCGAAGTAATGATTATTATAAATTACAAAAACGCTTAAATGCAGCCCCGTCATAGCACCTGAATAGCTCTCCGAACGCTGCTGAGATGTGTGACATCACAGTATGGACATTATTTGCACAAGCAGACGATGTCCCATGACATCTTACATATTTCAGTACCTGTTTTTTATCTTCTCATGAGTTCTTTCTCTTACTTCACTACCGTCAGGCTAAATGTATAATCTATTGCCTCACTCTAAACCCCGCGCATGGTTTTATTTTGATGACAAATGCAGCGATACACAAATAAAGGAATCTGTCGCTTGTAAAAAAAAAAAAAAAGCCATTGTATATTCAGCTGCACACACCGCGGTATGTTCGGCGTTTCAAGAGGAACAAATGCCGTCCTTAATATCATTCCGGGGGGTTTTCAATTTGAAAGTCTGATTTCTTTGATTGTTAATTAAACCCTATCCTACGTATTTACAAACAAAAGATTTTAGTTATTAGAATCGGTTTCATATCCCCTTTTGAATGGTTTGATATGCCATCACATTTATATACACTAAACTCGTGATAATTTGAGAAATAATAGCTTTGCAATTATGTTAATTCTTTTATGGGATGTCGTCTGCTTGGGCAATAGGGACTTTTAGATTTGCGTGGACTGATACGTGTGACGTCCATTCAAGGCAGTGCATTAAAAGGACGTTGATTGTAGCAATCCCCATTGTCTTCGTGCGAATCTAAAAGTCCCTTATATTGGTCAATATTGTGACGTCATTAGAACACTGTTATTTTTCAGGCGAATCTCCCGTATATCCCAGCTGCTAAGGAGGTGGTTGTATTTGTATTTTTATAAATCATCCGATATGCAGTTGACCTAAAACTTATACGATGGCCATCTGTTAGCTTACCAGTTTCTAGTGAAACATAATTTGACATATTTGTGATTTTTTTTTGAATTTCCACTTTAAAGCCAATTCAGACACAAAGGCCCGAATACACAAGTTTACGGTTGTATCAGTGCGCATGCGCAGACAGTTGATCTCGGGTCATTGGCTTTGAAACAAAGCCAATGTTTTAAAATTGATAGATGCAAAGAAAGTAGCCTTTCTTATTATCTTGAAAAATCATATAAATTTGACACATTTTGGAATATGCTCATTGGTTAAAATTGTTGGCATGAATATTAAATGATTATGAGGATGAATATCAAGAGTCCTTCCTACCATTCTTTCTTTCCCCAAGGTGGATCTTTTGAAACAAAGCCGATGACCTTTGACCATTGGTATTTATGCGTAAATTAAGATTGCGCCCATGCAAATGATGATGTGCGCGCACAACGCAGCGCGTATGCAGTGATACCGTCATAATTTGCATGGGCGCAATCTTAATTTACGCATAAATACATGACCTCTAGGTCATTGGCTTTGTTTAAAATGGCGCACACAACCGTAAACTGTTGTATTCACAAAGGAGGTTTGTCGACAAACCTCCTTTGTGAATTCGGGCCACAATGTTAAGGCAACATGACGTCACAAACTGATTACCATATTGGCAATTTGTGTTGTGATTCTCATTGTTCTATAGTTTAACATACTTTTTCAAAAATTCATAACTTTCTTATTAGTTATCCGATTTTGCTCAATTTTTGTTTGTTTGGTTTATCTGATTTTTCTGCGTCTTTTGAAAGTAAAGGCCCGGTCACACAGGGAGGACGCATGGGGAACGCACGGCCAGCGCATTGGAAATTTGCAATTTGGGCCAGTGCGTTGTCGTTCGCTAGGCGTGCGTCATCATTCGTTACTCGTTCGTCGAGCGCGCTGGACCAACGCTGGACCAGCGCTATGCATGCGTCGTCATTCGCTGTGTGCGTCGGGATTTTTTGAGCATGCTCAAAAACGTGCGCCGAGCTCGACGCATGAATATACACGCCAAAGGCACGCCAGACATGCGCCGTAGCGCGCTAGACCAGCGCCAGACATGCGTGGAGCGCGCTAGACCAGCGCCAGACAAACGCGGAGCACACGCCCTGTATACGCACAGCGCGCTAGCTACACGCCGTGCTTTTTGTGTCAGCTCGCTAGCTTTTCCAAAATTATGACAAAAGTTAGGCACACGTTCTTTTCCGATTTCCAATGCGCTGGCCGTGCGTCGTAGAACGCGGTGCATGCGTGGACCATTCGTCCAGCGCGCTAGCAACACGCTGTGCATTCGTGGAAGTTGTTTTCATGTGCGCTCTGTGTGCGCCCTGTGTGCGCCCTGTGTGCGCCCTGTATGCGCCCTGTATGCGTCCAGCGCGCTATGCATTTGGTGTCAGCTAGCTGTATAGCTTCGACAAAAGTTGGGCGCATGACAACGCACTGGCCAAAATTGCAAATTTTCCATGCGCCGGCCGTGTGTCCCCCATGCGTCCCCTCTGTGTGACCGGGCCTTAAGTTATTTTTGGAGTGGACTTGCCCTTTAAGACAACCCTTCTTTCTATGGCATGGGTTCATATCCCAATGTTGCCACCGTATCTGTAATGAAAGAGTCAACGCTCAATTTTTAGAACATAGTTTAATTTGTATTCATACACTGCCACAATGTATGTAATAAGAGTCACCAGTCATTTCTTTGGCATGGGTTCATATCGCATCAGTACCACCTTGTTAGTAATGAAAGAGTCACTAGGCATTTTTATGGCACCCTTCACTTACACTGTCAAAATTGTTTTTATTGGCCACTTTTTGAGGTGACTTATGGGTTCTCTCCTCTTTGTAGGTAAGCCAGCATTTGTTTCCTCTTTAAGGACATTAATATAATTGTTTGATATCACTCAGAAATGAGATCATCAATGACAGCATCAATGTAGAGAACTTCCAATCAAATATAGCCCTTGGAGGAGCAGAGCTTTATGAGAGCAAGATAATGGCATTGATAGATGCAAAGAAAGTAGCCGTTCTTATTATTTTAAAAAATCATATAGATTTGACACATTTTGGAATATGCTCATTGGTTAAAATTGTTGGCATGAATATTAAATGATTATGAGGATGAATATCAAGAGTTTTTCCTACCATTCTTTTTTTTCCCCAAGGTGGATCTTTTGGAACCTTACCGTATCATTGCAGTTGCGACTCAAGGGAATGGAAAAACCTCAGACCCAGAGTCTTTTGGGTATCCAGGGTTTTATGAGTGGGTAAAAAGCTACAAGCTTGCTTGTAGAACTGATGACACGCCCTTTCACACCGTGCTGGACATCAATGGAGATGACAGTGTAAATGTGTTCTCTGATCATTTTTTAAAATAAATATTATATTGACTCTATTCTTTAAGAACTTTGAAGGAATTTGATATCTTATTGAAAACAGTTAAAATAGTTGTATGTAATTTTTTTGAAAGAGAAAGGCAATCATTACCTCAGGAACAGAGATTCATGTTAGGTGTACTATTTACTATTCTTACACAATATTTAAGAGGAGAAAATTATCAGGTAGAATTAAAGAACTGTCTATCTTTATCGATATGTTAGAGCAAGAAATGCACTCAATCTATTTCAATTTCTTTTCTCTATTTAATTATAAGGCCTTTAAAACTAAAAATAGATGTAACCAGAATATAACTACAAAATTATATAAACAAATAAATAGGTAGATCTACTGTAGAAGCAAAAAATGCTATTTAAATCAGATTCTCTCGGTTGCAATTAACTGTAGAATCATTTGAGTCATAATAATTCAAAAGTGGATTTATTTTCCTTTTTCATTGAAGATCTTCACCGGTAACTTTGACAAGAACACCATCGTGACCAACACTCTGTCTGTGCCCCAGGTTTGCAGATATGTCCGCTTGATGCCTGTCACATGGCATAGGTATATTGCTCTTCGTATGGAGATCTACGGCGAAGGTCAGTTTTAAAACTATTGATATTCCAAAGAAAAAATGTCTCCATCTTCTGCTCTGGGCTTCATTTTACCAATGATGGAGGCATAATGCTCTGGTTATGAGGCATGGGCCTTTTGCCCCCCGATCCACAACTGATTATTGTAGGATCGCATATGCTTCCAATATGTTCATTTGAATTAAATCCATGACCCCATACCAAAACATTGCATTACCTTTCGTTATAATTAACAAGATGAGCTCTGATTGGCTGTATGCAAATGAGTTCATACTGTCACTCCGGAAATCAATTAAAGAACAAAAAAATACGCGAACGGGTACCCTCCAACTGTAGACCATCTGACAATTATACCATGGAAACTATGTTTAACTTGGAATTTAGGTAGAACATGATGTGTGAACTATTTCATGTAAATAACATGAAATTGTGAAAATGTATTCTTCATTATGTCAATTATTAGAATCAAAGGTCATATTGTCTCAATCTATCTTCTATATATCAATAATGATCAAGACTACACAGTGAAAACGTGAGATATGTATAAACCATAATGGGAGGAGCATTTTATGAGATGATATGAAATCGTGAAAATGCATTCTTCATTATGTAAAACATTATCGTACGTATCACCTAATTCGTCAAAGTAACGAATTCAAGTCTACTTATGATTTGTTTTAGGATATGATTAAAGTGGTGTGATTCATCATGATTATAGCGATTCAACTTTTGGTGCTGAGGTGTCTTCAAGATCAGACTATCCCATGCCATTTCCGCGTCCATTTTAAAATTCATTTTTTGCCCAAATGAAAGAAATTTGTTTTAGTGACATTTTCTTAATTGGCAAGGACACACTACGTTTTGTGGGATGATGAGATATTTTCAAAATATATTTTTTTTTATTTCTAAGGCCATGTTTTAAAAAAAAGATGATAACTTCTAAAGAGATATTTAGTTCATTTACTTAATTTGAATTATGTATTAATAGATTTTCAAATGAAGGAATTTATCCTTGAACTGTCATTATTTGTATTTAAAATGCAAGTTTTGACTTCTATTTACCTTTTCACCGCCAAATGAAGATAAATATGTCAAAAGAGACAATATTTTCTCATCCCTTTTATCCCATTAATTGTCTTTGGAACTCAACTTGCACAGATATCAACGATTGTTCTCCCGATCCTTGTGAGAATGGAGGAATTTGCAGTGATGGAGTGAACACCTTTACTTGTACCTGCGATCCTGGATATACTGGGGCTACGTGTGGAACAGGTCAGATATAGAGTCAAAGCAGATTACAGTCCTACACTTTTTATATCAAACAATTGCTCCTTGTTCGTCAAAACATTATAGATAAAAAGCAGACAAGGAAATAGAAAGAAAGAAACATGCAGTCATTGGTGATGAAAACCTCTGAGTTTTTTCTTGATTGGCAGTCAACAGGAGTGAAAGGACAGACAAAAGATGCGAGGATGTTTCACCTTTTGGTGCAGTAATAATATAAACTACACTCTTCATGATTTCGAGTAGACACATGAGAAATGGGAGTGCATGGTACTTTCAAGAGCAAATTTGATATAGTGATTACCACAACGATGTCTGATAATTATGATTTGTTTTAGTATATGATTAGACTAGTGTGATTCATCATGATTATAGCGATTCAACTTTTGTTGCTGAGGTGTCTTCAAGATCAGACTATCCCATGCCATTTCTGCGTCCATTTTAAAATTCATTTTTCGCCCAAATGAAAGAAATTTGTTTTAGTGACATTTTCTTAATTGGCAAAGACACACTACGTTTTGTGGGATGATGAGATATTTTCAAAATATATTTTTATTTCTAAGGCCATGTTTTTGAAAAAAAAATGATGAATTCCAAAAAATATTTAGTTCATTTACTTAATTTGAATTATGTATTAATAGATTTTCAAATGAGAGAATTTATCCCTGAACTGTCTTTATTTATATTTAGAATGCAAGTTTTGACTTCTGTTTACCTGTTCACCGCCAAATGAAGATAAATATGTCAAAAGAGACATTATTTTCTCATTCCTTTTATCCCATTAATTGTCTTTGGAACTCAATTTGCACAGATATCAACGATTGTTCTCCCGATCCTTGTGAGAATGGAGGAATTTGCAGTGATGGGGTGAACACCTTTACTTGTGCCTGCAATCCTGGCTATACTGGGCCTAGGTGTGGAACAGGTAAGATATAGAGTCAAAGCAGATTACAATCCTACACTTTTTATATTAAAAAATTGCTCCTTGTTCGTCAAAACATTATAGATAAAAAGCAGACAAGGAAATAGAAAGAAAGAAACATTTAGTCATTGGTGATGAAAACCTCTGAGTTTTTTCTTGATTGGCAGTCAACAGGAGTGAAAGTACAAACAAAAGATGCGAGGATGTTTCAACTTTTGGTGCAGTAATGAAATTAACTACACTCTTCTAGATTTTGAGTAGACACATGAAAAATGGGAGTGCATGGTACTTTCAAGAGCAAATTTGATATAGTGATTACCACAACGATCTCTGATAATTATGATTTGTTTTAGTATATGATTTGACTTGTGTGATTTCTCATGATTTAAGCGATTCAACTTTTGTTGCTGAAGTGTCTTCAAGATCAGACTATCCCATGCCATTTCTGCGTCCATTTTAAAATTCATTTTTCGCCCAAATGAAAGAAATTTGTTTTAGTGACATTTTCTTAATTGGCAAAGACACACTACGTTTTGTGGGATGATGAGATGTTTTCAAAATATATTTTTATTTCTAAGGCCATGTTTTTGAAGAAAAAAATGATTAATTCCAAAATATATTTAGTTTATTTACTTAATTTGAATAATGTATTAATAGATTTTCAAATGAGAGAATTTATCCCTGAACTGTCATTACTTATATTTAGAATGCAAGTTTTGACTTCTGTTTACCTGTTCACCGCCAAATGAAGATAAATATGTCAAAAAAGACATTATTTTCTCATTCCTTTTATCCCATTAATTGTCTTTGGAACTCAATTTGCACAGATATCGACGATTGTTCTCTTGATCCTTGTGAAAATGGAGGTATTTGCAGTGATGGTGTGAACACCTTTACTTGTACCTGCGATCCTGGATATACTGGGCTTTCGTGTGTAACAGGTAAGATATAGAGTCAAAACAAAATACAAACCTACACTTTTTATATCAAACAATTGCTCCTTGTTCGTCAAAACATTATAGATAAAAAGCAGACAACGAAATAGAAAGAAAGAAACATGCAGTCATTGGTGATAAAAACCTCGGATATTTTTCTTGATTAGGAGTCAACAGAAGTGGAAGTACAGACAAAAGATGCGAGGGTGTTTCAACTTTTGGTGCAGTAATGAAATAAATTACCCTTTTCTAAATTTCGAGTATACACATGAAAAACGGGAGTGCAAGGTACTTTCAAGAGCAAATTTGATAAAGTGATTACCACAACGATGTCTGATAATTATGATTTGTTTTAGTATATGATTAGACTAGTGTGATTCATCATGATTATAGCGATTCAACTTTTGTTGCTGAGGTGTCTTCAAGATCAGACTATCCCATGCCATTTCTGCGTCCATTTTAAAATTCATTTTTCGCCCAAATGAAAGAAATTTGTTTTAGTGACATTTTCTTAATTGGCAAAGACACACTACGTTTTGTGGGATGATGAGATGTTTTCAAAATATATTTTTATTTCTAAGGCCATGTTTTTGAAAAAAAAATGATTAATTCCAAAATATATTTAGTTTATTTACTTAATTTGAATAATGTATTAATAGATTTTCAAATGAGAGAATTTATCCCTGAACTGTCATTACTTATATTTAGAATGCAAGTTTTGACTTCTGTTTACCTGTTCACCGCCAAATGAAGATAAATATGTCAAAAAAGACATTATTTTCTCATTCCTTTTATCCCATTAATTGTCTTTGGAACTCAATTTGCACAGATATCGACGATTGTTCTCTTGATCCTTGTGAAAATGGAGGTATTTGCAGTGATGGTGTGAACACCTTTACTTGTACCTGCGATCCTGGATATACTGGGCCTACGTGTGGAACAGGTAAGATATAGAGTCAAAACAAAATACAAACCTACACTTTTTATATCAAACAATTGCTCCTTGTTCGTCAAAACATTATAGATAAAAAGCAGACAACGAAATAGAAAGAAAGAAACATGCAGTCATTGGTGATAAAAACCTCGGATATTTTTCTTGATTAGGAGTCAACAGGAGTGGAAGTACAGACAAAAGATGCGAGGGTGTTTCAACTTTTGGTGCAGTAATGAAATAAATTACCCTTTTCTAAATTTCGAGTATACACATGAAAAACGGGAGTGCAAGGTACTTTCAAGAGCAAATTTGATAAAGTGATTACCACAACGATGTCTGATAATTATGATTTGTTTTAGTATATGATTAGACTAGTGTGATTCATCATGATTATAGCGATTCAATTTTTGTTGCTGAGGTGTCTTCAAGATCAGACTATCCCATGCCATTTCTGCGTCCATTTTAAAATTCATTTTTCGCCCAAATGAAAGAAATTTGTTTTAGTGACATTTTCTTAATTGGCAAAGACACACTACGTTTTGTGGGATGATGAGATGTTTTCAAAATATATTTTTATTTCTAAGGCCATGTTTTTGAAAAAAAATGATGAATTCCAAAAAATATTTAGTTCATTTACTTAATTTGAATTATTAATTTGAATTATGTAGATTTTCAAATGAGAGAATTTATCCCTGAACTGTCTTTATTTATATTTAGAATGCAAGTTTTGACTTCTGTTTACCTGTTCACCGCCAAATGAAGATAAATATGTCAAAAAAGACATTATTTTCTCATTCCTTTTATCCCATTAATTGTCTTTGGAACTCAATTTGCACAGATATCGACGATTGTTCTCTTGATCCTTGTGAAAATGGAGGTATTTGCAGTGATGGTGTGAACACCTTTACTTGTGCCTGCAATCCTGGCCATACTGGGCCTACGTGTGGAACAGGTGAGATATAGAGTCAAAGCAGATTACAAACCTACACTTTTTATATCAAACAATTGCTCCTTGTTCGTCGAAACATTTTAGATAAAAAGCAGACAAGGAAATAGAAAGAAAGAAACATGCAGTCATTGGTGATAAAAACCTCGGATATTTTTCTTGATTGGCAGTCAACAGGAGTGAAAGTACAGACAAAGATGCGAGGGTGTTTCAACTTTTGGTGCAGTAATGAAATAAACTACCCTTTTCTAAATTTCGAGTATACACATGAAAAACGGGAGTGCATGGTACTTTCAAGAGCAAATTTGATATAGTGATTACCACAACGATGTCTGATAATTATGATTTGTTTTAGTATATGATTAGACTAGTGTGATTCATCATGATTATAGCGATTCAACTTTTGGTGCTGAGGTGTCTTCAAGATCAGACTATCCCATGCCATTTCTGCGTCCATTTTAAAATTCATTTTTCGCCCAAATGAAAGAAATTTGTTTTAGTGACATTTTCTTAATTGGCAAAGACACACTACATTTTGTGGGATGATGAGATATTTTCAAAATATATTTTTATTTCTAAGGCCATGTTTTTAAAAAAAAGATGATAACTTCCAAAATATATTTAGTTCATTTACTTAATTTGAATTATGTATTAATAGAATTTCAAATGAGAGAATTTATCCCTAAACTGTCATTATTTATATTTAGAATGCAAGTTTTGACTTCTGTTTACCTGTTCACCGCCAAATGAAGATTAATATGTCAAAAGAGACATTATTTTCTCATTCCTTTTATCCCATTTAATGTCTTTGAAACTCAATTTGCACAGATATCAACGATTGTTCTCCCGATCCTTGTGAAAATGGAAGTATTTGCAGTGATGGTGAGAACACCTTTACTTGTACCTGCGATCCTGGATATACTGGGCCTACGTGTGGAACAGGTAAGATATAGAGTCAAAGCAGATTACAAACCTACACTTTTTATATCAAACAATTACTCCTTGTTCGTCAAAACATTATAGATAAAAAGCAGACAAGGAAAAAGAAAGAAAGAAAATGCAGTCATTGGTGATGAAAACCTCGGATATTTTTCTTGATTGGCAGTCAACAGGAGTGAAAGTACAGACATAAGATGCGAGGGTGTTTCAACTTTTGGTGCAGTAATGAAATAAACTACCCTTTTCTAAATTTCGAGTATACACATGAAAAACGGGAGTGCATGGTACTTTCAAGAGGAAATTTGATATAGTGATTACCACAACGATGTCTGATAATTATGATTTGTTTTAAAACATCAATCTCTGATAAATATGATTTGTTTTAGGAAATGATAAGACTGGTGTAATTCATCATGATTATAGCGATTCAACTTTTGGTGCTGAGTTGTCTTCAAGATCAGACTATCCCATGCCATTTCTGCGTCCATTTTAAAATTCATTTTTCGCCCAAATGAAAGAAATTTGTTTGAGTGACATTTTCTTAATTGGCAAAGACACACTACATTTTGTGGGATGATGAGATATTTTCAAAATATATTTTTATTTCTAAGGCCATGTTTTTAAAAAAAGATGATAACTTCCAAAATATAATTAGTTCGTTTACTTAATTTGAATTATGTATTAATAGAATTTCAAATGAGAGAATTTATCCCTGAACTGTCATTATTTAAATTTAGAATGCAAGTTTTTACTTCTGTTTACCTGTTCACCGCCAAATGAAGATTAATATGTCAAAAGAGACATTATTTTCTCATTCCTTTTATCCCATTTAATGTCTTTGAAACTCAATTTGCACAGATATCAACGATTGTTCTCCCGATCCTTGTGAAAATGGAGGTATTTGCAGTGATGGTGTGAACACCTTTACTTGTACCTGCGATCCTGGATATACTGGGCCTACGTGTGGAACAGGTAAGATATAGAGTCAAAGCAGATTACAAACCTACACTTTTTATATCAAACAATTACTCCTTGGTCGTCAAAACATTATAGATAAAAAGCAGACTAGGAAATAGAAAGAAAGAAACATGCAGTCATTGGTGATGAAAACCTCGGATATTTTTCTTGATTGGCAGTCAACAGGAGTGAAAGTACAGACATAAGATGCGAGGGTGTTTCAACTTTTGGTGCAGTAATGAAATAAACTACCCTTTTCTAAATTTCGAGTATACACATGAAAAACGGGAGTGCATGGTACTTTCAAGAGCAAATTTGATATAGTGATTACCACAACGATGTCTGATAATTATGATTTGTTTTAAAACATCAATCTCTGATAAATATGATTTGTTTTAGGATATGATAAGACTGGTGTAATTCATCATGATTATAGCGATTCAACTTTTGGTGCTGAGGTGTCTTAAAGATCAGGATATCCGAGGCCATTTCCGCGTCCTTTTTCAAATTCATTTCATGCCCAAATGAAAGAAATTTGTTTTAGTGACATTTTCTTTATGCATGGACACACTACGTTTTGAGGGACGATGTAATTTTTTAAAAATATCTTTTCTTTTTATGGCCATGTTTTTGAAAAAAAGATGCTAACTTCCCAAAAGATATTTAGTTCATTTACTTCATTTGAATTATGTATTAATAGATTTTTTTAAAAAAAGAATTTATCCCTCAACTTTCATTATTTCTATTTCGAATGCAACTTTTTGACTTTTTTTTACCTGTTCACCGCCAAATAAAAATAACATGTTAAAAGGGACATTATTCTCTCAACCTATTTATCCCATGTATTGTCTTTGGAACTCAATTTGCACAGATATCAACGATTGTTCTCTTGATCCTTGTGAAAATGGAGGATATTGCACTGATGGAGTGAACACTTTTACTTGTGCCTGCGTTCCTGGCTATACTGGGCCTACGTGTGGAACAGGTACGATAAAGAGTCAAAACAGATTACATACCTACACTTTTTATATCCAACAATTGCTCCTTGTTCATTAAAACATTATATATAAAGACCAAACAAAGAGCAAGCAAGGAAAAAGAAAGAAAGAAACGTGCAGTTATTCGTGACAAAAACCTAGGAGGTTTTTCTAGATTGGCAGTCAACAAGAGTGAAAGTACAGAACAAAGGGTGTTTCAACTTTTGGTGCAGTTATGAAATAAACTACACCCTTCTTTATTTCGAGTAGACACATGCAACATGGTAGTGCATGGTACTTTCACGAGCAAATTTGATTTAGTGATTACCACAACAATCTCTGATAAATATGATTCGTTTTAGGATATGATAAGACTGGTGTAATTCGTCATGACTATAGCGATTCAACTTTTGGTGCTGAGGTGTCTTGAAGATCAGACTATCCCATGCCATTTCTGCGTCCATTTTAAAATTCATTTTTCGCCCAAATGAAAGAAATTTGTTTTAGTGACATTTTCTTAATTGGCAAAGACACACTACATTTTGTGGGATGATGAGATATTTTCAAAATATATTTTTATTTCTAAGGCCATGTTTTTAAAAAAAGATGATGAATTCCAAAATATATTTAGTTCATTTACTTAATTTGAATTATGTATTAATAGATTTTCAAATGAGAGAATTTATCCCTGAACTGTCATTATGTATATTTAGAATGCAAGTTTTGACTTCTGTTTACCTGTTCACTGCCAAATGAAGATAAATATGTCAAAAGAGACATTATTTTCTCATTCTTTTTATCCCATTAATTGTCTTTGGAACTCAATTTGCACAGATATCAACGATTGTTCTCCCGATCCTTGTGAAAATGGAGGAATTTGCGGTGATGGTGTGAACACCTTTACTTGTACCTGCGATCCTGGATATACTGGGCCTACGTGTGGAACAGGTAAGATATAGAGTCAAAGCAGATTACAAACCTACACTTTTTATATCAAATAATTGCTCCGTGTTCGTCAAAACATTATAGATAAAAAGCAGACAAGGAAAAAGAAAGAAAGAAAATGCAGTCATTGGTGATGAAAACCTCGGATATTTTTCTTGATTGGCAGTCAACAGGAGTGAAAGTACAGACATAAGATGCGAGGGTGTTTCAACTTTTGGTGCAGTAATGAAATAAACTACCCTTTTCTAAATTTCGAGTATACACATGAAAAACGGGAGTGCATGGTACTTTCAAGAGGAAATTTGATATAGTGATTACCACAACGATGTCTGATAATTATGATTTGTTTTAAAACATCAATCTCTGATAAATATGATTTGTTTTAGGAAATGATAAGACTGGTGTAATTCATCATGATTATAGCGATTCAACTTTTGATGCTGAGTTGTCTTCAAGATCAGACTATCCCATGCCATTTCTGCGTCCATTTTAAAATTCATTTTTCGCCCAAATGAAAGAAATTTGTTTGAGTGACATTTTCTTAATTGGCAAAGACACACTACATTTTGTGGGATGATGAGATATTTTCAAAATATATTTTTATTTCTAAGGCCATGTTTTTAAAAAAAGATGATAACTTCCAAAATATATTTAGTTCGTTTACTTAATTTGAATTATGTATTAATAGAATTTCAAATGAGAGAATTTATCCCTGAACTGTCATTATTTAAATTTAGAATGCAAGTTTTTACTTCTGTTTACCTGTTCACCGCCAAATGAAGATTAATATGTCAAAAGAGACATTATTTTCTCATTCCTTTTATCCCATTTAATGTCTTTGAAACTCAATTTGCACAGATATCAACGATTGTTCTCCCGATCCTTGTGAAAATGGAGGTATTTGCAGTGATGGTGTGAACACCTTTACTTGTACCTGCGATCCTGGATATACTGGGCCTACGTGTGGAACAGGTAAGATATAGAGTCAAAGCAGATTACAAACCTACACTTTTTATATCAAACAATTACTCCTTGGTCGTCAAAACATTATAGATAAAAAGCAGACTAGGAAATAGAAAGAAAGAAACATGCAGTCATTGGTGATGAAAACCTCGGATATTTTTCTTGATTGGCAGTCAACAGGAGTGAAAGTACAGACATAAGATGCGAGGGTGTTTCAACTTTTGGTGCAGTAATGAAATAAACTACCCTTTTCTAAATTTCGAGTATACACATGAAAAACGGGAGTGCATGGTACTTTCAAGAGCAAATTTGATATAGTGATTACCACAACGATGTCTGATAATTATGATTTGTTTTAAAACATCAATCTCTGATAAATATGATTTGTTTTAGGATATGATAAGACTGGTGTAATTCATCATGATTATAGCGATTCAACTTTTGGTGCTGAGGTGTCTTAAAGATCAGGATATCCGAGGCCATTTCCGCGTCCTTTTTCAAATTCATTTCATGCCCAAATGAAAGAAATTTGTTTTAGTGACATTTTCTTTATGCATGGACACACTACGTTTTGAGGGACGATGTAATTTTTTAAAAATATCTTTTCTTTTTATGGCCATGTTTTTGAAAAAAAGATGCTAACTTCCCAAAAGATATTTAGTTCATTTACTTCATTTGAATTATGTATTAATAGATTTTTTTTTAAAAAGAATTTATCCCTCAACTTTCATTATTTCTATTTCGAATGCAACTTTTTGACTTTTTTTTACCTGTTCACCGCCAAATAAAAATAACATGTTAAAAGGGACATTATTCTCTCAACCTATTTATCCCATGTATTGTCTTTGGAACTCAATTTGCACAGATATCAACGATTGTTCTCTTGATCCTTGTGAAAATGGAGGATATTGCACTGCTGGAGTGAACACTTTTACTTGTGCCTGCGTTCCTGGCTATACTGGGCCTACGTGTGGAACAGGTACGATAAAGAGTCAAAACAGATTACATACCTACACTTTTTATATCCAACAATTGCTCCTTGTTCATTAAAACATTATATATAAAGACCAAACAAAGAGCAAGCAAGGAAAAAGAAAGAAAGAAACGTGCAGTTATTCGTGACAAAAACCTAGGAGGTTTTTCTAGATTGGCAGTCAACAAGAGTGAAAGTACAGAACAAAGGGTGTTTCAACTTTTGGTGCAGTTATGAAATAAACTACACCCTTCTTTATTTCGAGTAGACACATGCAACATGGTAGTGCATGGTACTTTCACGAGCAAATTTGATTTAGTGATTACCACAACAATCTCTGATAAATATGATTCGTTTTAGGATATGATAAGACTGGTGTAATTCGTCATGACTATAGCGATTCAACTTTTGGTGCTGAGGTGTCTTGAAGATCAGACTATCCCATGCCATTTCTGCGTCCATTTTAAAATTAATTTTTCGCCCAAATGAAAGAAATTTGTTTTAGTGACATTTTCTTAATTGGCAAAGACACACTACATTTTGTGGGATGATGAGATATTTTCAAAATATATTTTTATTTCTAAGGCCATGTTTTTAAAAAAAGATGATGAATTCCAAAATATATTTAGTTCATTTACTTAATTTGAATTATGTATTAATAGATTTTCAAATGAGAGAATTTATCCCTGAACTGTCATTATTTATATTTAGAATGCAAGTTTTGACTTCTGTTTACCTGTTCACTGCCAAATGAAGATAAATATGTCAAAAGAGACATTATTTTCTCATTCTTTTTATCCCATTAATTGTCTTTGGAACTCAATTTGCACAGATATCAACGATTGTTCTCCCGATCCTTGTGAAAATGGAGGAATTTGCGGTGATGGTGTGAACACCTTTACTTGTACCTGCGATCCTGGATATACTGGGCCTACGTGTGGAACAGGTAAGATATAGAGTCAAAGCAGATTACAAACCTACACTTTTTATATCAAATAATTGCTCCGTGTTCGTCAAAACATTATAGATAAAAAGCAGACAAGGAAAAAGAAAGAAAGAAAATGCAGTCATTGGTGATGAAAACCTCGGATATTTTTCTTGATTGGCAGTCAACAGGAGTGAAAGTACAGACATAAGATGCGAGGGTGTTTCAACTTTTGGTGCAGTAATGAAATAAACTACCCTTTTCTAAATTTCGAGTATACACATGAAAAACGGGAGTGCATGGTACTTTCAAGAGCAAATTTGATATAGTGATTACCACAACGATGTCTGATAATTATGATTTGTTTTAAAACATCAATCTCTGATAAATATGATTTGTTTTAGGATATGATAAGACTGGTGTAATTCATTATGATTATAGCGATTCAACTTTTGGTGCTGAGTTGTCTTCAAGATCAGGCTATCCCAGGCCATTTCCGCGTCCATTTTCAAATTCATTTCATGCCCAAATGAAAGAAATTTGTTTTAGTGACATTTTCTTTATGCATGGACACACTACGTTTTGAGGGACGATGAAATTTTTTAAAAATATCTTTTCTTTCTATGGCCATGTTTTTGAAAAAAGATGCTAACTTCCCAAAAGATATTTAGTTCATTTACTTCATTTGAATTATGTATTAATAGATTTTAAAAAAAAAAGAATTTATCCCTCAACTTTCATTATTTCTATTTCGAATGCAACTTTTTGACTTTTTTTTACCTGTTCACCGCCAAATAAAAATAACATGTTAAAAGGGACATTATTCTCTCATCCTATTTATCCCATGTATTGTCTTTGGAACTCAATTTGCACAGATATCAACGATTGTTCTCTTGATCCTTGTGAAAATGGAGGATATTGCACTGATGGAGTGAACACTTTTACTTGTGCCTGCGTTCCTGGCTATACTGGGCCTACGTGTGGAACAGGTAAGATAAAGAGTCAAAACAGATTACATACCTACACTTTTTATATCCAACAATTGCTCCTTGTTCATTAAAACATTATATATAAAGACCAAACAAAGAGCAAGCAAGGAAATAGAAAGAAAGAAACGTGCAGTTATTCGTGACAAAAACCTAGGAGGTTTTTCTAGATTGGCAGTCAACAAGAGTGAAAGTACAGAACAAAGGGTGTTTCAACTTTTGGTGCAGTTATGAAATAAACTACACCCTTCTTGATTTCGAGTAGACACATGCAACATGGTAGTGCATGGTACTTTCACGAGCAAATTTGATTTAGTGATTACCACAACAATCTCTGATAAATATGATTCGTTTTAGGATATGATAAGACTGGTGTAATTCGTCATGACTATAGCGATTCAACTTTTGGTGCTGAGGTGTCTTGAAGATCAGACTATCCCATGCCATTTCTGCGTCCATTTTAAAATTCATTTTTCGCCCAAATGAAAGAAATTTGTTTTAGTGACATTTTCTTAATTGGCAAAGACACACTACATTTTGTGGGATGATGAGATATTTTCAAAATATATTTTTATTTCTAAGGCCATGTTTTTAAAAAAAGATGATGAATCCCAAAATATATTTAGTTCATTTACTTAATTTGAATTATGTATTAATAGATTCTCAAATGAGAGAATTTATCCCTGAACTGTCATTATTTATATTTAGAATGCAAGTTTTGAATTCTGTTTACCTGTTCACTGCCAAATGAAGATAAATATGTCAAAAGAGACATTATTTTCTCATTCTTTTTATCCCATTAATTGTCTTTGGAACTCAATTTGCACAGATATCAACGATTGTTCTCCCGATCCTTGTGAAAATGGAGGAATTTGCAGTGATGGTGTGAACACCTTTACTTGTACCTGCGATCCTGGATATACTGGGCCTACGTGTGGAACAGGTAAGATATAGAGTCAAAGCAGATTACAAACCTACACTTTTTATATCAAACAATTGCTCCGTGTTCGTCAAAACATTATAGATAAAAAGCAGACAAGGAAATAGAAAGAAAGAAACATGCAGTCATTTGTGATGAAAACCTCGGAGATTTTTCTTGATTGGCAGTCAACAGGAGTGAACGTACAGACAAAAGATGCGAGGGTGTTTCAACTTTTGGTGCAGTAATGAAATAAACTACCCTTTTCTAAATTTCGTGTATACACATGAAAAACGGGAGTGCATGGTATTTTCAAGAGCAAATTTGATATAGTGATTACCACAACGATGTCTGATAATTATGATTTGTTTTAAAACAACAATCTCTGATAAATATGATTTGTTTTAGGATATGATAAGACTGGTGTAATTCATTCTGATAATAGCGATTCAACTTTTGGTGCTGAGGTGTCTTAAAGATCAGGATATCCCAGGCCATTTCTGCGTCCATTTTCAAATTCATTTCATGCCCGAATGAAAGGAATTTGATTTAGTGACATTTTCTTTATGCATGGACACACTACGTTTTGAGGGGCGATGAGATTTTAAAAAAAATATATTTTCTTTCTATGGCCATGTTTTTGAAAAAAAGATGCTAACTTCCTAAAAGATATTTAGTTCATTTACTTCATTTGAATTGTGTATTAATAGATTTAAAAAAAAAAAGAATTTATCCCTGAACTTTCATTATTTGTATTTCGAATGCAACTTTTGACTTTTTTTTACCTGTTCACCGCCAAATAAAAATAATATGTTAAAAGGGACATTATTCTCTCATCCTATTTTTCCTATTTATTGTCTTTGGAACTCAATTTGCACAGATATCAACGATTGTTCTCTTGATCCTTGTGAGAATGGAGGATATTGCACTGATGGAGTGAACACTTTTACTTGTGCCTGCGTTCCTGGCTATACTGGGCCTACGTGTGGAACAGGTAAGATAAAGAGTCAAAACAGATTACATACTTACACTTTTTATATCCAACAATTGCTCCTTGTTCATTAAAACATTATATATAAAGACCAAACAAAGAGCAAACAAGGACATAGAAAGAAAGAAACATGCAGTTATTCGTGACAAAAACCTTGGAGGTTTTTCTAGATGGCAGTCAACAGGAGTGAAAGTACAGAAAAAAAGGGTGTTTCACCTTTTGGTGCAGTTATGAAATAAACTACACCCTTCTTGATTTCGAGTAGACACATGCAAAATGGTAGTGCATGGTACTTTCATGAGCAAATTTGATTTAGTGATTACCACATCAATCTCTGATAAATATGATTTGTTTTAGGATATGATAAGACTGGTGTAATTCATCATGATTATAGCGATTCAACTTTTGGTGCTGAGGTGTCTTGAAGATCAGACTATCCCATGCCATTTCTGCGTCCATTTTAAAATTCATTTTTCGCCCAAATGAAAGAAATTTGTTTTAGTGACATTTTCTTAATTGGCAAAGACACACTACATTTTGTGGGATGATGAGATATTTTCAAAATATATTTTTATTTCTAAGGCCATGTTTTTAAAAAAAGATGATGAATTCCAAAATATATTTAGTTCATTTACTTAATTTGAATTATGTATTAATAGATTCTCAAATGAGAGAATTTATCCCTGAACTGTCATTATTTATATTAAGAATGCAAGTTTTGAATTCTGTTTACCTGTTCACTGCCAAATGAAGATAAATATGTCAAAAGAGACATTATTTTCTCATTCTTTTTATCCCATTAATTGTCTTTGGAACTCAATTTGCACAGATATCAACGATTGTTCTCCCGATCCTTGTGAAAATGGAGGAATTTGCAGTGATGGTGTGAACACCTTTACTTGTACCTGCGATCCTGGATATACTGGGCCTACGTGTGGAACAGGTAAGATATAGAGTCAAAGCAGATTACAAACCTACACTTTTTATATCAAACAATTGCTCCGTGTTCGTCAAAACATTATAGATAAAAAGCAGACAAGGAAATAGAAAGAAAGAAACATGCAGTCATTTGTGATGAAAACCTCGGAGATTTTTCTTGATTGGCAGTCAACAGGAGTGAACGTACAGACAAAAGATGCGAGGGTGTTTCAACTTTTGGTGCAGTAATGAAATAAACTACCCTTTTCTAAATTTCGTGTATACACATGAAAAACGGGAGTGCATGGTATTTTCAAGAGCAAATTTGATATAGTGATTACCACAACGATGTCTGATAATTATGATTTGTTTTAAAACAACAATCTCTGATAATTATGATTTGTTTTAGTATATGATTAGACTAGTGTGATCCATCATGATTATAGCGATACAAATTTTGGTGCTGAGGTGTCTTGAAGATCAGACTATCCCATGCCATTTCTGCGTCCATTTTAAAATTCTTTTTTTACCCAAATGAAAGAAATTTGTTTTAGTGACATTTTCTTAATTGGCAAAGACACACTACGTTTTGTGGGATGATGAGATATTTTCAATATTATAGATAACGAGCAAACAAGGAAATAGAAAGAAAGAAACATGCATTCATTGGTGAGGAAATCCTTGGAGTTTTTCTTGATTGACAGTCAACAGGAGAGAAAGTACAGACAAAAGATGCGAGGGTGTTTCACCTTTTGGTGCAGTAATGATATAAACTACACTCTTTATGGTTTTGAGTAGACACATGAAAATGGGGAGTGCATGGTACATTTAAGAGCAAATTTGATATAGTGATTAATATATATAATATTTATAACATTTATTAGGCGCTTAATACAGGTGTTTCTAAGCGCACCATTGACTTAAAATTACCAACTAAAACTTGTAATACACACTACAAATATAAATATGTTCTTTATTCAATAAATCACACATATATAATAACACAAATAAAAATGCGATCAAACATAAGGTCAAACAAACATAAGGTCAAACATGAATCAAACAAAATATCAAACAAACAAAGAATAAGATGGTGTGCACTTCCTTTGACCGACTCACAACTGCATAATAGCATTCATGAATTAAAAAGGTGCGTTTTCAGTAAGAACTTAAACTGGTCAAGAGAATGAGTATTATGAATATGCGCTGGTAATTTATTCCAAAGGATAGGGGCATTTACTGAAAAAGCTCGATCGCCATATTTTGTAACAGAACGAGGTCCAAGGGTTAACTGCAAGGTTGATGATGATCGAAGAGGTCTTAGAGAACTAGAAAAACGTAAGGAAATCAAATATGAAAGATATTTAGGGGCTTGGCCATGGAGAATTTTGTATTCCAGAAGAAGAACTTTAAATGTTGTACGATAGTGTATGGGAAGCCAATGGAGAGAACGCAATATTGGGGTTATGTGCTCAAATTTTCTCCAGAGAGTAACAAGTCTTGCAGCAGTATTCTGAATTCTTTGGAGTGGAAGTAAGTATGAATGAGGAAGGCCAGAAAAACATGAATTACAATAATCAAGGTGGGAGGATACAAAAGCATGGGTTAATTTTGCAGTTGTGGGTCGGTCAAGCAGTTTCCTCATTTTCCAAATTTTGAAGATTCCAAAAGATGCGGATTTGCAAACGTTTTTAATATGCTGCTGAAATGTAAGATTTTTGTCGATTAAAACACCAAGGTCTCGATTACCACAGCGATCTCTGATAATTATGATTTGTTTTAGGATTTGATAAGACTGGTGTAATTCATCATGATTATAGCAATTTAACTTTTGGTGCTGAGGTGTCCTGTAGATCAGTCTATTCTATGCCATTTTCGCGTCTATTTTCACATTCATTTCACGCCCAAATTAGAGTTATTTGTTGTAGTGACATTTTCATGTCTGGCATGGACACACTATTAATAGATTTTCAAATGAGGGAATTTATCCTTGAACTGTCATTATTTTTATTTAGAATGCAAGTTTGGAGTTCTTTTTACCTGTTCACCGCCAAATGAAGATGAATATGTCAAAAGGGACATTATTTACTTATCCCTTTTATCCCATTTATTGTCTTTGGAACTCAATTTGCATAGATATCAACGATTGTTCTCTTGATCCTTGTGAGAATGGAGGAATTTGTATTGATGGAGTAAACACCTTTACTTGTGCCTGCGATCCTGGCTATACTGGGCCTACATGTGGAACAGGTAAGATATAGAGTCAAAGCAGATTACATACTTACACTTTTGTATGCCTCTGTTATGAAGTAACCGGAGGCGTTTTATTTTCGGGTTGTCCGTTCACGTTATCGCGTTATCTGAAGAACCGATTGATGGATTCCTGCTAAACTTTAGTCATGTTTGTATCTTGCAGAGCCGATGAAGTGATTAGATTCTGGAGTCACGAGTTCAAAGGTCAAAGGTCACAGGGTTCATTATGTATGCAAAAACAGCTCGTGATCGCGTTATCTAAAGAACCGATTGATGGATTCCTGCAAAACTTAGGTCATGTATGTTACTTGCAGAGCCAAAGAGCTGATTAGATGTTGATGGATTACTATTTAACTCAGGACATCTTGCACAGCTAATGAACTGAGTAGATTTTAGTGTCATGAGGTCAAAGATCAAAGGGTTATATATGTATATGAGAAATCGCTTGTAATCACGATATTCTGAGAGTGAGAACCTGTAATCGATTACAATTGAACTTGAATTTGAAAATTTTCTTCCTTTTTTGGTTTTTAAAATTGCTCTATGGCGGAGGCATCATTTTCGACTGCGCGCAGTCGAAGTTCCATCTAGTTTTCTCTTTAAACTCTTCATCCTGAATGGTTTGATATTTACAGCTGATCCTCGACCATGTGAGACTGAAAGACGAATAAGGCTGGAAGAAAGAGGTGAAACGGAGAATGTGTTTATCCCACAATGTACTCAAGATGGATTCTATGCCATGGAGCAGTGTTACAAGGGCAATGGTACTTACTGTTGGTGTGCGGACCCCGAGACTGGAGCCGTCCTCCCCGACAGCGAAGTCCATGGTGCTCGTGCAGACTGCGATCGTAAGTACATTCTTTTCACTCGATCGACCAGGAAGGAGTAGCCATAAGATCAATGCTAATTTGAATAACTCATTTCTTTGTTTAAAGGGGGGATTTGAATTGTCGTGTAAGCCAGAAATGTTTTGTTCACAAACTTTCACAAGTTTTGCAAGTAATCCAAGTTTCCAAAAATTCAACTTTTGGTGCTGAGGTGTCCTGTAGATCAGACCATCCCATGCCATTTCCGCGTCCATTTTCACGTCCATTTCACGCCCAAATCAAATAAATTTGTTTCAGTGACATTTTCATGTCTGGCTTGGGCACATTACGTTTTGTGGGACGATGAGATTTTTTCAAAATATATTTTCTTTCTAAAGCCATATTTTTGAAAAAAAAGATGCTAACTTCCAAAGAGATATTAAGTTCATTTACTTAATTTGAATAATGTATTAACAGATTTTCAAATGAATGAATTTATCCTTGAACTGTCATTATTTGTATTTAGAATTCAAGATTTGACTGCTTTTTACCTGTATACCGCCAAATGAAGATAAATGTGTCAAAAGGGACATATTTTACTCATCCCTTTTATCCCATTTATTGTCTTTGGAACTCAATTTGCATAGCTATCAACGATTGTTCTCCTGATCCTTGTGAGAATGGAGGAATTTGCAGTGACGGAGTGAACACCTTTACCTGTGCCTGCAATCCTGGCCATACTGGGCCAACGTGTGGAACAGGTAAGATATAGAGTCAAAGCAATTTACACACCTACACGTTTTATATCAAACAATTGCTCCTTGTTCATCAAAACATTATAGATAAAGAGCAAACAAGGAAATAGAAAGAAAGAAACATGGAGTCATTGGTGAAGAAAACCTTGGAGTTTTTCTTGATTGACAATCAACAGGAAAGAAAGTACAGACAAAAGTTGCCAGGATGTTTCACCTTTTGGTGCAGTAATAATATAAACTACACTCTTCATGATTTCGAGTAGACACATGAGAAATGGGAGTGCATGGTACTTTCAAGAGCAAATTTGATATAGTGATTACCACAACGATCTCTCATACTTATGATTTGTTTTAGGATATAATAAGACTGGTGTGATTCATCATGATTATAGCAATTCAACCTTTGTGGTGCTGAGGTGTCTTAAAGATCAGACTATCCCATTTCATTTCCGCCACCATTTTCAAATGCATTTCACGCCCAAATGAAAGAAATTTGTTTTAGTGACATTTTCATGTTTGGCACTATGTTTTGTGGGACGATGAGATTTTTTCAATTTTTTTTTTCTTTCTAAGGCCATGTTTTTGAAAGAAGATGCTAACTTCCAAAGAGATATTTAGTTCATTTACTTAACTTGAATTATGTATTAACAGATTTTCAAATGAAGGAATTTGTCCTTGAACTGTCATTATTTGTATTTATAATGCAAGTTCTTACTTCTTTTTACCTGTATACCGCCAAATGAAAATAAATATGTCAAAAGGAACATTATATACTCATCCCTTTTATCCCATTAATTGTCTTTGAAACTCAATTTGCATAGATATCAACGATTGTTCGCCCGATCCTTGTGAGAATGGAGGAACTTGCAGTGATGGAGTGAACACCTTTACCTGTGCCTGCAATCCTGGCTATACTGGGCCTACGTGTGGAACAGGTAAGATATACAGTCAAAGCAAATTACACACCTACACTCTTTATATCAAACAATTGCTCCTTGTTCATCAAAACATTATAGATAAAGAGCAAACAAGGAAATAGAAAGAAAGAAACATGCATTCATTGGTAAGGAAAACCTTGGAGTTTTTCTTTATTGACAGTCAACAGGAGAGAAAGTAGAGACAAATAATGCGAGGGTGTTTCACCTTTTGGTGAAGTTATGATATAAACTGCACTTTTCATAATTTTGAATAGACACATGGAAAATGGAAGTGCATGGTACTTTTAAGAGCAAATTAATTTAGTGATCACCACAACGATCTCTCATAATTATGATTTATTTTTGGATATGAATAGACTGGTGTGTTTCATCATGATTATAACGATTCAACCTTTGGTGCTGAGATGTCTTCAAAATCAGACTATCCCATGTCATTTTCGCCACCATTTTCAAATGCATTACACGCCCAAATGAAAGAAATTTGTTTTAGTGGCATGTTCATGTTTGGCACTACGTTTTGTGGGACGATGAGATTTTTTTCAAAAAAATATTTTCTTTCTTAGGCCATGTTTTCGAAAAAAAGATGCTAACTTTCAAAGAGATATTAAGTTCATTTACTTAATTTGAATAATGTATTAACAGATTTTCAAATGAATGAATTTATCCTTGAACTGTCATTATTTGTATTTAGAATTCAAGATTTGACTGCTTTTTACCTGTATACCGCCAAATGAAGATAAATGTGTCAAAAGGGACATATTTTACTCATCCCTTTTATCCCATTTATTGTCTTTGGAACTCAATTTGCATAGCTATCAACGATTGTTCTCCTGATCCTTGTGAGAATGGAGGAATTTGCAGTGACGGAGTGAACACCTTTACCTGTGCCTGCAATCCTGGCCATACTGGGCCAACGTGTGGAACAGGTAAGATATAGAGTCAAAGCAATTTACACACCTACACGTTTTATATCAAACAATTGCTCCTTGTTCATCAAAACATTATAGATAAAGAGCAAACAAGGAAATAGAAAGAAAGAAACATGGAGTCATTGGTGAGGAAAACCTTGGAGTTTTTCTTGATTGACAATCAACAGGAAAGAAAGTACAGACAAAAGTTGCCAGGATGTTTCACCTTTTGGTGCAGTAATAATATAAACTACACTCTTCATGATTTCGAGTAGACACATGAGAAATGGGAGTGCATGGTACTTTCAAGAGCAAATTTGATATAGTGATTACCACAACGATCTCTCATACTTATGATTTGTTTTAGGATATAATAAGACTGGTGTGATTCATCATGATTATAGCAATTCAACCTTTGTGGTGCTGAGGTGTCTTAAAGATCAAACTATCCCATTTCATTTCCGCCACCATTTTCAAATGCATTTCACGCCCAAATGAAAGAAATTTGTTTTAGTGACATTTTCATGTTCGGCACTATGTTTTGTGGGACGATGAGATTTTTTCAATTTTTTTTCTTTTTCTAAGGCCATGTTTTTGAAAGAAGATGCTAACTTCCAAAGAGATATTTAGTTCATTTACTTAACTTGAATTATGTATTAACAGATTTTCAAATGAAGGAATTTGTCCTTGAACTGTCATTATTTGTATTTATAATGCAAGTTCTTACTTCTTTTTACCTGTATACCGCCAAATGAAAATAAATATGTCAAAAGGAACATTATATACTCATCCCTTTTATCCCATTAATTGTCTTTGAAACTCAATTTGCATAGATATCAACGATTGTTCGCCCGATCCTTGTGAGAATGGAGGAACTTGCAGTGATGGAGTGAACACCTTTACCTGTGCCTGCAATCCTGGCTATACTGGGCCTACGTGTGGAACAGGTAAGATATACAGTCAAAGCAAATTACACACCTACACTCTTTATATCAAACAATTGCTCCTTGTTCATCAAAACATTATAGATAAAGAGCAAACAAGGAAATAGAAAGAAAGAAACATGCATTCATTGGTAAGGAAAACCTTGGAGTTTTTCTTTAATGACAGTCAACAGGAGAGAAAGTAGAGACAAATAATGCGAGGGTGTTTCACCTTTTGGTGAAGTTATGATATAAACTGCACTTTTCATAATTTTGAATAGACACATGGAAAATGGAAGTGCATGGTACTTTTAAGAGCAAATTAATTTAGTGATCACCACAACGATCTCTCATAATTATGATTTATTTTTGGATATGAATAGACTGGTGTGTTTCATCATGATTATAACGATTCAACCTTTGGTGCTGAGATGTCTTCAAAATCAGACTATCCCATGTCATTTTCGCCACCATTTTCAAATGCATTACACGCCCAAATGAAAGAAATTTGTTTTAGTGGCATGTTCATGTTTGGCACTACGTTTTGTGGGACGATGAGATTTTTTTCAAAAAAATATTTTCTTTCTTAGGCCATGTTTTCGAAAAAAAGATGCTAACTTTCAAAGAGATATTAAGTTCATTTACTTAATTTGAATAATGTATTAACATATTTTCAAATGAAGGAATTTATCCTTGAACTGTCATTATTTGTATTTAGAATGCAAGTTTTTACTTCTTTTTACCTGTGTACCGCCAAATGAAAATAAATATGTCAAAAGGAACATTATATACTCATCCCTTTTATCCCATTTATTGTCTTTGGAACTCAATTTGCATAGATATCAACGATTGTTCTCCCGATCCTTGTGAGAATGGAGGAATTTGCAGTGACGGAGTAAACACCTTTACTTGTGCCTGCAATCCTGGCTATACTGGGCCTACGTGTGGAACAGGTAAGATATAGAGTCAAAGCAAATTACACACCTACACTTTTTATATCAAACAATTGTTCCTTGTTCATCAAAACATTATAGATAAAGAGCAAACTAGGAAACAGAAAGAAAGAAACATGCAGTCATTGATCAGGAAAAACTTGGAGTTTTTCTTGATTGACAGTCAACAGGAGTGAAAGTACAGACAAAAGATGCGAGGGTGTTTCACCTTTTGATGCAGTAATGATATAAACTACACTCTTCATGATTTCGAGTAGACACATGAGAAATGGGAGTGCAGGGTACTTTGAAGAGAGAATTTGATATAGTAATTACCACAACGATCTCTCATACTTATGATTTGTTTTAGGATATAATAAGACTGGTGTGATTCTTCATGATTATAGCAATTCAACTTTTGGTGCTGAGCTGTCTTAAAAATCAGACTATCCCATGTCATTTCCGCCACAATTTTCAAATGCATTTCACGCCCAAATGAAAGAAATTTGTTATTGTGACATTTCTTAACTGGCATGGACACACTACGTTATCTTCTTTCTAAGGCCATGTTTTTGAAAAAAGATGCTAACTTCCAAAGAGATATTAAGTTTATTTACTAAACTTGAATTATGTATAAACAAATTTTCAAATAAAGGAATTTATTCTTGAACTGTCATTATTTGTATATAGAATGCAAGTTTTGACTTCTTTTTAGCTGTTCACCGCTAAATAAAGATAAATATTTCAAAAGGGACATTATTTACTCATCCTTTTTATCCCATTTATTGTCTTTGGAACTCAATTTGCATAGATATCAACGATTGTTCGCCCGATCCTTGTGAGAATGGAGGAATTTGTAGTGACGGAGTGAACATGTTTACTTGTGCCTGCAATCCTGGCCATACTGGGCCTACGTGTGGAACAGGTAAGATATAGAGTCAAGGGCAATTTAAACACCTACACTTTTTATATCAAACAATTGCTCCTTGTTCATCAAAACATTATAGATAAAGAGCAAACAAGGAAATAGAAAGAAAGAACATGCATTCATTGGTGAGGAAAACCTTGGAGTTTTTCTTGAATGACCGTCAACAGGAGAGAAAGTTCTGACAAAAGATGCGAGTATGTTTCACCTTTTGGTGAAGTAATGTTATAAACTACACTTTTCATGATTTTTAGTAGACACATGGAAAATGGGAGTTCATGGTACTTTCAAGAGCAAATTTGATATAGTGATTACCATAACGATCTCTCATAATTATGATTTATTTTTGGATATGAATAGGCTGGTGTGATTCTTCATGATTATAGCGATTCAACCTTTGGGGCTGAGATGTCTTAAAAATCAGACTTTCTTATGTCATTTCCGCCACCTTTTTCAAATGCATTTCAAGCCCAAATGAAAGAAATTTGTTTTAGTGACATTTTCATTATTGGCACTACGTTTTGTGGGACGATGAGATTTTTTCAAAAAAATATTTTCTTTCTAAGGCCATGTTTTTGAAAAAAGATGCTAACTTCCAAAGAGATATTAAGTTCATTTACTTAACTTGAATTATGTATTAACAGATTTTCAAATGAAGGAATTTATCCTTGAACTGTCATTATTTGTATATAGAATGCAAGTTTTGACTTCTTTTTAGCTGTTCACCGCTTAATAAAGATAAATATTTCAAAAGGGACATTATTTACTCATCCTTTTTATCCCATTTATTGTCTTTGGAACTCAATTTGCATAGATATCAACGATTGTTCGCCCGATCCTTGTGAGAATGGAGGAATTTGTAGTGACGGAGTGAACATGTTTACTTGTGCCTGCAATCCTGGCCATACTGGGCCTACGTGTGGAACAGGTAAGATATAGAGTCAAGGGCAATTTAAACACCTACACTTTTTATATCAAACAATTGCTCCTTGTTCATCAAAACATTATAGATAAAGAGCAAACAAGGAAATAGAAAGAAAGAACATGCATTCATTGGTGAGGAAAACCTTGGAGTTTTTCTTGAATGACCGTCAACAGGAGAGAAAGTTCTGACAAAAGATGCGAGTATGTTTCACCTTTTGGTGAAGTAATGATATAAACTACACTTTTCATGATTTTTAGTAGACACATGGAAAATGGGAGTTCATGGTACTTTCAAGAGCAAATTTGATATAGTGATTACCATAACGATCTCTCATAATTATGATTTATTTTTGGATATGAATAGGCTGGTGTGATTCTTCATGATTATAGCGATTCAACCTTTAGGGCTGAGATGTCTTAAAAATCAGACTTTCTTATGTCATTTCCGCCACCTTTTTCAAATGCATTTCAAGCCCAAATGAAAGAAATTTGTTTTAGTGACATTTTCATTATTGGCACTACGTTTTGTGGGACGATGAGATTTTTTCAAAAAAATATTTTCTTTCTAAGGCCATGTTTTTGAAAAAAGATGCTAACTTCCAAAGAGATATTAAGTTCATTTAATTAACTTGAATTATGTATTAACAGATTTTCAAATGAAGGAATTTATCCTTGAACTGTCATTATGTGTATATAGAATGCAAATTTTTGACTTCTTTTTACCTGTTCACCGCCAAATGAAGATAAATGTGTCAAAAGGGACATTATTTACTCATCCCTTTTATCCCATTTATTGTCTTTGGAACTCGATTTGCATAGATATCAACGATTGTTCTCCCGATCCTTGTGAAAATGGAGGAATTTGCAGTGATGGAGTGAACACGTTTATTTGTGCCTGCAATCCTGGATATACTGGGGCTACGTGTGGAACAGGTAAGATATAGAGTCAAAGCAAATTACACACCTACACTTTTTATATCAAACAATTGCTCCTTGTTCATCAAAACATTATAGATAAAGAGCAAACAAGGAAATAGAAAGAAAGAAACATGGAGTCATTGGTGAGGATAACCTTGGAGTTTTTCTTGATTGACAGTCAACAGGAGAGAAAGACCAGACAAAAGATGCGAGGGTGTTTCACCTTTTGGTGAAGTTATGATATAAACTACAATCTTCATGATTTTGAGTAGACACATGGAAAATGGGAGTGCATGGTACTTTCAAGAGCAAATTTGATATAGTGATTACCACAACGATCTCTCATAATTATGATTTATTTTTGGATATGAACAGACTGGTGTGATTCATCATGATTATTTCGATTCAACCTTTGGTGCTGAGGTGTCTTCAAAATCAGACTATCCCATGTCATTTCCGCCACCATTTTCAAATGCATTTCACGCCCAAATGAAAGAAATTTGTTTTAGTGACATTTTCATTATTGGCACTACGTTTTGTGGGACGATGAGATTTTTTCAAAAAAATATTTTCTTTCTAAGGCCATGTTTTTGAAAAAAGATGCTAACTTCCAAAAAGATATTAAGTTCATTTAATTAACTTGAATTATGTATTAACAGATTTTCAAATGAAGGAATTTATCCTTGAACTGTCATTATTTGTATATAAAATGCAAGTTTTGACTTCTTTTTAGCTGTTCACCGCTAAATAAAGATAAATATTTCAAAAGGGACATTATTTACTCATCCTTTTTATCCCATTTATTGTCTTTGGAACTCAATTTGCATAGATATCAACGATTGTTCGCCCGATCCTTGTGAGAATGGAGGAATTTGTAGTGACGGAGTGAACATGTTTACTTGTGCCTGCAATCCTGGCCATACTGGGCCTACGTGTGGAACAGGTAAGATATAGAGTCAAAGCAAATTACACACCTACACTTTTTATATCAAACAATTGCTCCTTGTTCATCAAAACATTATAGATAAAGAGCAAACAAGGAAATAGAAAGAAAGAAACATGGAGTCATTGGTGAGGATAACCTTGGAGTTTTTCTTGATTGACAGTCAACAGGAGAGAAAGACCAGACAAAAGATGCGAGGGTGTTTCACCTTTTGGTGAAGTTATGATATAAACTACAATCTTCATGATTTTGAGTAGACACATGGAAAATGGGAGTGCATGGTACTTTCAAGAGCAAATTTGATATAGTGATTACCACAACGATCTCTCATAATTATGATTTATTTTTGGATATGAATAGGCTGGTGTGATTCATCATGATTATAGCGATTCAACCTTTGGTGCTGAGGTGTCTTCAAAATCAGACTATCCCATGTCATTTCCGCCACCATTTTCAAATGCATTTCACGCCCAAATGAAAGAAATTTGTTTTAGTGACATTTTCATTATTGGCACTACGTTTTGTGGGACGATGAGATTTTTTCAAAAAAATATTTTCTTTCTAAGGCCATGTTTTTGAAAAAAGATGCTAACTTCCAAAAAGATATTAAGTTCATTTAATTAACTTGAATTATGTATTAACAGATTTTCAAATGAAGGAATTTATCCTTGAACTGTCATTATTTGTATATAAAATGCAAGTTTTGACTTCTTTTTAGCTGTTCACCGCTAAATAAAGATAAATATTTCAAAAGGGACATTATTTACTCATCCTTTTTATCCCATTTATTGTCTTTGGAACTCAATTTGCATAGATATCAACGATTGTTCGCCCGATCCTTGTGAGAATGGAGGAATTTGTAGTGACGGAGTGAACATGTTTACTTGTGCCTGCAATCCTGGCCATACTGGGCCTACGTGTGGAACAGGTAAGATATAGAGTCAAAGCAAATTACACACCTACACTTTTTATATCAAACAATTGCTCCTTGTTCATCAAAACATTATAGATAAAGAGCAAACAAGGAAATAGAAAGAAAGAAACATGGAGTCATTGGTGAGGATAACCTTGGAGTTTTTCTTGATTGACAGTCAACAGGAGAGAAAGACCAGACAAAAGATGCGAGGGTGTTTCACCTTTTGGTGAAGTTATGATATAAACTACAATCTTCATGATTTTGAGTAGACACATGGAAAATGGGAGTGCATGGTACTTTCAAGAGCAAATTTGATATAGTGATTACCACAACGATCTCTCATAATTATGATTTATTTTTGGATATGAATAGGCTGGTGTGATTCATCATGATTATAGCGATTCAACCTTTGGTGCTGAGGTGTCTTCAAAATCAGACTATCCCATGTCATTTCCGCCACCATTTTCAAATGCATTTCACGCCCAAATGAAAGAAATTTGTTTTAGTGACATTTTCATTATTGGCACTACTTTTTGTGGGACGATGAGATTTTTTCAAAAAAATATTTTCTTTCTAAGGCCATGTTTTTGAAAAAAGATGCTAACTTCCAAAAAGATATTAAGTTCATTTAATTAACTTGAATTATGTATTAACAGATTTTCAAATGAAGGAATTTATCCTTGAACTGTCATTATTTGTAAATAGAATGCAAGTTTTGACTTCTTTTTAGCTGTTCACCGCTAAATAAAGATAAATATTTCAAAAGGGACATTATTTACTCATCCTTTTTATCCCATTTATTGTCTTTGGAACTCAATTTGCATAGATATCAACGATTGTTCGCCCGATCCTTGTGAGAATGGAGGAATTTGTAGTGACGGAGTGAACATGTTTACTTGTGCCTGCAATCCTGGCCATACTGGGCCTACGTGTGGAACAGGTAAGATATAGAGTCAAGGGCAATTTAAACACCTACACTTTTTATATCAAACAATTACTCCTTGTTCATCAAAACATTATAGATAAAGAGCAAACAAGGAAATAGAAAGAAAGAACATGCATTCATTGGTGAGGAAAACCTTGGAGTTTTTCTTGAATGACCGTCAACAGGAGAGAAAGTTCTGACAAAAGATGCGAGTATGTTTCACCTTTTGGTGAAGTAATGTTAAAAACTACACTTTTCATGATTTTTAGTAGACACATGGAAAATGGGAGTTCATGGTACTTTCAAGAGCAAATTTGATATAGTGATTACCATAACGATCTCTCATAATTATGATTTATTTTTGGATATGAATAGGCTGGTGTGATTCTTCATGATTATAGCGATTCAACCTTTGGGGCTGAGATGTCTTAAAAATCAGACTTTCTTATGTCATTTCCGCCACCTTTTTCAAATGCATTTCAAGCCCAAATGAAAGATATTTGTTTTAGTGACATTTTCATTATTGGCACTACGTTTTGTGGGACGATGAGATTTTTTCAAAAAAATATTTTCTTTCTAAGGCCATGTTTTTGAAAAAAGATGCTAACTTCCAAAGAGATATTAAGTTCATTTACTTAACTTGAATTATGTATAAACAGATTTTCAAATGAAGGAATTTATCCTTGAACTGTCATTATTTGTATTTAGAATGCAAGTTTTGACTTCTTTTTAGCTGTTCACCGCTTAATAAAGATAAATATTTCAAAAGGGACATTATTTACTCATCCTTTTTATCCCATTTATTGTCTTTGGAACTCAATTTGCATAGATATCAACGATTGTTCTCCCGATCCTTGTGAGAATGGAGGAATTTGCAGTGATGGAGTGAACACGTTTATTTGTGCCTGCAATCCTGGATATACTGGGCCTACGTGTGGAACAGGTAAGATATAGAGTCAAAGCAAATTACACACCTACACTTTTTATATCAAACAATTGCTCCTTGTTCATCAAAACATTATAGATAAAAAGCAAACAAGGAAATAGACAGAAAGAAACATGGAGTCATTGGTGAGGATAACCTTGGAGTTTTTCTTGATTGACAGTCAACAGGAGAGAAAGACCAGACAAAAGATGCGAGGGTGTTTCACCTTTTGGTGAAGTTATGATATAAACTACAATCTTCATGATTTTGAGTAGACACATGGAAAATGGGAGTGCATGGTACTTTCAAGAGCAAATTTGATATAGTGATTACCACAACGATCTCTCATAATTATGATTTATTTTTGGATATGAACAGACTGGTGTGATTCATCATGATTATTTCGATTCAACCTTTGGTGCTGAGGTGTCTTCAAAATCAGACTATCCCATGTCATTTCCGCCACCATTTTCAAATGCATTTCACGCCCAAATGAAAAAAATTTGTTTTAGTGACATTTTCATTATTGGCACTACGTTTTGTGGGACGATGAGATTTTTTCAAAAAAATATTTTCTTTCTAAGGCCATGTTTTTGAAAAAAGATGCTAACTTCCAAAAAGATATTAAGTTCATTTAATTAACTTGAATTATGTATTAACAGATTTTCAAATGAAGGAATTATCCTTGAACTGTCATTATGTGTATATAGAATGCAAATTTTTGACTTCTTTCTACCTGTTCACCGCCAAATGAAGATAAATGTGTCAAAAGGGACATTATTTACTCATCCCTTTTATCCCATTTATTGTCTTTGGAACTCAATTTGCATAGATATCAACGATTGTTCTCCCGATCCTTGTGAAAATGGAGGAATTTGCAGTGATGGAGTGAACACGTTTATTTGTGCCTGCAATCCTGGATATACTGGGGCTACGTGTGGAACAGGTAAGATATAGAGTCAAAGCAAATTACACACCTACACTTTTTATATCAAACAATTGCTCCTTGTTCATCAAAACATTATAGATAAAAAGCAAACAAGGAAATAGACAGAAAGAAACATGGAGTCATTGGTGAGGATAACCTTGGAGTTTTTCTTGATTGACAGTCAACAGGAGAGAAAGACCAGACAAAAGATGCGAGGGTGTTTCACCTTTTGGTGAAGTTATGATATAAACTACAATCTTCATGATTTTGAGTAGACACATGGAAAATGGGAGTGCATGGTACTTTCAAGAGCAAATTTGATATAGTGATTACCACAACGATCTCTCATAATTATGATTTATTTTTGGATATGAACAGACTGGTGTGATTCATCATGATTATTTCGATTCAACCTTTGGTGCTGAGGTGTCTTCAAAATCAGACTATCCCATGTCATTTCCGCCACCATTTTCAAATGCATTTCACGCCCAAATGAAAGAAATTTGTTTTAGTGACATTTTCATTATTGGCACTACGTTTTGTGGGACGATGAGATTTTTTCAAAAAAATATTTTCTTTCTAAGGCCATGTTTTTGAAAAAAGATGCTAACTTCCAAAAAGATATTAAGTTCATTTAATTAACTTGAATTATGTATTAACAGATTTTCAAATGAAGGAAATTATCCTTGAACTGTCATTATGTGTATATAGAATGCAAATTTTGACTTCTTTTTACCTGTTCACCGCCAAATGAAGATAAATGTGTCAAAAGGGACATTATTTACTCATCCCTTTTATCCCATTTATTGTCTTTGGAACTCAATTTGCATAGATATCAACGATTGTTCTCCCGATCCTTGTGAAAATGGAGGAATTTGCAGTGATGGAGTGAACACGTTTATTTGTGCCTGCAATCCTGGATATACTGGGCTACGTGTGGAACAGGTAAGATATAGAGTCAAAGCAAATTACACACCTACACTTTTTATATCAAACAATTGCTCCTTGTTCATCAAAACATTATAGATAAAAAGCAAACAAGGAAATAGACAGAAAGAAACATGGAGTCATTGGTGAGGATAACCTTGGAGTTTTTCTTGATTGACAGTCAACAGGAGAGAAAGACCAGACAAAAGATGCGAGGGTGTTTCACCTTTTGGTGAAGTTATGATATAAACTACAATCTTCATGATTTTGAGTAGACACATGGAAAATGGGAGTGCATGGTACTTTCAAGAGCAAATTTGATATAGTGATTACCACAACGATCTCTCATAATTATGATTTATTTTTGGATATGAATAGACTGGTGTGATTCATCATGATTATAGCAATTCAACCTTTGGTGCTGAGGTGTCTTAAAGATCAGACTATCCCATGTCATTTCCGCCACCATTTTCAAATGCATTACACGCCCAAATGAAAGAAATTTGTTTTAGTGGCATGTTTATGTTTGGCACTACGTTTTGTGGGACGATGAGATTTTTTCAATTTTTTTTTTCTTTCTAAGGCCATGTTTTTGAAAAAAAGATGGTAACTTCCAAAGAAATATCAAGTTCATTTATTTAACTTGAATTATGTATTAACAGATTTTCAAATGAAGGAATTTATCCTTGAACTGTCATTATTTGTATTTAGAATGCAAGATTTGACTTCTTTTAACCTGTCTACCGCCAAATGAAGATAAATATGTCAAAAGGGACATTATTTACTCATCCCTTTTATCCCATTTATTGTCTTTGGAACTCAATTTGCATAGATATCAACGATTGTTCTCCCGATCCTTGTGAAAATGGAGGAATTTGCAGTGATGGAGTGAACACGTTTATTTGTGCCTGCAATCCTGGCCATACTGGGCCTACGTGTGGAACAGGTAAGATATAGAGTCAAAGCAAATTACACACCTACACTTTTTATATCAAACAATTGCTCCTTGTTCATCAAAACATTATAGATAAAAAGCAAACAAGGAAATAGACAGAAAGAAACATGGAGTCATTGGTGAGGAAAACCTTGGAGTTTTTCTTGAATGACAGTCAACAGGAGAGAAAGTACAGACAAAAGATGCGAGTATGTTTCACCTTTTGGTGAAGTTATGATATAAACTACACTTTTCATGATTTTTAGTAGACACATGGAAAATGGGAGTGCATGGTACTTTCAAGAGCAAATTTGATATAGTGATTACCACAACGATCTCTCATAATTATGATTTATTTTTGGATATGAATAGACTGGTGTGATTCATCATGATTATAGCGATTCAACCTTTGGTGCTGAGATGTCTTAAAAATCAGACTTTCTCATGTCATTTCCGCCACCTTTTTCAAATGCATTTCAAGCCCAAATGAAAGAAATTTGTTTTAGTGACATTTTCATTATTGGCACTACGTTTTGTGGGACGATGAGATTTTTCCAAAAAAATATTTTCTTTCTAAGGCCATGTTTTTGAAAAAAGATGCTAACTTCCAAAGAGATATTAAGTTCATTTACTTAACTTGAATTATGTATTAACAGATTTTCAAATGAAGGAATTTATCCTTGAACTGTCATTATGTGTATATAGAATGCAAATTTTGACTTCTTTTTACCTGTTCACCGCCAAATGAAGATAAATATGTCAAAAGGGACATTATTTACTCATCCCTTTTATCCCATTTATTGTCTTTGGAACTCAATTTGCATAGATATCAACGATTGTTCTCCCGATCCTTGTGAAAATGGAGGAATTTGCAGTGATGGAGTGAACACGTTTATTTGTGCCTGCAATCCTGGATATACTGGGCCTACGTGTGGAACAGGTAAGATATAGAGTCAAAGCAAATTACACACCTACACTTTTTATATCAAACAATTGCTCCTTGTTCATCAAAACATTATAGATAAAAAGCAAACAAGGAAATAGACAGAAAGAAACATGGAGTCATTGGTGAGGAAAACCTTGGAGTTTTTCTTGATTGACAGTCAACAGGAGAGAAAGTACAGACAAAAGATGCGAGTATGTTTCACCTTTTGGTGAAGTTATGATATAAACTACACTTTTCATGATTTTTAGTAGACACATGGAAAATGGGAGTGCATGGTACTTTCAAGAGCAAATTTGATATAGTGATTACCACAACGATCTCTCATAATTATGATTTATTTTTGGATATTAATAGACTGGTGTGATTCATCATGATTATAGCGATTTAACCTTTGGTGCTGAGATGTCTTAAAAATCAGACTTTCTTATGTCATTTCCGCCACCTTTTTCAAATGCATTTCAAGCCCAAATGAAAGAAATTTGTTTTAGTGACATTTTCATTATTGGCACTACGTTTTGTGGGACGATGAGATTTTTTCAAAAAAATATTTTCTTTCTAAGGCCATGTTTTTGAAAAAAGATGCTAACTTACAAAGAGATATTAAGTTCATTTAATTAACTTGAATTATGTATTAACAGATTTTCAAATGAAGGAATTTATCCTTGAACTGTCATTATGTGTATATATAGAATGCAAATTTTGACTTCTTTTTACCTGTTCACCGCCAAATGAAGATAAATGTGTCAAAAGGGACAATATTTACTCATCCCTTTTATCCCATTTATTGTCTTTGGAACTCAATTTGCATAGATATCAACGATTGTTCTCCCGATCCTTGTGAAAATGGAGGAATTTGCAGTGATGGAGTGAACACGTTTATTTGTGCCTGCAATCCTGGATATACTGGGCCTACGTGTGGAACAGGTAAGATATAGAGTCAAAGCAAATTACACACCTACACTTTTTATATCAAACAATTGCTCCTTGTTCATCAAAACATAGATAAAAAGCAAACAAGGAAATAGACAGAAAGAAACATGGAGTCATTGGTGAGGAAAACCTTGGAGTTTTTCTTGATTGACAGTCAACAGGAGAGAAAGACCAGACAAAAGATGCGAGGGGTTTCACCTTTTGGTGCAGTATTGATATAAACTACAATCTTCATGATTTCTCGTAGACACATGAAAATTGGAGTGCATGGTACTTTCAAGAGAAAATTTGATATAGTGATTACCACAACGATCTCTCATACTTATGATTTGTTTTAGGATATAATAAGACTGGTGTGATTCATCATGATTATAGCAATTCAACCTTTGGTGCTGAGGTGTCTTAAAGATCAGACTATCCCATGTCATTTCCGCCACCATTTTCAAATGCATTTCACGCCCAAATGAAAGAAATTTGTTTTAGTGGCATGTTTATGTTTGGCACTACGTTTTGTGGGACGATGAGATTTTTTCAATTTTTTTTTTCTTTCTAAGGCCATGTTTTTGAAAAAAAGATGCTAACTTCCAAAGAAATATCAAGTTCATTTATTTAACTTGAATTATGTATTAACAGATTTTCAAATGAAGGAATTTATCCTTGAACTGTCATTATTTGTATTTAGAATGCAAGATTTGACTTCTTTTAACCTGTCTACCGCCAAATGAAGATAAATGTGTCAAAAGGGACATTATTTACTCATCCCTTTTATCCCATTTATTATCTTTGGAACTCAATTTGCATAGATATCAACGATTGTTCGCCCGATCCTTGTGAGAATGGAGGAATTTGTAGTGACGGAGTGAACATGTTTACTTGTGCCTGCAATCCTGGCCATACTGGGCCTACGTGTGGAACAGGTAAGATATAGTGTCAAAGCAAATTACACACCTACACTTTTTATATCAAACAATTGCTCCTTGTTCATCAAAACATTATAGATAAAGAGCAAACAAGGAAATAGAAAGAAAGAACATGCATTCATTGGTGAGGAAAACCTTGGAGTTTTTCTTGAATGACAGTCAACAGGAGAGAAAGTACAGACAAAAGATGCGAGTATGTTTCACCTTTTGGTGAAGTTATGATATAAACTACACTTTTCATGATTTTTAGTAGACACATGGAAAATGGGAGTGCATGGTACTTTCAAGAGCAAATTTGATATAGTGATTACCACAACGATCTCTCATAATTATGATTTATTTTTGGATATGAATAGACTGGTGTGATTCTTCATGATTATAGCGATTCAACCTTTGGTGCTGAGGTGTCTTAAAGATCAGACTATCCCATGTCATTTCCGCCACCATTTTCAAATGCATTTCACGCCCAAATGAAAGAAATTTGTTTTAGTGACATTTTCATTATTGGCACTACGTTTTGTGGGACGATGAGATTTTTTCAAAAAAATATTTTCTTTCTAAGGCCATGTTTTTGAAAAAAGATGCTAACTTCCAAAGAGATATTAAGTTCATTTACTTAACTTGAATTATGTATTAACAGATTTTCAAATGAAGGAATTTATCCTTGAACTGTCATTATGTGTATATAGAATGCAAATTTTGACTTCTTTTTACCTGTTCACCGCCAAATGAAGATAAATGTGTCAAAAGGGACATTATTTACTCATCCCTTTTATCCCATTTATTGTCTTTGGAACTCAATTTGCATAGATATCAACGATTGTTCTCCCGATCCTTGTGAAAATGGAGGAATTTGCAGTGATGGAGTGAACACGTTTATTTGTGCCTGCAATCCTGGATATACTGGGCCTACGTGTGGAACAGGTAAGATATAGAGTCAAAGCAAATTACACACCTACACTTTTTATATCAAACAATTGCTCCTTGTTCATCAAAACATAGATAAAAAGCAAACAAGGAAATAGACAGAAAGAAACATGGAGTCATTGGTGAGGAAAACCTTGGAGTTTTTCTTGATTGACAGTCAACAGGAGAGAAAGACCAGACAAAAGATGCGAGGGGTTTCACCTTTTGGTGCAGTATTGATATAAACTACAATCTTCATGATTTCTCGTAGACACATGAAAAATTGGAGTGCATGGTACTTTCAAGAGAAAATTTGATATAGTGATTACCACAACGATCTCTCATACTTATGATTTGTTTTAGGATATAATAAGACTGGTGTGATTCATCATGATTATAGCAATTCAACCTTTGGTGCTGAGGTGTCTTAAAGATCAGACTATCCCATGTCATTTCCGCCACCATTTTCAAATGCATTTCACGCCCAAATGAAAGAAATTTGTTTTAGTGGCATGTTTATGTTTGGCACTACGTTTTGTGGGACGATGAGATTTTTTCAATTTTTTTTTTCTTTCTAAGGCCATGTTTTTGAAAAAAGATGCTAACTTCCAAAGAAATATCAAGTTCATTTATTTAACTTGAATTATGTATTAACAGATTTTCAAATGAAGGAATTTATCCTTGAACTGTCATTATTTGTATTTAGAATGCAAGATTTGACTTCTTTTAACCTGTCTACCGCCAAATGAAGATAAATGTGTCAAAAGGGACATTATTTACTCATCCCTTTTATCCCATTTATTGTCTTTGGAACTCAATTTGCATAGATATCAACGATTGTTCTCCCGATCCTTGTGAAAATGGAGGAATTTGCAGTGATGGAGTGAACACGTTTATTTGTGCCTGCAATCCTGGATATACTGGGCCTACGTGTGGAACAGGTAAGATATAGTGTCAAAGCAAATTACACACCTACACTTTTTATATCAAACAATTGCTCCTTGTTCATCAAAACATTATAGATAAAGAGCAAACAAGGAAATAGAAAGAAAGAACATGCATTCATTGGTGAGGAAAACCTTGGAGTTTTTCTTGAATGACAGTCAACAGGAGAGAAAGTACAGACAAAAGATGCGAGTATGTTTCACCTTTTGGTGAAGTTATGATATAAACTACACTTTTCATGATTTTTAGTAGACACATGGAAAATGGGAGTGCATGGTACTTTCAAGAGCAAATTTGATATAGTGATTACCACAACGATCTCTCATAATTATGATTTATTTTTGGATATGAATAGACTGGTGTGATTCTTCATGATTATAGCGATTCAACCTTTGGTGCTGAGGTGTCTTAAAAATCAGACTATCCCATGTCATTTCCGCCACCATTTTCAAATGCATTTCACGCCCAAATGAAAGAAATTTGTTTTAGTGACATTTTCATTATTGGCACTACGTTTTGTGGGACGATGAGATTTTTTCAAAAAAATATTTTCTTTCTAAGGCCATGTTTTTGAAAAAAGATGCTAACTTCCAAAGAGATATTAAGTTCATTTACTTAACTTGAATTATGTATTAACAGATTTTCAAATGAAGGAATTTATCCTTGAACTGTCATTATGTGTATATAGAATGCAAATTTTGACTTCTTTTTACCTGTTCACCGCCAAATGAAGATAAATGTGTCAAAAGGGACATTATTTACTCATCCCTTTTATCCCATTTATTGTCTTTGGAACTCAATTTGCATAGATATCAACGATTGTTCTCCCGATCCTTGTGAAAATGGAGGAATTTGCAGTGATGGAGTGAACACGTTTATTTGTGCCTGCAATCCTGGATATACTGGGCCTACGTGTGGAACAGGTAAGATATAGAGTCAAAGCAAATTACACACCTACACTTTTTATATCAAACAATTGCTCCTTGTTCATCAAAACATTATAGATAAAAAGCAAACAAGGAAATAGACAGAAAGAAACATGGAGTCATTGGTGAGGAAAACCTTGGAGTTTTTCTTGATTGACAGTCAACAGGAGAGAAAGACCAGACAAAAGATGCGAGGGTGTTTCACCTTTTGGTGAAGTTATGATATAAACTACAATCTTCATGATTTTGAGTAGACACATGGAAAATGGGAGTGCATGGTACTTTCAAGAGCAAATTTGATATAGTGATTACCACAACGATCTCTCATAATTATGATTTATTTTTGGATATGAATAGACTGGTGTGATTCATCATGATTATAGCGATTCAACCTTTGGTGCTGAGATGTCTTAAAAATCAGACTTTCTTATGTCATTTCCGCCACCTTTTTCAAATGCATTTCAAGCCCAAATGAAAGAAATTTGTTTTAGTGACATTTTCATTATTGGCACTACGTTTTGTGGGACGATGAGATTTTTCAAAAAAATATTTTCTTTCTAAGGCCATGTTTTTGAAAAAAGATGCTAACTTCCAAAGAGATATTAAGTTCATTTAATTAACTTGAATTATGTATTAACAGATTTTCAAATGAAGGAATTTATCCTTGAACTGTCATTATTTGTATATATAGAATGCAAATTTTGACTTCTTTTTACCTGTTCACCGCCAAATGAAGATAAATGTGTCAAAAGGGACAATATTTACTCATCCCTTTTATCCCATTTATTGTCTTTGGAACTCAATTTGCATAGATATCAACGATTGTTCTCCCGATCCTTGTGAAAATGGAGGAATTTGCAGTGATGGAGTGAACACGTTTATTTGTGCCTGCAATCCTGGATATACTGGGCCTACGTGTGGAACAGGTAAGATATAGAGTCAAAGCAAATTACACACCTACACTTTTTATATCAAACAATTGCTCCTTGTTCATCAAAACATAGATAAAAAGCAAACAAGGAAATAGACAGAAAAAAACATGGAGTCATTGGTGAGGAAAACCTTGGAGTTTTTCTTGATTGACAGTCAACAGGAGAGAAAGACCAGACAAAAGATGCGAGGGGTTTCACCTTTTGGTGAAGTATGATATAAACTACAATCTTCATGATTTTAGTAGACACATGGAAAATTGGAGTGCATGGTACTTTCAAGAGAAAATTTGATATAGTGATTACCACAACGATCTCTCATAATTATGATTTATTTTTGGATATAATAAGACTGGTGTGATTCATCATGATTATAGCGATTCAACCTTTGGTGCTGAGGTGTCTTAAAGATCAGACTATCCCATGTCATTTCCGCCACCATTTTCAAATGCATTTCACGCCCAAATGAAAGAAATTTGTTTTAGTGGCATGTTTATGTTTGGCACTACGTTTTGTGGGACGATGAGATTTTTTCAATTTTTTTTTTCTTTCTAAGGCCATGTTTTTAAAAAAAGATGCTAACTTCCAAAGAAATATTAAGTTCATTTATTTAACTTGAATTATGTATTAACAGATTTTCAAATGAAGGAATTTATCCTTGAACTGTCATTATTTGTATTTAGAATGCAAGATTTGACTTCTTTTAACCTGTCTACCGCCAAATGAAGATAAATGTGTCAAAAGGGACATTATTTACTCATCCCTTTTATCCCATTTATTGTCTTTGGAACTCAATTTGCATAGATATCAACGATTGTTCTCCCGATCCTTGTGAAAATGGAGGAATTTGCAGTGATGGAGTGAACACGTTTATTTGTGCCTGCAATCCTGGATATACTGGGCCTACGTGTGGAACAGGTAAGATATAGAGTCAAAGCAAATTACACACCTACACTTTTTATATCAAACAATTGCTCCTTGTTCATCAAAACATAGATAAAAAGCAAACAAGGAAATAGACAGAAAGAAACATGGAGTCATTGGTGAGGAAAACCTTGGAGTTTTTCTTGATTGACAGTCAACAGGAGAGAAAGACCAGACAAAAGATGCGAGGGGTTTCACCTTTTGGTGCAGTATTGATATAAACTACAATCTTCATGATTTCTCGTAGACACATGGAAAATTGGAGTGCATGGTACTTTCAAGAGAAAATTTGATATAGTGATTACCACAACGATCTCTCATAATTATGATTTGTTTTAGGATATAATAAGACTGGTGTGATTCATCATGATTATAGCAATTCAACCTTTGGTGCTGAGGTGTCTTAAAGATCAGACTATCCCATGTCATTTCCGCCACCATTTTCAAATGCATTTCACGCCCAAATGAAAGAAATTTGTTTTAGTGGCATGTTTATGTTTGGCACTACGTTTTGTGGGACGATGAGATTTTTTCAATTTTTTTTTCTTTCTAAGGCCATGTTTTTGAAAAAAAGATGCTAACTTCCAAAGAAATATCAAGTTCATTTATTTAACTTGAATTATGTATTAACAGATTTTCAAATGAAGGAATTTATCCTTGAACTGTCATTATTTGTATTTAGAATGCAAGATTTGACTTCTTTTAACCTGTCTACCGCCAAATGAAGATAAATGTGTCAAAAGGGACATTATTTACTCATCCCTTTTATCCCATTTATTGTCTTTGGAACTCAATTTGCATAGATATCAACGATTGTTCGCCCGATCCTTGTGAGAATGGAGGAATTTGTAGTGACGGAGTGAACATGTTTACTTGTGCCTGCAATCCTGGCCATACTGGGCCTACGTGTGGAACAGGTAAGATATAGAGTCAAAGCAAATTACACACCTACACTTTTTATATCAAACAATTGCTCCTTGTTCATCAAAACATTATAGATAAAGAGCAAACAAGGAAATAGAAAGAAAGAACATGCATTCATTGGTGAGGAAAACCTTGGAGTTTTTCTTGAATGACAGTCAACAGGAGAGAAAGTACAGACAAAAGATGCGAGTATGTTTCACCTTTTGGTGAAGTTATGATATAAACTACACTTTTCATGATTTTTAGTAGACACATGGAAAATGGGAGTGCATGGTACTTTCAAGAGCAAATTTGATATAGTGATTACCACAACGATCTCTCATAATTATGATTTATTTTTGGATATAATAGACTGGTGTGATTCTTCATGATTATAGCGATTCAACCTTTGGTGCTGAGGTGTCTTAAAGATCAGACTATCCCATGTCATTTCCGCCACCATTTTCAAATGCATTTCACGCCCAAATGAAAGAAATTTGTTTTAGTGACATTTTCATTATTGGCACTACGTTTTGTGGGACGATGAGATTTTTTCAAAAAAATATTTTCTTTCTAAGGCCATGTTTTTGAAAAAAGATGCTAACTTCCAAAGAGATATTAAGTTCATTTACTTAACTTGAATTATGTATTAACAGATTTTCAAATGAAGGAATTTATCCTTGAACTGTCATTATGTGTATATAGAATGCAAATTTTGACTTCTTTTTACCTGTTCACCGCCAAATGAAGATAAATGTGTCAAAAGGGACATTATTTACTCATCCCTTTTATCCCATTTATTGTCTTTGGAACTCAATTTGCATAGATATCAACGATTGTTCTCCCGATCCTTGTGAAAATGGAGGAATTTGCAGTGATGGAGTGAACACGTTTATTTGTGCCTGCAATCCTGGATATACTGGGCCTACGTGTGGAACAGGTAAGATATAGAGTCAAAGCAAATTACACACCTACACTTTTTATATCAAACAATTGCTCCTTGTTCATCAAAACATTATAGATAAAAAGCAAACAAGGAAATAGACAGAAAGAAACATGCAGTCATTGGTGAGGAAAACCTTGGAGTTTTTCTTGATTGACAGTCAACAGGAGAGAAAGACCAGACAAAAGATGCGAGGGTGTTTCACCTTTTGGTGAAGTTATGATATAAACTACAATCTTCATGATTTTGAGTAGACACATGGAAAATGGGAGTGCATGGTACTTTCAAGAGCAAATTTGATATAGTGATTACCACAACGATCTCTCATAATTATGATTTATTTTTGGATATGAATAGACTGGTGTGATTCATCATGATTATAGCGATTCAACCTTTGGTGCTGAGATGTCTTAAAAATCAGACTTTCTTATGTCATTTCCGCCACCTTTTTCAAATGCATTTCAAGCCCAAATGAAAGAAATTTGTTTTAGTGACATTTTCATTATTGGCACTACGTTTTGTGGGACGATGAGATTTTTTCAAAAAAATATTTTCTTTCTAAGGCCATGTTTTTGAAAAAAGATGCTAACTTCCAAAGAGATATTAAGTTCATTTAATTAACTTGAATTATGTATTAACAGATTTTCAAATGAAGGAATTTATCCTTGAACTGTCATTATGTGTATATATAGAATGCAAATTTTGACTTCTTTTTACCTGTTCACCGCCAAATGAAGATAAATGTGTCAAAAGGGACATATTTACTCATCCCTTTTATCCCATTTATTGTCTTTGGAACTCAATTTGCATAGATATCAACGATTGTTCTCCCGATCCTTGTGAAAATGGAGGAATTTGCAGTGATGGAGTGAACACGTTTATTTGTGCCTGCAATCCTGGATATACTGGGCCTACGTGTGGAACAGGTAAGATATAGAGTCAAAGCAAATTACACACCTACACTTTTTATATCAAACAATTGCTCCTTGTTCATCAAAACATAGATAAAAAGCAAACAAGGAAATAGACAGAAAAAAACATGGAGTCATTGGTGAGGAAAACCTTGGAGTTTTTCTTGATTGACAGTCAACAGGAGAGAAAGACCAGACAAAAGATGCGAGGGGTTTCACCTTTTGGTGCAGTATTGATATAAACTACAATCTTCATGATTTCTAGTAGACACATGAAAATGGGAGTGCATGGTACTTTCAAGAGAAAATTTGATATAGTGATTACCACAACGATCTCTCATAATTATGATTTTTTTAGGATATAATAAGACTGGTGTGATTCATCATGATTATAGCGATTCAACCTTTGGTGCTGAGGTGTCTTAAAGATCAGACTATCCCATGTCATTTCCGCCACCATTTTCAAATGCATTTCACGCCCAAATGAAAGAAATTTGTTTTAGTGGCATGTTTATGTTTGGCACTACGTTTTGTGGGACGATGAGATTTTTTCAAATTTTTTTTTTCTTTCTAAGGCCATGTTTTTGAAAAAAAGATGCTAACTTCCAAAGAAATATTAAGTTCATTTATTTAACTTGAATTATGTATTAACAGATTTTCAAATGAAGGAATTTATCCTTGAACTGTCATTATTTGTATTTAGAATGCAAGATTTGACTTCTTTTAACCTGTCTACCGCCAAATGAAGATAAATGTGTCAAAAGGGACATTATTTACTCATCCCTTTTATCCCATTTATTGTCTTTGGAACTCAATTTGCATAGATATCAACGATTGTTCTCCCGATCCTTGTGAAATGGAGGAATTTGCAGTGATGGAGTGAACACGTTTATTTGTGCCTGCAATCCTGGATATACTGGGCCTACGTGTGGAACAGGTAAGATATAGAGTCAAAGCAAATTACACACCTACACTTTTTATATCAAACAATTGCTCCTTGTTCATCAAAACATAGATAAAAAGCAAACAAGGAAATAGAAAGAAAGAAACATGGAGTCATTGGTGAGGAAAACCTTGGAGTTTTTCTTGATTGACAGTCAACAGGAGAGAAAGACCAGACAAAAGATGCGAGGGGTTTCACCTTTTGGTGCAGTATTGATATAAACTACAATCTTCATGATTTTTAGTAGACACATGGAAAATGGGAGTGCATGGTACTTTCAAGAGAAAATTTGATATAGTGATTACCACAACGATCTCTCATAATTATGATTTGTTTTAGGATATAATAAGACTGGTGTGATTCATCATGATTATAGCGATTCAACCTTTGGTGCTGAGGTGTCTTAAAGATCAGACTATCCCATGTCATTTCCGCCACCATTTTCAAATGCATTTCACGCCCAAATGAAAGAAATTTGTTTTAGTGGCATGTTTATGTTTGGCACTACGTTTTGTGGGACGATGAGATTTTTTCAAAATTTTTTTTCTTTCTAAGGCCATGTTTTTGAAAAAAGATGCTAACTTCCAAAGAAATATTAAGTTCATTTATTTAACTTGAATTATGTATTAACAGATTTTCAAATGAAGGAATTTATCCTTGAACTGTCATTATTTGTATTTAGAATGCAAGATTTGACTTCTTTTAACCTGTCTACCGCCAAATGAAGATAAATGTGTCAAAAGGGACATTATTTACTCATCCCTTTTATCCCATTTATTGTCTTTGGAACTCAATTTGCATAGATATCAACGATTGTTCGCCCGATCCTTGTGAGAATGGAGGAATTTGTAGTGACGGAGTGAACATGTTTACTTGTGCCTGCAATCCTGGCCATACTGGGCCTACGTGTGGAACAGGTAAGATATAGAGTCAAAGCAAATTACACACCTACACTTTTTATATCAAACAATTGCTCCTTGTTCATCAAAACATTATAGATAAAGAGCAAACAAGGAAATAGAAAGAAAGAACATGCATTCATTGGTGAGGAAAACCTTGGAGTTTTTCTTGAATGACAGTCAACAGGAGAGAAAGTACAGACAAAAGATGCGAGTATGTTTCACCTTTTGGTGAAGTTATGATATAAACTACACTTTTCATGATTTTTAGTAGACACATGGAAAATGGGAGTGCATGGTACTTTCAAGAGCAAATTTGATATAGTGATTACCACAACGATCTCTCATAATTATGATTTATTTTTGGATATGAATAGACTGGTGTGATTCTTCATGATTATAGCGATTCAACCTTTGGTGCTGAGGTGTCTTAAAGATCAGACTATCCCATGTCATTTCCGCCACCATTTTCAAATGCATTTCACGCCCAAATGAAAGAAATTTGTTTTAGTGACATTTTCATTATTGGCACTACGTTTTGTGGGACGATGAGATTTTTTCAAAAAAATATTTTCTTTCTAAGGCCATGTTTTTGAAAAAAGATGCTAACTTCCAAAGAGATATTAAGTTCATTTACTTAACTTGAATTATGTATTAACAGATTTTCAAATGAAGGAATTTATCCTTGAACTGTCATTATGTGTATATAGAATGCAAATTTTGACTTCTTTTTACCTGTTCACCGCCAAATGAAGATAAATGTGTCAAAAGGGACATTATTTACTCATCCCTTTTATCCCATTTATTGTCTTTGGAACTCAATTTGCATAGATATCAACGATTGTTCTCCCGATCCTTGTGAAATGGAGGAATTTGCAGTGATGGAGTGAACACGTTTATTTGTGCCTGCAATCCTGGATATACTGGGCCTACGTGTGGAACAGGTAAGATATAGAGTCAAAGCAAATTACACACCTACACTTTTTATATCAAACAATTGCTCCTTGTTCATCAAAACATTATAGATAAAAAGCAAACAAGGAAATAGACAGAAAGAAACATGGAGTCATTGGTGAGGAAAACCTTGGAGTTTTTCTTGATTGACAGTCAACAGGAGAGAAAGACCAGACAAAAGATGCGAGGGTGTTTCACCTTTTGGTGAAGTTATGATATAAACTACAATCTTCATGATTTTGAGTAGACACATGGAAAATGGGAGTGCATGGTACTTTCAAGAGCAAATTTGATATAGTGATTACCACAACGATCTCTCATAATTATGATTTATTTTTGGATATGAATAGACTGGTGTGATTCATCATGATTATAGCGATTCAACCTTTGGTGCTGAGATGTCTTAAAAATCAGACTTTCTTATGTCATTTCCGCCACCTTTTTCAAATGCATTTCAAGCCCAAATGAAAGAAATTTGTTTTAGTGACATTTTCATTATTGGCACTACGTTTTGTGGGACGATGAGATTTTTTCAAAAAAATATTTTCTTTCTAAGGCCATGTTTTTGAAAAAAGATGCTAACTTCCAAAGAGATATTAAGTTCATTTAATTAACTTGAATTATGTATTAACAGATTTTCAAATGAAGGAATTTATCCTTGAACTGTCATTATTTGTATTTAGAATGCAAATTTTGACTTCTTTTTACCTGTTCACCGCCAAATGAAGATAAATGTGTCAAAAGGGACATTATTTACTCATCCCTTTTATCCCATTTATTGTCTTTGGAACTCAATTTGCATAGATATCAACGATTGTTCTCCCGATCCTTGTGAGAATGGAGGAATTTGCAGTGATGGAGTGAACATGTTTACTTGTGCCTGCAATCCTGGCCATACTGGGCCTACGTGTGGAACAGGTAAGATATAGAGTCAAAGCAAATTACACACCTACACTTTTTATATCAAACAATTGCTCCTTGTTCATCAAAACATTATAGATAAAAAGCAAACAAGGAAATAGACAGAAAGAAACATGCATTCATTGGTGAGGAAAACCTTGGAGTTTTTCTTGAATGACAGTCAACAGGAGAGAAAGTACAGACAAAAGATGCGAGTATGTTTCACCTTTTGGTGAAGTTATGATATAAACTACACTTTTCATGATTTTTAGTAGACACATGGAAAATGGGAGTGCATGGTACTTTCAAGAGCAAATTTGATATAGTGATTACCACAACGATCTCTCATAATTATGATTTATTTTTGGATATGAATAGACTGGTGTGATTCATCATGATTATAGCGATTCAACCTTTGGTGCTGAGATGTCTTAAAAATCAGACTATCCCATGTCATTTCCGCCACCATTTTCAAATGCATTTCACGCCCAAATGAAAGAAATTTGTTTTAGTGGCATTTTATGTTTGGCACTACGTTTTGTGGGACGATGAGATTTTTTCAATTTTTTTTTTCTTTCTAAGGCCATGTTTTTGAAAAAAAGATGCTAACTTCCAAAGAAATATCAAGTTCATTTATTTAACTTGAATTATGTATTAACAGATTTTCAAATGAAGGAATTTATCCTTGAACTGTCATTATTTGTATTTAGAATGCAAGATTTGACTTCTTTTAACCTGTCACCGCCAAATGAAGATAAATGTGTCAAAAGGGACATTATTTACTCATCCCTTTTATCCCATTTATTGTCTTTGGAACTCAATTTGCATAGATATCAACGATTGTTCGCCCGATCCTTGTGAGAATGGAGGAATTTGCAGTGATGGAGTGAACATGTTTACTTGTGCCTGCAATCCTGGCCATACTGGGCCTACGTGTGGAACAGGTAAGATATAGAGTCAAAGCAAATTACACACCTACACTTTTTATATCAAACAATTGCTCCTTGTTCATCAAAACATTATAGATAAAGAGCAAACAAGGAAATAGAAAGAAAGAACATGCATTCATTGGTGAGGAAAACCTTGGAGTTTTTCTTGAATGACAGTCAACAGGAGAGAAAGTACAGACAAAAGATGCGAGTATGTTTCACCTTTTGGTGAAGTTATGATATAAACTACACTTTTCATGATTTTTAGTAGACACATGGAAAATGGGAGTGCATGGTACTTTCAAGAGCAAATTTGATATAGTGATTACCACAACGATCTCTCATAATTATGATTTATTTTTGGATATGAATAGACTGGTGTGATTCATCATGATTATAGCGATTCAACCTTTGGTGCTGAGATGTCTTAAAAATCAGACTATCCCATGTCATTTCCGCCACCATTTTCAAATGCATTTCACGCCCAAATGAAAGAAATTTGTTTTAGTGGCATGTTTATGTTTGGCACTACGTTTTGTGGGACGATGAGATTTTTTCAAATTTTTTTTTCTTTCTAAGGCCATGTTTTTGAAAAAAAGATGCTAACTTCCAAAGAAATATTAAGTTCATTTATTTAACTTGAATTATGTATTAACAGATTTTCAAATGAAGGAATTTATCCTTGAACTGTCATTATTTGTATTTAGAATGCAAGATTTGACTTCTTTTAACCTGTCTACCGCCAAATGAAGATAAATGTGTCAAAAGGGACATTATTTACTCATCCCTTTTATCCCATTTATTGTCTTTGGAACTCAATTTGCATAGATATCAACGATTGTTCGCCCGATCCTTGTGAGAATGGAGGAATTTGTAGTGACGGAGTGAACATGTTTACTTGTGCCTGCAATCCTGGCCATACTGGGCCTACGTGTGGAACAGGTAAGATATAGAGTCAAAGCAAATTACACACCTACACTTTTTATATCAAACAATTGCTCCTTGTTCATCAAAACATTATAGATAAAGAGCAAACAAGGAAATAGAAAGAAAGAACATGCATTCATTGGTGAGGAAAACCTTGGAGTTTTTCTTGAATGACAGTCAACAGGAGAGAAAGTACAGACAAAAGATGCGAGTATGTTTCACCTTTTGGTGAAGTTATGATATAAACTACACTTTTCATGATTTTTAGTAGACACATGGAAAATGGGAGTGCATGGTACTTTCAAGAGCAAATTTGATATAGTGATTACCACAACGATCTCTCATAATTATGATTTATTTTTGGATATGAATAGACTGGTGTGATTCATCATGATTATAGCGATTCAACCTTTGGTGCTGAGATGTCTTAAAAATCAGACTTTCTTATGTCATTTCCGCCACCTTTTTCAAATGCATTTCAAGCCCAAATGAAAGAAATTTGTTTTAGTGACATTTTCATTATTGGCACTACGTTTTGTGGGACGATGAGATTTTTTCAAAAAAATATTTTCTTTCTAAGGCCATGTTTTTGAAAAAAGATGCTAACTTCCAAAGAGATATTAAGTTCATTTACTTAACTTGAATTATGTATTAACAGATTTTCAAATGAAGGAATTTATCCTTGAACTGTCATTATGTGTATATAGAATGCAAATTTTGACTTCTTTTTACCTGTTCACCGCCAAATGAAGATAAATGTGTCAAAAGGGACATTATTTACTCATCCCTTTTATCCCATTTATTGTCTTTGGAACTCAATTTGCATAGATATCAACGATTGTTCTCCCGATCCTTGTGAAAATGGAGGAATTTGCAGTGATGGAGTGAACACGTTTATTTGTGCCTGCAATCCTGGATATACTGGGCCTACGTGTGGAACAGGTAAGATATAGAGTCAAAGCAAATTACACACCTACACTTTTTATATCAAACAATTGCTCCTTGTTCATCAAAACATTATAGATAAAAGCAAACAAGGAAATAGACAGAAAGAAACATGGAGTCATTGGTGAGGAAAACCTTGGAGTTTTTCTTGAATGACAGTCAACAGGAGAGAAAGTACAGACAAAAGATGCGAGTATGTTTCACCTTTTGGTGAAGTTATGATATAAACTACACTTTTCATGATTTTTAGTAGACACATGGAAAATGGGAGTGCATGGTACTTTCAAGAGCAAATTTGATATAGTGATTACCACAACGATCTCTCATAATTATGATTTATTTTTGGATATGAATAGACTGGTGTGATTCATCATGATTATAGCGATTCAACCTTTGGTGCTGAGATGTCTTAAAAATCAGACTATCCCATGTCATTTCCGCCACCATTTTCAAATGCATTTCACGCCCAAATGAAAGAAATTTGTTTTAGTGGCATGTTTATGTTTGGCACTACGTTTTGTGGGACGATGAGATTTTTTCAATTTTTTTTTTCTTTCTAAGGCCATGTTTTTGAAAAAAGATGCTAACTTCCAAAGAAATATCAAGTTCATTTATTTAACTTGAATTATGTATTAACAGATTTTCAAATGAAGGAATTTATCCTTGAACTGTCATTATTTGTATTTAGAATGCAAGATTTGACTTCTTTTAACCTGTCTACCGCCAAATGAAGATAAATGTGTCAAAAGGGACATTATTTACTCATCCCTTTTATCCCATTTATTGTCTTTGGAACTCAATTTGCATAGATATCAACGATTGTTCGCCCGATCCTTGTGAGAATGGAGGAATTTGTAGTGACGGAGTGAACATGTTTACTTGTGCCTGCAATCCTGGCCATACTGGGCCTACGTGTGGAACAGGTAAGATATAGAGTCAAAGCAAATTACACACCTACACTTTTTATATCAAACAATTGCTCCTTGTTCATCAAAACATTATAGATAAAGAGCAAACAAGGAAATAGAAAGAAAGAACATGCATTCATTGGTGAGGAAAACCTTGGAGTTTTTCTTGATTGACAGTCAACAGGAGAGAAAGACCAGACAAAAGATGCGAGGGTGTTTCACCTTTTGGTGAAGTTATGATATAAACTACACTCTTCATGATTTTGAGTAGACACATGGAAAATGGGAGTGCATGGTACTTTCAAGAGCAAATTTGATATAGTGATTACCACAACGATCTCTCATAATTATGATTTATTTTTGGATATGAATAGACTGGTGTGATTCATCATGATTATAGCGATTCAACCTTTGGTGCTGAGATGTCTTAAAAATCAGACTTTCTTATGTCATTTCCGCCACCTTTTTCAAATGCATTTCAAGCCCAAATGAAAGAAATTTGTTTTAGTGACATTTTCATTATTGGCACTACGTTTTGTGGGACGATGAGATTTTTCCAAAAAATATTTTCTTTCTAAGGCCATGTTTTTGAAAAAAGATGCTAACTTCCAAAGAGATATTAAGTTCATTTAATTAACTTGAATTATGTATTAACAGATTTTCAAATGAAGGAATTTATCCTTGAACTGTCATTATTGTATATATAGAATGCAAATTTTGACTTCTTTTTACCTGTTCACCGCCAAATGAAGATAAATGTGTCAAAAGGGACAATATTTACTCATCCCTTTTATCCCATTTATTGTCTTTGGAACTCAATTTGCATAGATATCAACGATTGTTCTCCCGATCCTTGTGAAAATGGAGGAATTTGCAGTGATGGAGTGAACACGTTTATTTGTGCCTGCAATCCTGGATATACTGGGCCTACGTGTGGAACAGGTAAGATATAGAGTCAAAGCAAATTACACACCTACACTTTTTATATCAAACAATTGCTCCTTGTTCATCAAAACATAGATAAAAAGCAAACAAGGAAATAGACAGAAAGAAACATGGAGTCATTGGTGAGGAAAACCTTGGAGTTTTTCTTGATTGACAGTCAACAGGAGAGAAAGACCAGACAAAAGATGCGAGGGGTTTCACCTTTTGGTGCAGTATTGATATAAACTACAATCTTCATGATTTTGAGTAGACACATGAGAAATTGGAGTGCATGGTACTTTCAAGAGAAAATTTGATATAGTGATTACCACAACGATCTCTCATACTTATGATTTGTTTTAGGATATAATAAGACTGGTGTGATTCATCATGATTATAGCAATTCAACCTTTGGTGCTGAGGTGTCTTAAAGATCAGACTATCCCATGTCATTTCCGCCACCATTTTCAAATGCATTTCACGCCCAAATGAAAGAAATTTGTTTTAGTGGCATGTTTATGTTTGGCACTACGTTTTGTGGGACGATGAGATTTTTTCAATTTTTTTTTCTTTCTAAGGCCATGTTTTTGAAAAAAAGATGCTAACTTCCAAAGAAATATCAAGTTCATTTATTTAACTTGAATTATGTATTAACAGATTTTCAAATGAAGGAATTTATCCTTGAACTGTCATTATTTGTATTTAGAATGCAAGATTTGACTTCTTTTAACCTGTCTACCGCCAAATGAAGATAAATGTGTCAAAAGGGACATTATTTACTCATCCCTTTTATCCCATTTATTATCTTTGGAACTCAATTTGCATAGATATCAACGATTGTTCGCCCGATCCTTGTGAGAATGGAGGAATTTGTAGTGACGGAGTGAACATGTTTACTTGTGCCTGCAATCCTGGCCATACTGGGCCTACGTGTGGAACAGGTAAGATATAGAGTCAAAGCAAATTACACACCTACACTTTTTATATCAAACAATTGCTCCTTGTTCATCAAAACATTATAGATAAAGAGCAAACAAGGAAATAGAAAGAAAGAACATGCATTCATTGGTGAGGAAAACCTTGGAGTTTTTCTTGAATGACAGTCAACAGGAGAGAAAGTACAGACAAAAGATGCGAGTATGTTTCACCTTTTGGTGAAGTTATGATATAAACTACACTTTTCATGATTTTTAGTAGACACATGGAAAATGGGAGTGCATGGTACTTTCAAGAGCAAATTTGATATAGTGATTACCACAACGATCTCTCATAATTATGATTTATTTTTGGATATGAATAGACTGGTGTGATTCATCATGATTATAGCGATTCAACCTTTGGTGCTGAGATGTCTTAAAAATCAGACTATCCCATGTCATTTCCGCCACCATTTTCAAATGCATTTCACGCCCAAATGAAAGAAATTTGTTTTAGTGACATTTTCATTATTGGCACTACGTTTTGTGGGACGATGAGATTTTTTCCAAAAAAATATTTTCTTTCTAAGGCCATGTTTTTGAAAAAAGATGCTAACTTACAAAGAGATATTAAGTTCATTTAATTAACTTGAATTATGTATTAACAGATTTTCAAATGAAGGAATTTATCCTTGAACTGTCATTATGTGTATATTATAGAATGCAAATTTTGACTTCTTTTTACCTGTTCACCGCCAAATGAAGATAAATGTGTCAAAAGGGACATTATTTACTCATCCCTTTTATCCCATTTATTGTCTTTGGAACTCAATTTGCATAGATATCAACGATTGTTCTCCCGATCCTTGTGAAAATGGAGGAATTTGCAGTGATGGAGTGAACACGTTTATTTGTGCCTGCAATCCTGGATATACTGGGCCTACGTGTGGAACAGGTAAGATATAGAGTCAAAGCAAATTACACACCTACACTTTTTATATCAAACAATTGCTCCTTGTTCATCAAAACATAGATAAAAAGCAAACAAGGAAATAGACAGAAAGAAACATGGAGTCATTGGTGAGGAAAACCTTGGAGTTTTTCTTGATTGACAGTCAACAGGAGAGAAAGACCAGACAAAAGATGCGAGGGGTTTCACCTTTTGGTGCAGTATTGATATAAACTACAATCTTCATGATTTCTCGTAGACACATGAGAAATTGGAGTGCATGGTACTTTCAAGAGAAAATTTGATATAGTGATTACCACAACGATCTCTCATAATTATGATTTGTTTTTGGATATGAATAGACTGGTGTGATTCATCATGATTATAGCAATTCAACCTTTGGTGCTGAGGTGTCTTAAAGATCAGACTATCCCATGTCATTTCCGCCACCATTTTCAAATGCATTTCACGCCCAAATGAAAGAAATTTGTTTTAGTGGCATGTTTATGTTTGGCACTACGTTTTGTGGGACGATGAGATTTTTTCAATTTTTTTTTTCTTTCTAAGGCCATGTTTTTGAAAAAAGATGCTAACTTCCAAAGAAATATCAAGTTCATTTATTTAACTTGAATTATGTATTAACAGATTTTCAAATGAAGGAATTTATCCTTGAACTGTCATTATTTGTATTTAGAATGCAAGATTTGACTTCTTTTAACCTGTCTACCGCCAAATGAAGATAAATGTGTCAAAAGGGACATTATTTACTCATCCCTTTTATCCCATTTATTGTCTTTGGAACTCAATTTGCATAGATATCAACGATTGTTCGCCCGATCCTTGTGAGAATGGAGGAATTTGTAGTGACGGAGTGAACATGTTTACTTGTGCCTGCAATCCTGGCCATACTGGGCCTACGTGTGGAACAGGTAAGATATAGAGTCAAAGCAAATTACACACCTACACTTTTTATATCAAACAATTGCTCCTTGTTCATCAAAACATTATAGATAAAGAGCAAACAAGGAAATAGAAAGAAAGAACATGCATTCATTGGTGAGGAAAACCTTGGAGTTTTTCTTGAATGACAGTCAACAGGAGAGAAAGTACAGACAAAAGATGCGAGTATGTTTCACCTTTTGGTGAAGTTATGATATAAACTACACTTTTCATGATTTTTAGTAGACACATGGAAAATGGGAGTGCATGGTACTTTCAAGAGCAAATTTGATATAGTGATTACCACAACGATCTCTCATAATTATGATTTATTTTTGGATATGAATAGACTGGTGTGATTCATCATGATTATAGCAATTCAACCTTTGGTGCTGAGATGTCTTAAAAATCAGACTATCCCATTTCATTTCCGCCACCATTTTCAAATGCATTTCACGCCCAAATGAAAGAAATTTGTTTTAGTGGCATGTTTATGTTTGGCACTACGTTTTGTGGGACGATGAGATTTTTTCAATTTTTTTTTTCTTTCTAAGGCCATGTTTTTGAAAAAAAGATGCTAACTTCCAAAGAAATATCAAGTTCATTTATTTAACTTGAATTATGTATTAACAGATTTTCAAATGAAGGAATTTATCCTTGAACTGTCATTATTTGTATTTAGAATGCAAGATTTGACTTCTTTTAACCTGTCTACCGCCAAATGAAGATAAATGTGTCAAAAGGGACATTATTTACTCATCCCTTTTATCCCATTTATTGTCTTTGGAACTCAATTTGCATAGATATCAACGATTGTTCTCCCGATCCTTGTGAAAATGGAGGAATTTGCAGTGATGGAGTGAACACGTTTATTTGTGCCTGCAATCCTGGATATACTGGGCCTACGTGTGGAACAGGTAAGATATAGGGTGCGTTCAATCGAATTTTCGAAGCTAGAATCACAAACATGAATCACAATTCAAAACGCCGTTACAAAAAGCAAGGTCACTGCGGTTTGCGTTCAAGCGATTTTTCATCAACGCTGATTCTAGCTCATTGCGAGCCAAACCACTGCGCATCACACTGCGCAGTATGGCCCAGGAACTTCGGCGCGCGCTTTCTGGAATTGTTTACGGCCTACTGTCGACTGCTGTTTTGAGCATAGATCGCAATAATAAGACAAAGAATGAGAAGGTGATAGAAGGAAGAAACAAAGAATAACATAAGGAAAGACAGAAAGATAAAGTCGATAGAATGATTAAAACAAAGAATAACATAAGAGAAGGTGAAAGAAGGAAGAATCGAAGAATAACATAAGGAAAGACAGAAAGACAGAAAGAGAGAGTGATAGAATGCTTAAAACAAAGAATAACATAAAAGGTGATAGAAGGAAAAAACAAAGCATAACATAAGAATAGAAGGAAGAAACAAAGAATAACAAAAGAGAAGGTAATAGAAGGAAAAAACAAAGAATAACATAAAAATAGAAGGAAGAAACAAAGAATAACATAAGGAAAGACAGAAAGAGAATGTGAAAAAAGGAAGGAACAAAGAATGACATAAGGAAGAACAGAAAGAGAAAGTGATAGAATGATTAAAACAAAGAATAACATAAGAGAAGGTGAAAGAAGGAAGAATCAAAGGATAACATAATGAAAGATAGAAAGAGAAAGTAACAGAATGATTAAAACAAAGAATAACATAAGAGAAAGTGATAGAATTATAAAAACAAAGAATAACATAAGAGAAGATGATAAAAGGAAGAAACAAAGAATAACATAAAGAAAGACAGAAAGAGAAATTGATAGAATGCTTAAAACAAAGAATTACATAAGAAAAGGTGATAGAAGGAAAAAACAAAGAATAACATAAGAATAGAAGGAAGAAACAAAGAATAACATAAGGAAAGACAGAAAGAGCAAATGATAGAATGATAAAAACAAAGAATAACATAAGAAAAGGTGATAGAAGGAAAAAAACAAAGAATAACATAAGAGAAGATGATAGAAGGAAGAAACAAAGAATAACATAAGGAAAGACAGAAAGAGAAATTGATAGAATGCTTAAAACAAAGAATAACATAAGAAAAGGTGATAGAAGGAAAAAAACAAAGAATAACATAAGAATAGAAGGAAGAAACAAAGAATAACATAAGGAAAGACAGAAAGAGCAAATGATAGAATGATAAAAACAAAGAATAACATAAGAAAAGGTGATAGAAGGAAAAAAACAAAGAATAACATAAGAATAGAAGGAAGAAACAAAGAATAACATAAGGAAAAACAGAAAGAAAAAATGATAGAAGGAAAAACAAGGAATAACATAACGGAACAGGCCACGATGGTATAGTGAACGCAAATTGCATGCAAAGCGGGCGCGCGGTTTTTCCCAAACCGGAAGAGGCTTCGTCATACAATCATGATTGAGAACTCCGTCCGTTCAATCGAATTTTAGCGACCGTGATTCTTTTGAATCATGATACAAAACGCATCTTTTTCAGCGTTTCATGTTTGTGTTTTCAAACACGTTTATTTTTACGACCGACGAAAAATCGCTTGAACGCATTGCGTTTTAAACTAAACGTCTTTAGAAACCGTGATTCTAGGGTGAAAAAGTGTCGATTAAACGCACCCATAGAGTCAAAGCAAATTACACACCTATACTTTTTATATCAAACAATTGCTCCTTGTTCATCAAAACATTATAGATAAAAAGCAAACAAGGAATAGACAGAAAGAAACATGGAGTCATTGGTGAGGAAAACCTTGGAGTTTTTCTTGATTGACAGTCGACAGGAGAGAAAGACCAGACAAAGGATGCGAGGGTGTTTCACCTTTTGGTGAAGTTATGATATAAACTACAATCTTCATGATTTTGAGTAGACACATGGAAAATGGGAGTGCATGGTACTTTCAAGAGCAAATTTGATATAGTGATTACCACAACGATCTCTCATAATTATGATTTATTTTTGGATATGAATAGACTGGTGTGATTCATCATGATTATAGCGATTTAACCTTTGGTGCTGAGATGTCTTAAAAATCAGACTTTCTTATGGCATTTCCGCCACCTTTTTCAAATGCATTTCAAGCCCAAATGAAAGAAATTTGTTTTAGTGACATTTTCATTATTGGCACTACGTTTTGTGTGACGATGAGATTTTTCCAAAAAAATATTTTCTTTCTAGGGCCATGTTTTTGAAAAAAGATGGTAACTTACAAAGAGATATTAAGTTCATATAATTAACTTGTATTATGTATTAACAGATTTTCAAATGAAGGAATTTATCCTTGAACTGTCATTATGTGTATAATCATAGAATGCAAATTTTGACTTCTTTTTACCTGTTCACCGCCAAATGAAGATAAATGTGTCAAAAGGGACAATATTTACTCATCCCTTTAATCCCATTTATTGTCTTTGGAACTCAATTTGCATAGATATCAACGATTGTTCTCCCGATCCTTGTGAAAATGGAGGAATTTGCAGTGATGGAGTGAACACGTTTATTTGTGCCTGCAATCCTGGATATACTGGGCCTACGTGTGGAACAGGTAAGATATAGAGTCAAAGCAAATTACACACCTACACTTTTTATATCAAACAATTGCTCCTTGTTCATCAAAACATAGATAAAAAGCAAACAAGGAAATAGACAGAAAGAAACATGGAGTCATTGGTGAGGAAAACCTTGGAGTTTTTCTTGATTGACAGTCAACAGGAGAGAAAGACCAGACAAAAGATGCGAGGGGTTTCACCTTTTGGTGCAGTATTGATATAAACTACAATCTTCATGATTTCTCGTAGACACATGAGAAATTGGAGTGCATGGTACTTTCAAGAGAAAATTTGATATAGTGATTACCACAACGATCTCTCATACTTATGATTTGTTTTAGGATATAATAAGACTGGTGTGATTCATCATGATTATAGCAATTCAACCTTTGGTGCTGAGGTGTCTTAAAGATCAGACTATCCCATGTCATTTCCGCCACCATTTTCAAATGCATTTCACGCCCAAATGAAAGAAATTTGTTTTAGTGGCATGTTTATGTTCGGCACTACGTTTTGTGGGACGATGAGATTTTTTCAATTTTTTTTTCTTTCTAAGGCCATGTTTTTGAAAAAAAGATGCTAACTTCCAAAGAAATATCAAGTTCATTTATTTAACTTGAATTATGTATTAACAGATTTTCAAATGAAGGAATTTATCCTTGAACTGTCATTATTTGTATTTAGAATGCAAGATTTGACTTCTTTTAACCTGTCTACCGCCAAATGAAGATAAATGTGTCAAAAGGGACATTATTTACTCATCCCTTTTATCCCATTTATTATCTTTGGAACTCAATTTGCATAGATATCAACGATTGTTCGCCCGATCCTTGTGAGAATGGAGGAATTTGTAGTGACGGAGTGAACATGTTTACTTGTGCCTGCAATCCTGGCCATACTGGGCCTACGTGTGGAACAGGTAAGATATAGTGTCAAAGCAAATTACACACCTACACTTTTTATATCAAACAATTGCTCCTTGTTCATCAAAACATTATAGATAAAGAGCAAACAAGGAAATAGAAAGAAAGAACATGCATTCATTGGTGAGGAAAACCTTGGAGTTTTTTTTAAATGACAGTCAACAGGAGAGAAAGTATAGACAAAAGATGCGAGTATGTTTCACCTTTTGGTGAAGTTATGATATAAACTACACTTTTCATGATTTTTAGTAGACACATGGAAAATGGGAGTGCATGGTACTTTCAAGAGCAAATTTGATATAGTGATTACCACAACGATCTCTCATAATTATGATTTATTTTTGGATATGAATAGACTGGTGTGATTCATCATGATTATAGCGATTCAACCTTTGGTGCTGAGGTGTCTTAAAAATCAGACTTTCTTATGTCATTTCCGCCACCTTTTTCAAATGCATTTCAAGCCCAAATGAAAGAAATTTGTTTTAGTGACATTTTCATTATTGGCACTACGTTTTGTGGAACGATGAGATTTTTTCAAAAAAATATTTTCTTTCTAGGGCCATGTTTTTGAAAAAAGATGCTAACTTACAAAGAGATATTAAGTTCATTTAATTAACTTGAATTATGTATTAACAGATTTTCAAATGAAGGAATTTATCCTTGAACTGTCATTATGTGTATAATTATAGAATGCAAATTTTGACTTCTTTTTACCTGTTCACCGCCAAATGAAGATAAATGTGTCAAAAGGGACAATATTTACTCATCCCTTTTATCCCATTTATTGTCTTTGGAACTCAATTTGCATAGATATCAACGATTGTTCTCCCGATCCTTGTGAAAATGGAGGAATTTGCAGTGATGGAGTGAACACGTTTATTTGTGCCTGCAATCCTGGATATACTGGGCCTACGTGTGGAACAGGTAAGATATAGAGTCAAAGCAAATTACACACCTACACTTTTTATATCAAACAATTGCTCCTTGTTCATCAAAACATAGATAAAAAGCAAACAAGGAAATAGACAGAAAGAAACATGGAGTCATTGGTGAGGAAAACCTTGGAGTTTTTCTTGATTGACAGTCAACAGGAGAGAAAGACCAGACAAAAGATGCGAGGGGTTTCACCTTTTGGTGCAGTATTGATATAAACTACAATCTTCATGATTGCGCGTAGACACATGAGAAATTGGAGTGCATGGTACTTTCAAGAGAAAATTTGATATAGTGATTACCACAACGATCTCTCATACTTATGATTTGTTTTAGGATATAATAAGACTGGTGTGATTCATCATGATTATAGCGATTCAACCTTTGGTGCTGAGGTGTCTTAAATATCAGACTATCCCATGTCATTTCCGCCACCATTTTCAAATGCATTTCACGCCCAAATGAAAGAAATTTGTTTTAGTGGCATGTTTATGTTCGGCACTACGTTTTGTGGGACGATGAGATTTTTTCAATTTTTTTTTTCTTTCTAAGGCCATGTTTTTGAAAAAAGATGCTAACTTCCAAAGAGATATTAAGTTCATTTACTTAACTTGAATTATGTATTAACAGATTTTCAAATGAAGGAATTTATCCTTGAACTGTCATTATGTGTATATAGAATGCAAATTTTTGACTTCTTTTTACCTGTCTACCGCCAAATGAAGATAAATATGTCAAAAGGGACATTATTTACTCATCCCTTTTATCCCATTTATTATCTTTGAAACTCAATTTGCATAGATATCAACGATTGTTCGCCCGATCCTTGTGAGAATGGAGGAATTTGCAGTGATGGAGTGAACACCTTTACTTGTGCCTGCAATCCTGGCCATACTGGGCCTACGTGTGGAACAGGTAAGATATAGAGTCAAAGCAAATTACACACCTACACTTTTTATATCAAACAATGGCTCCTTGTTCATCAAAACATTATAGATAAAGAGCAAACAAGGAAATAGAAAGAAAGAACATGCATTCATTGGTGAGGAAAACCTTGGAGTTTTTCTTGAATGACAGTCAACAGGAGAGAAAGTACAGACAAAAGATGCGAGTATGTTTCACCTTTTGGTGAAGTAATGATATAAACTACACTTTTCATGATTTTTAGTAGACACATGGAAAATGGGAGTTCATGGTACTTTCAAGAGCAAATTTGATATAGTGATTACCATAACGATCTCTCATAATTATGATTTATTTTTGGATATGAATAGGCTGGTGTGATTCTTCATGATTATAGCGATTCAACCTTTGGTGCTGAGATGTCTTAAAAATCAGACTATCCCATGTCATTTCCGCCACCATTTTCAAATGCATTTCACGCCCAAATGAAAGAAATTTGTTTTAGTGACATTTTCATTATTGGCACTACGTTTTGTGGGACGATGAGATTTTTTCAAAAAAATATTTTCTTTCTAAGGCCATGTTTTTGAAAAAAGATGCTAACTTCCAAAGAGATATTAAGTTCATTTACTTAATTTGAATTATGTATTAACAGATTTTCAAATGAAGGAATTTATTCTTGAACTGTCATTATTTGTATATAGAATGCAAGTTTTGACTTTTTTTTTAGCTGTTCACCGCTAAATACAGATAAATATTTCAAAAGGGACATTATTTACTCATCCTCTTTATCCCATTTATTGTCTTTGGAACTCAATTTGCATAGATATCAACGATTGTTCGCCCGATCCTTGTGAGAATGGAGGAATTTGTAGTGACGGAGTAAACATGTTTACTTGTGCCTGCAATCCTGGCCATACTGGGCCTACGTGTGGAACAGGTAAGATATAGAGTCAAAGCAAATTACACACCTACACTTTTTATATCAAACAATTGCTCCTTGTTCATCAAAACATTATAGATAAAGAGCAAACAAGGAAATAGAACGAAAGAACATGCATTCATTGGTGAGGAAAACCTTGGAGTTTTTCTTGAATGACCGTCAACAGGAGAGAAAGTACAGACAAAAGATGCGAGTATGTTTCACCTTTTGGTGAAGTAATGATATAAACTACACTTTTCATGATTTTTAGTAGACACATGGAAAATGGGAGTTTATGGTACTTTCAAGAGCAAATTTGATATATTGATTACCATAACGATCTCTCATAATTATGATTTATTTTTGGATATGAATAGGCTGGTGTGATTCTTCATGATTATAGCGATTCAACCTTTGGTGCTGAAATGTCTTAAAAATCAGACTTCCTTATGTCATTTCCGCCACCTTTTTCAAATGCATTTCAAGCCCAAATGAAAGAAATTTGTTTTAGTGACATTTTCATTATTGGCACTACGTTTTGTGGGACGATGAGATTTTTTCAAAAAAATATTTTCTTTCTAAGGCCATGTTTTTGAAAAAAGATGCTAACTTCCAAAGAGATATAAAGTTCATTTACTTAACTTGAATTATGTATAAACAGATTTTCAAATGAAAGAATTTATCCTTGAACTGTCATTATTTGTATTTAGAATGCAAGTTTTGACTTCTTTTTAGCTGTTCACCGCTAAATAAAGATAAATATTTCAAAAGGGACATTATTTACTCATCCTTTTTATCCCATTTATTGTCTTTGGAACTCAATTTGCATAGATATCAACGATTGTTCGCCCGATCCTTGTGAGAATGGAGGAATTTGTAGTGACGGAGTGAACATGTTTACTTGTGCCTGCAATCCTGGCCATACTGGGCCTACGTGTGGAACAGGTAAGATATAGTATCAAAGCAAATTACACACCTACACTTTTTATATCAAACAATCGCTCCTTGTTCATCAAAACATTATAGATCAAGAGCAAACAAGGAAATAGAAAGAAAGAACATGCATTCATTGGTGAGGAAAACCTTGGAGTTTTTCTTGAATGACAGTCAACAGGAGAGAAAGACCAGACAAAAGATGCGATTATGTTTCACCTTTTGGTGAAGTAATGATATAAACTACACTTTTCATGATTTTTAGTAGACACATGGAAAATGGGAGTTCATGGTACTTTCAAGAGCAAATTTGATATATTGATTACCATAACGATCTCTCATAATTATGGTTTATTTTTGGATATGAATAGGCTGGTGTGATTCTTCATGATTAAAGCGATTCAACCTTTGGTGCTGAAATGTCTTAAAAATCAGACTTTCTTATGTCATTTCCGCCACCTTTTTCAAATGCATTTCAAGCCCAAATGAAAGAAATTTGTTTTAGTGACATTTTCATTATTGGCACTACGTTTTGTGGGACGATGAGATTTTTTCAAAAAATATTTTCTTTCTAAGGCCATGTTTTTGAAAAAAGATGCTAACTTCCAAAGAGATATTAAGTTCATTTACTTAACTTGAATTATGTATAAACAGATTTTCAAATGAAAGAATTTATCCTTGAACTGTCATTATTTGTATTTAGAATGCAAATTTTGACTTCTTTTTAGCTGTTCACCGCTAAATAAAGATAAATATTTCAAAAGGGACATTATTTACTCATCCTTTTTATCCCATTTATTGTCTTTGGAACTCAATTTGCATAGATATCAACGATTGTTCGCCCGATCCTTGTGAGAATGGAGGAATTTGTAGTGACGGAGTGAACATGTTTACTTGTGCCTGCAATCCTGGCCATACTGGGCCTACGTGTGGAACAGGTAAGATATAGAGTCAAAGCAAATTAAACACCTACACTTTTTATATCAAACAATTGCTCCTTGTTCATCAAAACATTATAGATAAAGAGCAAACAAGGAAATAGAAAGAAAGAACATGCATTCATTGGTGAGGAAAACCTTGGAGTTTTTCTTGAATGACAGTCAACAGGAGAGAAAGACCAGACAAAAGATGCGATTATGTTTCACCTTTTGGTGAAGTAATGATATAAACTACACTTTTCATGATTTTTAGTAGACACATGGAAAATGGGAGTTCATGGTACTTTCAAGAGCAAATTTGATATAGTGATTACCATAACGATCTCTCATAATTATGATTTATTTTTGTATATGAATAGGCTGGTGTGATTCTTCATGATTATAGCGATTCAACCTTTGGGGCTGAGATGTCTTAAAAATCAGACTTTCTTATGTCATTTCCGCCACCTTTTTCAAATGCATTTCAAGCCCAAATGAAAGAAATTTGTTTTAATGACATTTTCATTATTGGCACTACGTTTTGTGGGACGATGAGATTTTTTCAAAAAAATATTTTCTTTCTAAGGCCATGTTTGTGAAAAAAGATGCTAACTTCCAAAGAGATATTAAGTTCATTTACTAAACTTGAATTATGTATAAACAGATTTTCAAATGAAAGAATTTATCCTTGAACTGTCATTATTTGTATTTAGAATGCAAGTTTTGACATCTTTTTAGCTGTTCACCGCTAAATAAAGATAAATATTTCAAAAGGGACATTATTTACTCATCCTTTTTATCCCATTTATTGTCTTTGGAACTCAATTTGCATAGATATCAACGATTGTTCTCCCGATCCTTGTGAAAATGGAGGAATTTGCAGTGATGGAGTGAACACGTTTATTTGTGCCTGCAATCCTGGATATACTGGGCCTACGTGTGGAACAGGTAAGATATAGGGTCAAAGCAAATTACACACCTACACTTTTTATATCAAACAATTGCTCCTTTTCATCAAAACATTATAGATAAAAAGCAAACAAGGAAATAGACAGAAAGAAACATGGAGTCATTGGTGAGGATAACCTTGGAGTTTTTCTTGATTGACAGTCAACAGGAGAGAAAGACCAGACAAAAGATGCGAGGGTGTTTCACCTTTTGGTGAAGTTATGATATAAACTACAATCTTCATGATTTTGAGTAGACACATGGAAAATGGGAGTGCATGGTACTTTCAAGAGCAAATTTGATATAGTGATTACCACAACGATCTCTCATAATTATGATTTATTTTTGGATATGAATAGACTGGTGTGATTCATCATGATTATAGCGATTCAACCTTTGGTGCTGAGGTGTCTTCAAAATCAGACTATCCCATGTCATTTCCGCCACCATTTTCAAATGCATTTCACGCCCAAATGAAAGAAATTTGTTTTAGTGACATTTTCATTATTGGCACTACGTTTTGTGGGACGATGAGATTTTTTCAAAAAAATATTTTCTTTCTAAGGCCATGTTTTTGAAAAAAGATGCTAACTTCCAAAAAGATATTAAGTTCATTTAATTAACTTGAATTATGTATTAACAGATTTTCAAATGAAGGAATTTATCCTTGAACTGTCATTATTTGTATATAAAATGCAAGTTTTGACTTCTTTTTAGCTGTTCACCGCTAAATAAAGATAAATATTTCAAAAGGGACATTATTTACTCATCCTTTTTATCCCATTTATTGTCTTTGGAACTCAATTTGCATAGATATCAACGATTGTTCTCCCGATCCTTGTGAAAATGGAGGAATTTGCAGTGATGGAGTGAACACGTTTATTTGTGCCTGCAATCCTGGATATACTGGGGCTACGTGTGGAACAGGTAAGATATAGAGTCAAAGCAAATTACACACCTACACTTTTTATATCAAACAATTGCTCCTTGTTCATCAAAACATTATAGATAAAAAGCAAACAAGGAAATAGACAGAAAGAAACATGGAGTCATTGGTAAGGATAACCTTGGAGTTTTTCTTGATTCACAGTCAACAGGAGAGAAAGACCAGACAAAAGATGCGAGGGTGTTTCACCTTTTGGTGAAGTTATGATATAAACTACAATCTTCATGATTTTGAGTAGACACATGGAAAATGGGAGTGCATGGTACTTTCAAGAGCAAATTTGATATAGTGATTACCACAACGATCTCTCATAATTATGATTTATTTTTGGATATGAATAGACTGGTGTGATTCTTCATGATTATAGCGATTCAACCTTTGGTGCTGAGGTATCTTCAAAATCAGACTATCCCATGTCATTTCCGCCACCATTTTCAAATGCATTTCACGCCCAAATGAAAGAAATTTGTTTTAGTGGCATGTTTATGTTTGGCACTACGTTTTGTGGGACGATGAGATTTTTTCAATTTTTTTTTTCTTTCTAAGGCCATGTTTTTGAAAAAAAGATGCTAACTTCCAAAAAGATATCAAGTTTATTTATTTAACTTGAATTATGTATTAACAGATTTTCTAATGATGGAATTTATCCTTGAACTGTCATTATTTGTATTTAGAATGCAAGATTTGACTTCTTTTTACCTGTCTACCGCCAAATGAAGATAAATATGTCAAAAGGGACATTATTTACTCATCCCTCTTATCCCATTTATTATCTTTGGAACTCAATTTGCATAGATATCAACGATTGTTCGCCCGATCCTTGTGAGAATGGAGGAATTTGCAGTGATGGAGTGAACACCTTTACTTGTGCCTGCAATCCTGGCCATACTGGGCCTACGTGTGGAACAGGTAAGATATAGAGTCAAAGCAAATTACACACCTACACTTTTTATATCAAACAATTGCTCCTTGTTCATCAAAACATTATAGATAAAGAGCAAACAAGGAAATAGAAAGAAAGAACATGCATTTATTGGTGAGGAAAACCTTGGAGTTTTTCTTGAATGACCGTCAACAGGAGAGAAAGTACAGACAAAAGATGCGAGTATGTTTCACCTTTTGGTGAAGTAATGATATAAACTACACTTTTCATGATTTTTAGTAGACACATGGAAAATGGGAGTTCATGGTACTTTCAAGAGCAAATTTGATATAGTGATTACCATAACGATCTCTCATAATTATGATTTATTTTTGGATATGAATAGGCTGGTGTGATTCTTCATGATTATAGCGATTTAACCTTTGGTGCTGAGATGTCTTAAAAATCAGACTTTCTTATGTCATTTCCGCCACTTTTTTTCAAATGCATTTCACGCCCAAATGAAAGAAATTTGTTTTAGTGACATTTTCATGTTTGGCACTACGTTTTGTGGGACGATGAGATTTTTTTCAAAAAAATATTTTCTTTCTAAGGCCATGTTTTTGAAAAAAAGATGCTAATTTTCAAAGAGATATTAAGTTCATTTACTTAATTTGAATAATGTATTAACAGATTTTCAAATGAAGGAATTTATCCTTGAACTGTCATTATTTGTATATAGAATGCAAGTTTTGACTTCTTTTTACCTGTATACCGCCAAATGAAGATAAATATGTCAAAAGGGACATTATATACTCATCCCTTTTATCCCATTTATTGTCTTCGGAACTCAATTTGCATAGATATCAACGATTGTTCGCCCGATCCTTGTGAGAATGGAGGAATTTGCAGTGACGGAGTGAACACCTTTACTTGTGCCTGCAATCCTGGCTATACTGGGCCTACGTGTGGAACAGGTAAGATATAGAGTCAAAGCAAATTACACACCTACACTTTTTATATCAAACAATTGCTCCTTGTTCATCAAAACATTATAGATAAAAAGCAAACAAGGAAATAGACAGAAAGAAACATGGAGTCATTGGTGAGGAAAACCTTGGATTTTTTTTTTAATTGACAGTCAACAGGAGAGAAAGACCAGACAAAAGATGCGAGGGGTTTCAACTTTTGGTGAAGTTATGATATAAACTACAATCTTCATGATTTTGAGTAGACACATGGAAGATGGGAGTGCATGGTACTTTCAAGAGCAAATTTGATATAGTGATTACCACAACGATTTCTCATAATTATGATTTATTTTGGGATATGAACAGACTGGTGTGATTCATCATGATTATAGCGATTAAACCTTTGGTGCTGAGGTGTCTTAAAAATCAGACTTTCTCATGTCATTTCCGCCACCTTTTTCAAATGCATTTCACGCCCAAATGAAAGAAATTTGTTTTAGTGGCACGTTCATGTTCGGCACTACGTTTTGTGGGACGATGAGATTTTTTCAAAAAAATATTTTCTTTCTAAGACCCTTTTTTTGAAAAAAGATGCTAACTTCCAAAGAAATATTAAGTTCATTAACTTAACTTGGATTATGTATTAACAGATTTTCAAATGAAGGAATTTATTCTTGAACTGTCATTTATTGTTTATAAAATGCAAGTTTTGACTTCTTTTTTAGCTGTTCACCGCTAAATAAAGATAAATATTTCAAAAGGGACATTATTTACTCATCCTTTTTATCCCATTTATTGTCTTTGGAACTCAATTTGCATAGATATCAACGATTGTTCGCCCGATCCTTGTGAGAATGGAGGAATTTGTAGTGACGGAGTGAACATGTTTACTTGTGCCTGCAATCCTGGCCATACTGGGCCTACGTGTGGAACAGGTAAGATATAGAGTCAAAGCAAATTACACACCTACACTTTTTATATCAAACAATTGCTCCTTGTTCATCAAAACATTATAGATAAAGAGCAAACAAGGAAATAGAAAGAAAGAACATGCATTTATTGGTGAGGAAAACCTTGGAGTTTTTCTTGAATGACCGTTAACAGGAGAGAAAGTACAGACAAAAGATGCGAGTATGTTTCACCTTTTGGTGAAGTAATGATATAAACTACACTTTTCATGATTTTTAGTAGACACATGGAAAATGGGAGTTCATGGTACTTTCAAGAGCAAATTTGATATAGTGATTACCATAACGATCTCTCATAATTATGATTTATTTTTGGATATGAATAGGCTGGTGTGATTCTTCATGATTATAGCGATTAAACCTTTGGTGCTGAGATGTCTTAAAAATCAGACTTTCTTATGTCATTTCCGCCACTTTTTTTCAAATGCATTTCAAGCCCAAATGAAAGAAATTAGTTTTAGTGACATTTTCATGTTTGGCACTACGTTTTGTGGGACGATGAGATTTTTTTCAAAAAAATATTTTCTTTCTAAGGCCATGTTTTTGAAAAAAAGATGCTAACTTTCAAAGAGATATTAAGTTCATTTACTTAATTTGAATAATGTATTAACAGATTTTCAAATGAAGGAATTTATCCTTGAACTGTCATTATTTGTATATAGAATGCAAGTTTTGACTTCTTTTTACCTGTATACCGCCAAATGAAGATAAATATGTCAAAAGGTACATTATATACCCATCCCTTTTATCCCATTTATTGTCTTCGGAACTCAATTTGCATAGATATCAACGATTGTTCGCCCGATTCTTGTGAGAATGGAGGAATTTGCAGTGACGGAGTGAACACCTTTACTTGTGCCTGCAATCCTGGCTATACTGGGCCTACGTGTGGAACAGGTAAGATATAGAGTCAAAGCAAATTACACACCTACACTTTTTATATCAAACAATTGCTCCTTGTTCATCAAAACATTATAGATAAAGAGCAAACAAGGAAATAGAAAGAAAGAACATGCATTTATTGGTGAGGAAAACCTTGGAGTTTTTCTTGAATGACCGTCAGCAGGAGAGAAAGTACAGACAAAAGACGCGAGTATGTTTCACCTTTTGGTGAAGTAATGATATAAACTACAATCTTCATGATTTTGAGTAGACACATGGAAGATGGGAGTGCATGGTACTTTCAAGAGCAAATTTGATATAGTGATTACCACAACGATTTCTCATAATTATGATTTATTTTTGGATATGAACAGACTGGTGTGATTCATCATGATTATAGCGATTCAACCTTTGGTGCTGAGTTGTCTTAAAAATCAGACTTTCTCATGTCATTTCCGCCACCTTTTTCAAATGCATTTCACGCTCAAATGAAAGAAATTTGTTTTAGTGGCATGTTCATGTTCGGCACTACGTTTTGTGGGACGATGAGATTTTTTCAAAAAAATATTTTCTTTCTAAGACCCTTTTTTTGAAAAAAGATGCTAACTTCCAAAGAAATATTAAGTTCATTAACTTAACTTGGATTATGTATTAACAGATTTTCAAATGAAGGAATTTATTCTTGAACTGTCATTATTTGTTTATAGAATGCAAGTTTCGACTTTTTTTTTAGCTGTTTACCGCTAAATAAAGATAAATATTTCAAAAGGGACATTATTTACTCATCCTTTTTATCCCATTTATTGTCTTTGGAACTCAATTTGCATAGATATCAACGATTGTTCGCCCGATTCTTGTGAGAATGAAGGAATTTGTAGTGACGGAGTGAACACCTTTACTTGTGCCTGCAATCCTGGCTATACTGGGCCTACGTGTGGAACAGGTAAGATATAGAGTCAAAGCAAATTACACACCTACACTTTTTATATCAAACAATTGCTCCTTGTTCATCAAAACATTATAGATAAAGAGCAAACAAGGAAATAGAAAGAAAGAACATGCATTTATTGGTGAGGAAAACCTTGGAGTTTTTCTTGAATGACCGTCAACAGGAGAGAAAGTACAGACAAAAGATGCGAGTATGTTTCACCTTTTGGTGAAGTAATGATATAAACTACAATCTTCATGATTTTGAGTAGACACATGGAAGATGGGAGTGCATGGTACTTTCAAGAGCAAATTTGATATAGTGATTACCACAACGATTTCTCATAATTATGATTTATTTTTGGATATGAACAGACTGCTGTGATTCATCATGATTATAGCGATTCAACCTTTGGTGCTGAGTTGTCTTAAAAATCAGACTTTCTCATGTCATTTCCGCCACCTTTTTCAAATGCATTTCACGCTCAAATGAAAGAAATTTGTTTTAGTGGCATGTTCATGTTCGGCACTACGTTTTGTGGGACGATGAGATTTTTTCAAAAAAATATTTTCTTTCTAAGACCCTTTTTTTGAAAAAAGATGCTAACTTCCAAAGAAATATTAAGTTCATTAACTTAACTTGGATTATGTATTAACAGATTTTCAAATGAAGGAATTTATTCTTGAACTGTCATTATTTGTTTATAGAATGCAAGTTTCGACTTCTTTTTAGCTGTTCACCGCTAAATAAAGATAAATATTTCAAAAGGGACATTATTTACTCATCCTTTTTATCCCATTTATTGTCTTTGGAACTCAATTTGCATAGATATCAACGATTGTTCGCCCGATCCTTGTGAGAATGAAGGAATTTGTAGTGACGGAGTGAACATGTTTACTTGTGCCTGCAATCCTGGCCATACTGGGCCTACGTGTGGAACAGGTAAGATATAGAGTCAAAGCAAATTACACACCTACACTTTTTATATCAAACAATTGCTCCTTGTTCATCAAAACATTATAGATAAAGAGCAAACAAGGAAATAGAAAGAAAGAACATGCATTTATTGGTGAGGAAAACCTTGGAGTTTTTCTTGAATGACCGTCAACAGGAGAGAAAGTACAGACAAAAGATGCGAGTATGTTTCACCTTTTGGTGAAGTAATGATATAAACTACACTTTTCATGATTTTTAGTAGACACATGGAAAATGGGAGTTCATGGTACTTTCAAGAGCAAATTTGATATAGTGATTACCACAACGATCTCTCATAATTATGATTTATTTTTGGATATGAATAGGCTGGTGTGATTCTTCATGATTATAGCGATTTAACCTTTGGGGCTGAGATGTCTTAAAAATCAGACTTTCTTATGTCATTTCCGCCACCTTTTTCAAATGCATTTCACGCCCAAATGAAAGAAATTTGTTTTAGTGACATTTTCATGTTTGGCTCTACGTTTTGTGGGACGATGAGATTTTTTTCAAAAAAATATTTTCTTTCTAAGGCCATGTTTTTGAAAAAAAGATGCTAACTTTCAAAGAGATATTAAGTTCATTTACTTAATTTGAATAATGTATTAACAGATTTTCAAATGAAGGAATTTATCCTTGAACTGCCATTATTTGTATATAGAATGCAAGTTTTGACTTCTTTTTACCTGTATACCGCCAAATGAAGATAAATATGTCAAAAGGTACATTATATACTCATCCCTTTTATCCCATTTATTGTCTTCGGAACTCAATTTGCATAGATATCAACGATTGTTCGCCCGATCCTTGTGAGAATGGAGGAATTTGCAGTGACGGAGTGAACACCTTTACTTGTGCCTGCAATCCTGGCTATACTGGGCCTACGTGTGGAACAGGTAAGATATAGAGTCAAAGCAAATTACACACCTACACTTTTTATATCAAACAATTGCTCCTTGTTCATCAAAACATTATAGATAAAAAGCAAACAAGGAAATAGACAGAAAGAAACATGGAGTCATTGGTGAGGAAAACCTTGGAGTTTTTCTTGATTGACAGTCAACAGGAGAGAAAGACCAGACAAAAGATGCGAGGGGTTTCAACATTTGGTGAAGTTATGATATAAACTACAATCTTCATGATTTTGAGTAGACACATGGAAGATGGGATTGCATGGTACTTTCAAGAGAAAATTTGATATAGTGATTACCACAACGATTTCTCATAATTATGATTTATTTTTGGATATGAACAGACTGGTGTGATTCATCATGATTATAGCGATTCAACCTTTGGTGCTGAGGTGTCTTAAAAATCAGACTTTCTCATGTCATTTCCGCCACCTTTTTCAAATGCATTTCACGCCCAAATGAAAGAAATTTGTTTTAGTGGCATGTTCATGTTCGGCACTACTTTTTGTGGGACGATGAGATTTTTTCAAAAAATATTTTCTTTCTAAGGCCCTTTTTTTGAAAAAAGATGCTAACTTCCAAAGAGATATTAAGTTCATTAACTTAACTTGGATTATGTATTAACAGATTTTCAAATGAAGGAATTTATCCTTGAACTGTCATTATTTGTTTATAGAATGCAAGTTTAGACTTCTTTTTTCCTGTTCACCGCTAAATAAAGATAAATATGTCAAAAGGGACATTATTTACTCATCCCTTTTATCCCATCTATTGTCTTTGGAACTCAATTTGCATAGATATCAACGATTGTTCGCCCGATCCTTGTGAGAATGGAGGAATTTGCAGTGATGGAGTAAACACCTTTATTTGTGCCTGCAATCCTGGCTATACTGGGCCTACGTGTGGAACAGGTAAGATATAGAGTTAAAGCAAATTACACACCTACACTTTTTATATCAAACAATTGCTCCTTGTTCATCAAAACATTATAGATCAAGAGCAAACAAGGAAATAGAAAGAAAGAAACATGCAATCATTAGTGAGGAAAACCTTGGAGTTTTTCTTGACTGACAGTCAACAGCAGAGAAAGTAGAGACAAAAGATGCGAGGGTGTTTCACCTTTTGGTGAAGTTATGATATAAACTACACTTTTCATGATTTTAAGTAGACACATGGAAAATGGGAGTGCATGGTACTTTCAAGAGCAAACTTGATATAGTGATTTCCAAGACGATCTCTCATAATTATGATTTTTTATTGGACATTAATAGACTGGTGTGATTCATCATGATTATAGCGATTCAACCTTTGGTGCTGAGGTGTCTTAAAAATCAGACTATCCCATGTCATTTCCGCCACCATTTTCAAATGCATTTCACGCCCAAATGAAAGAAATTTGTTTTAGTGGCATGTTCATGTTTGGCACTACGTTTTGTGGGACGATGAGATTTTTTCAAAAAAGATATTTTCTTTCTAAGGCCCTTTTTTTGAAAAAAGATGCTAACTTCCAAAGAGATATTAAGTTCATTTACTTAACTTGGATTATGTATTAACAGATTTTCAAATGAAGGAATTTATCCTTGAACTGTTATTATTTGTATATAGAATGCAAGTTGAGACTTCTTTTTTCCTGTTCACCGCTAAATAAAGATAAATATGTCAAAAGGGACATTATTTACTCATCCCTTTTATCCCATTTATTGTCTTTGGAACTCGATTTGCATAGATATCAACGATTGTTCGCCCGATCCTTGTGAGAATGGAGGAATTTGCAGTGATGGAGTGAACACCTTTACTTGTGCCTGCAATCCTGGCTATACTGGGCCTACGTGTGGAACAGGTAAGATATAGAGTTAAAGCAAATTACACACCTACACTTTTTATATCAAACAATTGCTCCTTGTTCATCAAAACATTATAGATCAAGAGCAAACAAGGAAATAGAAAGAAAGAAACATGCAATCATTAGTGAGGAAAACCTTGGAGTTTTTCTTGACTGACAGTCAACAAGAGAGAAAGTAGAGACAAAAGATGCGAGGGTGTTTCATCTTTTGGTGAAGTTATGATATAAACTACACTTTTCATGATTTTAAGTAGACACATGGAAAATGGGAGTGCATGGTACTTTCAAGAGCAAACTTGATATAGTGATTTCCAAGACGATCTCTCATAATTATGATTTTTTTATTGGACATTAATAGACTGGTGTGATTCATCATGATTATAGCGATTCAACCTTTGGTGCTGAGGTGTCTTAAAAATCAGACTATCCCATGTCATTTCCGCCACCATTTTCAAATGCATTTCACGCCCAAATGAAAGAAATTTGTTTTAGTGGCATGTTCATGTTTGGCACTACGTTTTGTGGGACGATGAGATTTTTTCAAAAAAGATATTTTCTTTCTAAGGCCCTTTTTTTGAAAAAAGATGCTAACTTCCAAAGAGATATTAAGTTCATTTACTTAACTTGGATTATGTATTAACAGATTTTCAAATGAAGGAATTTATCCTTGAACTGTTATTATTTGTATATAGAATGCAAGTTGAGACTTCTTTTTTCCTGTTCACCGCTAAATAAAGATAAATATGTCAAAAGGGACATTATTTACTCATCCCTTTTATCCCATTTATTGTCTTTGGAACTCGATTTGCATAGATATCAACGATTGTTCGCCCGATCCTTGTGAGAATGGAGGAATTTGCAGTGATGGAGTGAACACCTTTACTTGTGCCTGCAATCCTGGCTATACTGGGCCTACGTGTGGAACAGGTAAGATATAGAGTTAAAGCAAATTACACACCTACACTTTTTATATCAAACAATTGCTCCTTGTTCATCAGAACATTATAGATAAAGAGCAAAAAAGGAAATAGAAAGAAAGAAACATGCATTCATTCAAGGAAAACCTTGGAGTTTTTCTTGATTGACAGTCAACAGGAGTTAAAGACCAGACAAAAGATGCGAGGGGTTTCACCTTTTGTTGAAGCAATGATATAAACTACACTCTTCATGATTTTAAGTAGACACATGGAAAATGGGAGTGCATGGTAATTTCAAGAGAAAATTTGATATAGTGATTACTACAACTATCTCTCATAATTATGATTTGTTTTAGGATATAATAAGACTGGTGTGATTCATCATGATTATAGTGCATGGTACTTTTAAGAGCAAATTTAATATAGCGATTACCACAACGATCTCTCATAATTATGATTTATTTTTGGATATGAATAGACTGATGTGATTCATCATGATTATAGCGATTCAACCTTTGGTGCTCATATGTCTTAAGAAATCAGACTTTCCCATGTCATTTCCGCCACCATTTTCAAATGCATTACACACCCAAATGAAAGAAATTTGTTTTCGTGACATGTTCTTGTTTGGCACTAGGTTTTGTGGGACGATGGGATTGTGTGAAATTTTCATTTCTTTCTAAGGCCATGTTTTTGACAAAAGATGCTTACTTCCAAAGATACATTAAGTTCATTTACTTAACTTGAATTATGTATTAACAGATTTTCAAATGAAGGAATTTATCCTTGAACTGTCATTATTTGTATATAGAATGCAAGTTTTGATTTCTTTTTACCTGTTCACCGCCAAATGAAGATAAATATGACAAAAGGGACATTATTTACTCATCCCTTTTATCCCATTTATTGTCTTTGGAACTCAATTTGCATAGATATCAACGATTGTTCTCCCGATCCTTGTGAGAATGGAGGAATTTGCAGTGATGGAGTGAACATGTTAACTTGTGCCTGCGATCCTGGCTATACTGGGCCTACGTGTGGAACAGGTAAGATATAGAGTCAAAGCAGATTACATAATTACACTTTTTTTTATATCAAACGATTGCTCCTTTTTCATCAAAACATTATAAATCAAGAGCAAACAAGGAAATAGAAAGAAAGAAACATGCACTCATTGGTGAGGAAGACCTTGGAGTTTTTCTTGATTGACAGTCGACAGGAGAGAAAGTAGAGACCAAAGATGCGAGGGTGTTTCACCTTTTGGTGAATTTATGATATAAACTACACTTTTCATACTTTTGAGTAGACACATGGACAATGGGAGTGCATGGTACTTTCAAGAGCAAATTTGATATAGTGATTACCACAACGATCTCTCATAATTATGATTTATTTTTGGATATGAATAGACTGGTGTGATTCATCATGATTATAGCGATTCAACCTTTGGTGCTGAGGTGTCTTAAAAATCAAACTATCCCATGTCATTTCCGCCACCATTTTCGAATGCATTTCACGCCAAAATGAAAGAAATTTGTTTTAGTGACATTTTCATGTTTGGCACTACGTTTTGTGGGACGATGAGATTTTTTCAAAAAAATATTTTCTTTCTAAGGCCATGTTTTTGAAAAAAGATGCTAACTTCCAAAGAGATATTAAGTTCATTTACTTAACTTGAATTATGTATTAACAGATTTTCAAATGAAGGAATGTATCCTTGAACTGTCATTATTTGTATTTAGAATACAAGTTTTGACTTCTATTTACCTGTTCACCGCCAAATGAAGATAAATATGTCAAAAGGGACATTATTTTCTCATCCCTTTTATCCTATTATTGTCTTTGGAACTCAATTTGCACAGATATCAACGATTGTTCTCCCGATCCTTGTGAGAATGGAGGAATTTGCAGTGATGGAGTGAACATGTTTACTTGTGCCTGCGATCCTGGCTATACTGGGCCTACGTGTGGAACAGGTAAGATATATAGTCAAAGCAGATTACATACTTACACTTTTTTTATATCAAACGATTGCTCCTTTTTCATCAAAACATTATAAATCAAGAGCAAACAAGGAAATAGAAAGAAATAAACATGCACTCATTGGTGAGGAAGACCTTGGAGTTTTTCTTGATTGACAGTCAACAGGAGAGAAAGACCAGACAAAAGATGCGGAGGTGTTTCACCTTTTGGTGCAGTAATGATATAAACTACACTCTTCATGATTTCGAGTAGACACATGGAAGATGGGAGTGCATGGTACTTTTAAGAGCAAATTTAATATAGCGATTACCACAACGATCTCTCATAATTATGATTTATTTTTGGATATGAATAGACTGATGTGATTCATCATGATTATAGCGATTCAACCTTTGGTGCTCATATGTCTTAAGGAATCAGACTATCCCATGTAAATTCCGCCACCATTTTCAAATGCATTACACACCCAAATGAAAGAAATTTGTTTTCGTGACATGTTCTTGTTTGGCACTAGGTTTTGTGGGACGATGGGATTGTGTGAAATTTTCATTTCTTTCTAAGGCCATGTTTTTGACAAAAGATGCTTACTTCCAAAGATATATTAAGTTCATTTACTTAAGTTGAATTATGTATTAACAGATTTTCAAATGAAGGAATTTATCCTTGAACTGTCATTATTTGTATATAGAATGCAAGTTTTGACTTCTTTTTACCTGTTCACCGCCAAATGAAGATAAATATGACAAAAGGGACATTATTTACTCATACCTTTTATCCCATTTATTGTCTTTGGAACTCAATTTGCATAGATATCAACGATTGTTCTCCCGATCCTTGTGAGAATGGAGGAATTTGCAGTGATGGAGTCAACACCTTTACTTGTTGCTGCAATCCTGGCCATACTGGGCCTACGTGTGGAACAGGTAAGATATAGAGTCAAAGCAAATTACACAACTACACTTTTTATATCAAACAATTGCTCCTTGTTCATCAAATCATTATAGATAAAGAGCAAAAAGATAAATAATTATTATAGATAAAGAGCAAATAGATAAATAATTATTATAGATAAAGAGTAAATAGATAAATACTCTGTATTTTGATATCATGTGATTTCTGCCAAATAAAATAATAATAATAATACTGATAATAAACAAGGAAATAGAAAGAAAGAAACATGGAGTCATTGGTGAGGAAAACCTTGGAGTTTTTCTTGATTGACAGTCAACAGGAGTTAAAGACCGGACAAAAGATGTGAGGGGTTTCACCTTTTGGTGCAGTAATGATATAAACTATACTCTTCATGATTTCGAGTAAACACATGAAAAATGGGAGTGCATGGTACTTTCAAGAGAAAATTTGATATAGTGATTACCACAACGATCTCTCATAATTATGATTTATTTTTGGATATGAATAGACTGGTGTGATTCATCATGATTATAGCGATTCAACCTTTGGTGCTGAGGTGTCTTAAAGATCAGACTATCCCATGTCATTTCCGCTACCATTTTCAAATGCATTTCACGCCCAAATGAAAGAAATTTGTTTTAGTGACATTTCTTAACTGGAATGGACACACGACGGTATTTTCTGTCTAAGGCAATGTTCTTGAAAAAAGATGCTAACTTCCAAAGAGATATTTAGTTTATTTACTTAACTTGAATTATGTATTAACAGATTTTCAAATGAAGGAATTTATCCTTGAACTGTAATTATTTGTGTTTAGAATGGAAGATTTGACTGCTTTTTACCTGTTATCCGCCAAATGAAGATAAATATGTCAAAAGAGACATTATTTACTCATCCCTTTTATCCCATTTATTGTCTTTGGAACTCAATTTGCATAGATATCAACGATTGTTCGCCCGATCCTTGTGAGAATGGAGGAATTTGCAGTGATGGAGTGAACACCTTTACTTGTGCCTGCAATCCTGGTTATACTGGGCCTACGTGTGGCACAGGTAAGATATAGAGTCAAAGCAAATTACACACCTACACTTTTTATATCAAACAATTGCTCCTTGTTCATCAAAACATTATAGATAAAGAGCAAAAAAGGAAATAGAAAGAAAGAAACATGCATTCATTGGTGAGGAAAACCTTGGAGTTTTTCTTGATTGACAGTCAACAGGAGTTAAAGACCAGACAAAAGATGCGAGGGGTTTCACCTTTTGTTGAAGTAATGATATAAACTACACTCTTCATGATTTCGAGTAGACACATGAGAAATGGGAGTGCATGGTACTTTCAAGAGAAAATTTGATATAGTATAGTATTAATGACTGCTTTGAGAGAAATAGTTGTTTTATTACGCTCAAGGGAAGGTTAGAATTGTGCTATTCCCCGAGGCTTGCCGAGGGGAATAGCCCAATTGTAACCTTCCCGAGAGCGTATGAAAACAACTATTTCTCGAATATTAAAGCAGTCATTAATACTTTTATATGCCGAAAAAAAATAGACTAAAAAATGAAAAATTAAAAATATTTATCATTTTTGTCGAAGACGGGATTCGAACTCTTGCGTACAACAAGAGGTGTATCGAAAACCAACGCTTAGACCACTCGGCTATGGCCCGCCGTTAACATGCTTGGCAGTTTTCTCCAATATATACATTAAAATGGATTGAAACCGGCTTCGCGTGTGATGAATGCTTCGCAAAAGCTCCATATACGGACTCTTCTTTTACTTTTGCAATGCATATTGGCACGAACTTAGATCAAGATCTATCGGCAGATGTTGTTTTTTTGTTTTTGGAAGTTTATTTTCGTCTTCATGTCAACAATGCAAGATAAAATTGTCGGTAAGATCGATCGAGATTCAATTGTATTGAAATTACCGACCAATCCTTCGCACACATACGGCATCCTCCATCGCTCAAACCATTTTTTAACATGTAAACCTATGGGGTAACCATGGAGGCTGACCAACTGTTTTTAATAACCATGGTTATTAAAAATATTAAAATGTTTAAGCATGGTTACCGAGAATTTTACAGGAACAGTTGAAGTTTATGAATGCAATTCGACCAATCAGATGGCTGGATTTCTTAAGTGAGGTATATAATGATTACTACAACTATCTCTCATAATTATGATTTATTTTTGGATATTAATAGACTGGTGTGATTCATCACGATTATAGCGATTCAACCTTTGGTGCTGAGGTGTCTTAAAAATCAGACTATCCCATGTCATTTCCGCCACAATTTACTTAACTTGAATAATGTATTAACAGATTTTCCAATAAAGGAATGTATCCTTTAAAAACCAAAAACCAATACTATATTGTATGGGGGCAGATCATTTGCATTTGCTGGACCAAACCTTTGGAACAATCTCCCCAATTTCATACGACAGGCACCCACTTCTGCAACATTCAAATCTTCACTAAAAACGCACCTCTTTGGCCTTAATTACTTAGTTTAAGCTATCCTTACATACGTTCTTTGTTTTGTTTTGACTATGTTAGCTATCTCTTTGTTATGTTATTTACTATGTAAAGTTAGTCATTTTAGTGGTATAAGATTTGTATATTTCTCTGTGTTGATTCATTTTATGTGATTATATATATGCTTGTACAGCGCAAAGAGAAACTTATGTTTATTTTGCGCTATATATATATATTTTATTATTATTATTATTATTATTATCCTTGAACTGTCATTATTTGTATTTAGAATGCAAGTTTAGACTTCTTTTTACCTGTTCACCGCCAAATGACGATAAATATGTCAAAAGGGACATTATTTTCTCATCCCTTTTATCCCATTTATTGTCTTTGGAACTCAATTTGCACAGATATCAACGATTGTTCTCCCGATCCTTGTGAGAATGGAGGAATTTGCAGTGATGGAGTGAACATGTTTACTTGTGCCTGCGATCCTGGCTATACTGGGCCTACGTGTGGAACAGGTAAGATATAGAGTCAAAGCAGATTACATACTTACACTTTTTTTTTTATCAAACAATTGCTCCTTTTTCATCAAAACATTATAGATGAAGAGCAAACAAGGAAATAGTAAGAAAGAAATATGCACTCATTGGTGAGGAAAACCTTGGAGGTTTCTCTTGATTGACAGTCAACAGGAGTTAAAGACCAGACAAAAGATGCGAGGGTGTTTCACCTTTTGGTGCAGTAATGATATAAACTACACTCTTCATGATTTCGAGTAGACACATGGAAAATGGGAGTGCATGGTACTTTCAAGAGCAAATTTGATATAGTTATTACTACAACGATCTCTCATAATTATGATTTATTATTGGACATTAATAGATTGGTGTTATTCATCATGATTATAACAATTCAACCTTTGGTGCTGAGGTGTCTTAAAAATCAGACTATCCCATGTCATTTCCGCCACCATTTTCAAATGCATTTCACGCCCAAATGAAAGAAATTTGTTTTAGTGGCATGTTCATGTTTGGCACTACGTTTTGTGGGACGATGAGATTTTTTCAAAAAATATTTTCTTTCTAAGGCCCTTTTTTTGAAAAAAAGATGCTAACTTCCAAAGAGATATTAAGTTCATTTACTTAACTTGAATTATGTATTAACAGATTTTCCAATGAAGGAATTTATCCTTGAACTGTCATTATTTGTATATAGAATTCAAGATTTGACTTCTTTTTACCTGTTCACCGCCAAATGAAGATAAATATGTCAAAAGGGACATTATTTACTCATCCCTTTTATCCCATTTAATGTCTTTTGAACTCAATTTGCATAGATATCAACGATTGTTCGCCCGATCCTTGTGAGAATGGAGGAATTTGCAATGATGGAGTGAACGCCTTTACTTGTGCCTGCAATCCTGGCTATACTGGGCCTACGTGTGGAACAGGTAAGATATAGAGTCAAAGCAAATTACACACCTACACTTTTTATATCAAACAATTGCTCCTTGTTCATCAAAACATGATAGATAAAGAGCAAAAAAGGAAATAGAAAGAAAGAAACATGCATTCATTGGTGAGGAAAACCTTGGAGTTTTTCTTGATTGACAGTCAACAGGAGTTAAAGACCAGACAAAAGATGCGAGGGGTTTCACCTTTTGTTGAAGTAATGATATAAACTACACTCTTCATGATTTCGAGTAGACACATGGAAAATGGGAGTGCATGGTAATTTCAAGAGAAAATTTGATATACTGATTACTACAACTATCTCTCATAATTATGATTTATTATTGGACATTAATAGATTGGTGTGATTCATCATGATTATAGCGATTCAACCTTTGGTGCTGAGGTGTCTTAAAAATCAGACTATCCCATGTCATTTCCGCCACCATTTTCAATTGCATTACACACCCAAATGAAAGAAATTTGTTTTCGTGACATGTTCTTGTTTGGCACTACGTTTTGTGGGACGATGGGATTGTGTGAAATTTTCATTTCTTTCTAAGGCCATGTTTTTGACAAAAGATGCTTACTTCCAAAGATATATGAAGTTCATTTACTTAACTTGAATTATGTATTAACAGATTTTCAAATGAAGGAATTTATCCTTGAACTGTCATTATTTGTATATAGAATGCAAGTTTTGACTTCTTTTTCCCTGTTCACCGCTAAATAAAGATAAATATGTCAAAAGGGACATTATTTACTCATCCCTTTTATCCCATTTATTGTCTTTGGAACTCAATTTGCATAGATATCAACGATTGTTCGCCCGATCCTTGTGAGAATGGAGGAATTTGCAGTGATGGAGTGAACACCTTTACTTGTGCCTGCAATCCTGGCTATACTGGGCCTACGTGTGGAACAGGTAAGACATAGAGTCAAAGCAGATTACACACGTACACTTTTTATATCAAACAATTGCTCCTTGTTCATCAAAACATTATAGATCAAGAGCAAACAAGGAAATAGTAAGAAAGAAATATGAACTCATTGGTGAGGAAAACCTTGGAGGTTTCTCTTGATTGACAGTCAACAGGAGTTAAAGACCAGACAAAAGATGCGAGGGTGTTTCACCTTTTGGTGCAGTAATGATATAAACTACACTCTTCATGATTTCGAGTAGACAAATTGAAAATGGGAGTGCATGGTACTTTCAAGAGAAAAATTGATACAGTGATTACCACAACGATCTCTCATAATTTTGATTTGTTTTAGGATATCATAAGACTTGTGTGATTCATCATGATTATAGCAATTCAACCTTTGGTGCTGAAGTTTCTTAAAGATCACACTATCCCATCTCATTTCCGCCACCATTTTCAAATGCATTTCACGCCCAAATGTAAGAAATTTGTTTTAGTGACATTTTCTGAACTGGCACGGACACACTACGTTTTGTGGGACGATGAGATTTAAAAAAAAAAAAAAATCTTTCTAAGGCCATGTTTTTGACAAAAGATGCTAAATTCCAAAGAGATATTTAGTTCATTTACTTAATTTGAATCATGTATTAACAGATTTTCAAATGAAGGAATTTATCCTTGAACTGTCATTATTTGTATTTAGAATGCAAGTTTTGACTTCTTTTTACCTGTTCACCGCCAAATGAAGATAAATATGTCAAAAGTACATTATTTTCTCGTCCCTTTTATCCCATTTATTGTCTTTGGAACTCAATTTGCACAGATATCAACGATTGTTCTCCCGATCCTTGTGAGAATGGAGGAATTTGCAGTGATGGAGTGAACACGTTTACTTGTGCCTGCGATCCTGGCTTTACTGGGCCTACGTGTGGAACAGGTAAGACATAGAGTCAAAGCAGATTACATACTTACACTTTTTTATATCAAACAATTGCTACTTTTCATCAAAACATTATAGATGAAGAGCAAACAAGGAAATAGAAAGAAAGAAACATGCACTCATTGGTGAGGAAAACCTTGGAGGTTTCTTTTGATTGACAGTCAACAGGAGTTAAAGACCAGACAAAAGATGCGAGGGTGTTTCACCTTTTGGAGCAGTAATGATATAAACTACACTCTTCATGATTTCGAGTAGACAAATTGAAAATGGGAGTGCATGGTACTTTCAAGAAAAAAATTGATACAGTGATTACCACAACGATCTCTCATAATTATGATTTATTTTAGGATATAATAAGACTGGTGTGATTCATCATGATTATAGCGATTCAACCTTTGGTGCTGAGGTGTCTTAAAGATCAGACTATCCCATGTCATTTCCGCCACCATTTTCAAATGCATTTCACGCCCAAATGAAAGAAATTTGTTTTAGTGACATTTTCTTAACTGGCATGGACACGCTACGTTTTGGGGGACGATGAGATTTTTTCAAAAAATATTTTCTTTCTAAGGCCATGTTTTTTTAAAAAAATGCTAACTTCCAAAGAGATATTTAGTTTATTTACTTAATTTGAATTATGTATTAACAGATTTTCAAATGAAGGAATTTATCCTCGAACTGTCATTATTTGTATTTAGAATGCAAGATTTGACTTCTTTTTACCTGTTTACCGCCAAATGAAGATAAATATGTCAAAAGGGACATTATTTATTCATCCCTTTTATCCCATTTATTGTCTTTGGAACTTAATTTGTATAGATATCAACGATTGTTCTCCCGATCCTTGTGAGAATGGAGGAATTTGCAGTGATGGAGTGAACACCTTTATTTGTGCCTGCAATCCTGGCTATACCGGGCCTACGTGTGGAACAGGTAAGATATAGAGTCAAAGCAGATTACACACCTACACTTTTTATATCAAACAATTGCTCCTTGTTCATCAAAACATTATAGATAAAGAGCAAACAAGGAAAAAGAAAGAAAGAAACATGCAGTCGTTAGTGAGGAAAACCTTGGAGTTTTTCTTGATTGACAGTCAACAGGAAAGAAAGTACAGACAAAAGATGCGAGGGTGTTTCACCTTTTGGTGCAGTAATGATATAAACTACACTCTTCATGATTTCGAGTAGACACATTGGAAATGGGAGTGCATGGTACTTTCAAGAGAAAAATTGATACAGTGATTACCACAACGATCTCTCATAATTATGATTTGTTTTAGGATATAATAAGACTGGTGTGATTCATCATGATTATAGCAATTGAACCTTTGGTGCTGAAGTTTCTTAAAGATCAGACTATCCCATCTCATTTCCGCCACCATTTTCGAATGCATTTCACGCCCAAATGAAAGAAATTTGTTTTAGTGACATTTTCTTAACTGGCATGGACACGCTACGTTTTGTGGGACGATGAGATTTTTTCAAAAAATATTTTCTTTCTAAGGCCATGTTTTTTTTTAAAAATGCTCACTTCCAAAGAGATATTTAGTTTATTTACTTAATTTGAATTATGTATCAACAGATTTTCAAATGAAGGAATTTATCCTCGAACTGCCATTATTTGTGTTTAGAATGCAAGATTTGACTTCTTTTTACCTGTTCACCGCCAAATGAAGATAAATATGTCAAAAGGGACATTATTTATTCATCCCTTTTATCCCATTTATTGTCTTTGGAACTCAATTTGCATAGATATCAACGATTGTTCTCCCAATCCTTGTGAGAATGGAGGAACTTGTAATTCATGATCATATCTTCATAATGGAAAATAATTTCTCACTCATATTTATCTTGTTCAAGGTCAATATCCGTCTATCTTGCATAGATCCATCATGATCATTGCTACACAGTTGAAACTTGACATATGTATAAACTATAAAGAGAGGAGCATTTCATAGGATAAGATGAAATCTTGAAATTGCGTTCTTTATTATAAAAAATAGAATACGTATGACCTAATTTGTCACGTGACAAATTCAATCTAGTTAGGTGAGACGTATGTAGTTTACGTATCACCTATTGATTTTGTCATGAGTTTTATTATTTATTCTGCCATGAATTTGTTCGCACCATATCTAAGGAATGAGGGGAGCCATTATTATGAAACATGCGATGATGATAGATATTAGTCTAACTTAGAACTGTGTGACTTTTCATAAAACCTCGTTCATATTTGAGGCGGTAAACCAAGGCGGTTCCATTTTATTATTTACTATATAAGTCTATGTATCTACCTATGTCCCTCCCTCCGTCCCCTCTCCTTGCGTCAACATGTCCGAAGCTATGTCTTTGGAGGCTCGTGAAAGAGGATGAATGGCGGACGTGCGATGCGCACGTGAAGGCGATGTATGGGGGTGGGGGCATGCGCGAGTGTGACGTTTTTAAAGAGTTCTCGAAGGTAGCGTAGTTTAGATAAACTAGCAAATAACAGGTAGATACATAGATTTATATAGTAAATAATAAAATCAGTTCTGATTTTTCTAACTTTTCAGAGAATCAAAGTCATCGTGGCGTCATACTGGCGCCATTTTGTGAAAATCAACTCATGGTCATATCTTCATAACGGAACGTCATTTCTCACTCATATTTATCAGTGACCACTAGTGACCACTGCTCCATCTTGCTGAAGCCAATTCATGAACTAGTAACAAAGAACAGTAGTACTATACTTACCCGCCCACTTAAAGACTCATCCATAAGAGAATTTTGCCAATGGATTGTTGATTATGGTTGAGACGATGTTTATACTGAGTTGTCAAGTAATGAAATTGTCAGTGTGTTCAATAGTTCATTACATAATGCTTACAGAGCAGTCAGGTAATATAAATCATCAAACAAATCTTCAAATTAATTCATGCAGCCATTTTTGGGGGTATTGGTCCGTTGTGCATTCAAACATGGAAAGTCGTTTTGCTCACGTTAATTTATCCCTCAAGATAGATGTGTGGGCAATAAGATTATAGGTACAAATATCATGTATTTCATTAAATAGAGGCATAATTAAAAGAACTGGTTTCGGTTTCCGTGGTTTCATGGTAAAGTGGTTCATTCACTTTACTCGTAATCCTAGGGTTGAGGGTTCGAAACCTAGTCTGGCATTAACGTCCTCTGGCAGGACACTTATCTCCAGCCAGGTGTAAATTGTTACCTGGCAATTACTGCGGTAGTTATTTCGGGGCCATCAGAAAGTACAGCATTGATGATGATGAGGCTTCCCTTGGTAATCAGGATTTAAGTTCTCATTTTTCACCTTTTTTAAGGGATCACACTGACTTGCTAAATTGTAATTATTATGCAAAATCATAATCGCCGATAAAAAAAATTCATGTATTTTGTATTGTATTTATTAAACTTCATTGATGTACATCAATATTCTTTTAATGAACATAATTATAATCACTTTACAATGTAATGTAACAATCAATATATAAAACATAATATAAAACATAATACAGCACTTTTCTAAATTAACTATAAGTCATGCAATACAAAATAGGTAAATGAGAACTAAACCAAATGCATAAGATTGTACACTTCTACTTTGTTATATCATATAGTATCTAAAAATTACCCCTCATTGCAATTATGTTTTTGGTGAACAAAGAAAAACTATCTATTACAACTTCATTGTCTAATCTCATTATAAATATGAATTTGTCTTGACTATCCAAATTACAAAAAAATTCTTCCAGATTACTAATTTTTTCAATAAAATCTACTTGTAAATCTGTATACTTGTCACATTTCATAATTATATGGAATTCATCTCACAGAATCGTAGATTCGGGGGAGTTTTTTTCATGAATCTTTCTTTTTTATTTTCACGTTCCACAGGAAGTTCTAGTGCTGCAGGTGAGAATATTTCATTTACGTACTTAATATTATGAAAAGTAAAGTACGCTGATGTTATAAGCTGAAAGACGAAGGAAAAATGTAATGTGACGTGATGTTAATAGGCCTTTTTCTTTGGGGGACCCTAAAGTCCAAAAACCAATGAATGAAAATTCAATAATTCTTCTCTGTCTAAACGTTCTAAGGGGAAATACCGGGGAGGGGGTTTAACAAAATGGGTCTTTCCTCTCCCCTTCTGACAATCAGCCAGTGAGAATGAACTGCATGTGAAGTGTTCAATGTATGTATATCAGCGGCGAATCCCTAGATTCCTGTTTAAAGGAATAGTTGAGTTTTGTTGCGGAGGGCGCTACACAAAATAATTTGTTTGTGATATAATGAAAAACTAAGTGTCAAATTTGAAAGAATATACAATTTATTTTACAAAATCATCTTTGTTTGATCAAAATCGGTAAATATAACCATTAAACTGGCACTGAATTTAAATTCACAACTTTTGGGGTCTAAAATTGCTTCAGAGCAATGTTAGGTTCTAAAAGTGCACTAGAAATGTCATAAATAAGAATAAGAGCAATAACCATGCACCTTAAAGGCATTTGCGGTCTTAAACAAGAACTCAACTATCATTTTAAGCAATAATATACACCGTAAATGAGAGGTTTAGAAGTTGTGGAATGTTTGCCAATGTGTTAACGGTGCAGTTACATTTCCACATAAAACATAGCCATAAAACCTCGTTTATATTTGAGGCGGTAAACCAAGGCGGTTCTATTTATTAAAAAAACATTGTTGACGTAAATGTAGGCTTAATATGCTTCATATTTCTATATGTTGTAACACCGTATTAAAGCTTTGTAGATGCTCATAGGATATTTGTTGCACGCACTTGTCATTTATTCATAAGTTATTAGTAAAAAAAACACGAAGTTTATGTTATCCAGCTAATAAAATATAGATACCAGTACGTTCCAGTACGTGACAATACGTTGAAAGATATTGTGTTTCGTGTTGTTACGTGTCGTAACGTGGTTATCGTTGTTACATGGTGAAACATTGTGTTACATGGCCTTACGTGACTTTAAGTGGCGATACCTGTTTTTACGTGGTGTTATGTGGCAAAACGTCGTCGTGGTACGTGGCATTATTGTAATAATAATAATAAATAATAATAATAGCCTAATAGTCCACTCCAAATTTTATTTAACCGAAACGGAAATTCTTTTTGCCAAATTGATCGTGAGCCCGGTAGCCACTGAGCAGCGCCAGATCGACGTTGCTCTATCCCTTATTGTTGAACGCCAAACAAGGTAGCAACAATTCCCATCTTTAAACGTCTTTTGGTATGACGCGGCCGGGGTTCGAACCCCAAATATTAACCAATTGTAATAACCATTGCAGAATCATTTCATTTCATATATTCAATGCAATTATCCCTTTCAGAGGTTCGACTTGCCGGATCAGGTAGCTCCGCCAATCAAGGTCGAGTTGAGGTGTATGCCAATGGGCAATGGGGAACAGTATGCGACGATCTTTGGGGGCAGAGAGACGCTGATGTAGTGTGCAGGCAGTTGGGCTTCCCTGGAGCTTCTAGCTACACGATACATGCCAACACTTTTGGCGCCGGCTCAGGACCCATCCACCTAGACGATATGAGATGTGTAGGCAACGAACGTTCAATCATGGATTGCCCGAAGAACGCAATCGGTTTCCACGATTGCCGTCACTCTGATGATGCTGGAGTGATATGTCGCGTTGGTCAGGGTAAATCAGCTAAATCTCTAAACAAACTCCGACTTTTGATCCTGCTTCGAAAATACTCTTCCGTGCTTGGTTTCGTAATCAGGGGAAAGGGGGGCGTACCCACTGTAGTTGTTCCACTGTTGTCACTCCTGTATGACAAATGCAGTACATGTTTTCGCCTGTTTAAAGAAATAGTTGAGTCCTGTTGCAGAGGGCGCTACAGAAAATAATTTGTTTGTGAGATAATGAAAAACTAAGTGTCAAATTTGAAAGAATATACAATTTAGCTTACAAAATCATCTTTGTTTGATCGAAATCGGTATATATAAACATTTAACTGGCACTAAATTGGTATGATCGTATTCAATCTGAATTCACACATTTTGGGGTCTAAAATTACCTTCATAGCAATTTTAGGTTTTAAAAGGGCCCTAGCAATGTCATAAATAGGAATAAGAGCAATAACCATGCACTTTAAAGGCATTTGCGGTCTTCAACAGGAACTGAACTATACTTTTTAAGCAATAATATACACCGAAAATGAGAGGGTGAGAAGTTGTGGAATGTTTGTCAATGTGTTAACGGTGCAGTTAAATTTCCACATAAAACATAGCCATAAAACCTCGTTCATATTTGAGGCGGTAAACCAAGGCGGTTCTATTTTATTATTTACTATATAAGTCTATGTATCTACCTATGTCCCTCCCTCCGTCCCCTCTCCTTGCGGGCAACATGTCCGAAGCTATGTCTTTGGAGGCTCGTGAAAGAGGATGAATGGCGGACGTGCGATGCTCACGTGAAGGCGATGTATGGGGGTGGGGGCATGCGCGAGTGTGACGTTTTTAAAGAGTTCTCGAAGGTAGCGTAGTTTAGATAAACTAGCAAATAACAGGTAGATACATAGATTTATATAGTAAATAATAAAATCAGTTCTGATTTTTCTGACTTTTGAGAGAATCAAAGTCATCGTGGCGTCATACTGGCGCCATTTTGTGAAAATCAACTCATGGTCATATCTTCATAACGGAGAGTCATTTCTCAATCAAATTTATCAGTGACCATCAGTGACCACTGCTCCATCTTGCTGAAGCCAATTCATGAACTAGTAACAAAGAACAGAAGTACTATACTAAATACTTACCCGCCCGCTAAAAGACTCATCCATAAGAGAATTTGGCCAATGGATTGTTGATTATGGTTGAGACGATGTTTATACTAAGTTGTCAAGTAATGGAATTGTCAATGTTTTCAATAGTTCATTACATAATGCTTACAGAGCATTCAGGTAATATAAATCATCAAACAAATCTACACATTAATTCATGCAGCCATTTGGGGGGGGGGTATTGGTTAACTGTGCATTCAAACATGGAAAGTCGTTTTGCTCACGTTAAGTAACCCCTCAAGATAGATGTGTGATCAATAAGATTATAGGTACAAATATCATGTATTTCATTAAATAGAGGCATAATTAAAAGAACTGGTTTTGGTTTCCGTGGTTTCATGGTAAAGTGGTTCATTCACTTTACTCGTAACCCTAGGGTTGAGGGTTCGAAACCAAGTCTGGCATTAACGTCCTCTGGCAGGACACTTATCTCCAGCCAGGTGTAAATTGTTACCTGGCAATTACTGCGGTAGTTATTTCGGGGCCATCAGAAAGTACAGCATTGATTATGATGAGGCTTCCCTTGGTAAACAGGATTAAATTTTTCATTTTTCACCTGTTTTAAGGGATCACACTGACTTGCTAAATTGTAAATATTACGCAAAATCATAATCACCGATAAAATGATTTTTTCATGAATCTTTCTTTTTTCAGTTTCACAATCCACAGAAATTTGTAGGGGTACAGGTGAGAATATTTTATTTTACGTACTTAATATTGTGAAAAGTATAGTACGCTGATGTTATAAGCTGAAAGACGAAGTAAAAAATTTAATGCGATGTGATGTTAATAGCCTTTTTCTTTGGGGGACCCTAAAGTCCAATAATCAATGAATGAACATTCAATAATCCTTCTCTGTCTAAACATTCTCAGGGGAAATACCGGGGAGGGGGTTGAACAAAATGGGTCTTTCCTCTCCTCTTCTGATAATCAGCCGGTGAAAATGAACTCCACGTGAAGTGTTCAATTTATATATATATCAGCGGCCAATCCCTAGATGACGGGGAGAGGGGGGCGTACCCACTGTAGTTGTTCCACTGTTGTCACTCCTGTATGACAAATGCAGTACATGCTTTCTCCTGTTTGAAGGAATAGTTGAGTTCTATTGCGGAGGGCGCTACATAAAATGATTTGTTTGTGAGATAATGAAAATATATATAGTGCCAAATTTGAAAGAATATACAATTTAAATTACAAAATCAACTTTGTTTGATCAAAATCGGTAAAAATAACCATTAAACTGGCACTGAATTGGTATGATCGTATTCAATCTAAATTCACAACTTTTGAGGGTCTAAAATTACCTTCATAGCAATTGTAGGTTCTAAAAGGGCACTAGAACTGTTATAAAAAAAGAATAAGAGCAATAACCATGCACCTTAACGGCATTTGCGGTCTTAAACAAGAACTCAACTATCCTTTTAAGCAAAAATATACACCGAAAATGAGAGGTTTAGAAGTTGTGGAATGTTTGTCAATGTGTTAACGGTACAGTTACATTTCCACATAAAAAATAGCCATAAAACCTCGTTTATATTTGAGGCGGTAAACCATGGCGTTTCTATTTATTAAAAAAACTATGATGGCATAAAGGTAGGCTTAATATGCTTCATATTTCTATATGTTGTGACACCGTATTATAGCTTTGTAGATGCTCATAGGAAATTTGTTGCACGCACTTGTCATTTATTCATACGTTATTAGTATAACAAAACACGAAGTTTATGTTATCTAGCTAATAAAATATAGATACCAGTACGTTCCAGTACGTGACAATACGTTGAAAGAAATTGTGTTACGTGTTGTTACGTGTCGTTACGTGGTTATCGTTGTTACATGGTGATACATTGTGTTACATGGCCTTACGTGACGTTAAGTGGCGATACCTGTTTTACGTGGTGTTTTGTGGCGATACGTGATCGTGGTACGTGGCATTATTATAAGCCCAATTATTAACCAATTGTAATGACCATTGCAGAATCATTTCATTTCATATATTCAATGCAATTATCCCTTTCAGAGGTGCGACTTGCCGGATCAGGTAACTCCGCCAATCAAGGTCGAGTTGAGGTGTATGCCAATGGGCAATGGGGAACAGTATGCGACGATCTTTGGGGGCTGGACGACGCGGATGTAGTGTGCAGGCAGTTGGGCTTCCCTGGGGCTTCTAGCTACACGATACATGCCATGATCTTCGGCGCCGGCTCAGGACCCATCCTCCTGGACGATATGAGATGTGTAGGCAACGAAACTTCAATCATGGACTGCCCAAAGAACGCAATCGGTGTCCACAATTGCCAGCACTCTGATGATGCTGGAGTGATATGTCACGTTAATCAGGGTAAATCAATGAATGGAAATTCAATAATCCTTCTCTGTCTAAACATTCTCAGGGGAAATACCGGGGAGGGGGTTGAACAAAATGGGTCTTTCCTCTTCTCCTCTGACAATCATCCAGTGAAAATGAACTCCACGTGAAGTGTTCAATTTATACATATATATCAGCGGCGAATCCCAAGACGACGGGGAGAGAGGGGGCGTACCCACTGTAGTTGTTCCACTGTTGTCACTCCTGAATGACAAATGCAGTACATGCTTTCTCCTGTTTAAAGGAATAGTTGAGTCCTGTTGTGGAGGGCGCTAAACAAAATAATCTGTTTGTGAGATAATGAAAAACTAAGTGTCAAATTTGAAAGAATATACAATTTAAAATACAAAATCAACTTTGTTTGATCAAAATCAGTAAATATAACCATTAACCTGGCACTAAATTGGTGTGATCGTATTTAATCTAAATTCCCACATTTCGGGGTCTAAAATTAACTTCATAGCGATTTAAGGTTCTAAAAGGGCACTAGAAATATCATAAATAAGAATAAAAGCAATAGCCATGCACATTAAAGGCATTTGCGGTCTTGAACAAGAACTCAACTATCCTTTTAAGCAAAACTATACACCGAAAATGAGAGGTTTAGAAGTTGTGGAATGTTTATCAATGTGTTAACGGTGCAGTTACATTTCCACATAAAAAATAGCCATAAAACCTCGTTCATATTCGAGGCGGTAAACCAAGGCGGTTTTATTCGTTTAAAAAAACAATGATGACGTAAACGTAGGCTTAATATGCTTCATATTTATATATGTTGTGACACCGTATTAAAGCTTTGTAGATGCTCATAGGACATTTGTTGCACGCACTTGTCATTTATTCATATGTTATTATAAAAAAAAAACACGAAGTTTATGTTATCCAGCTAATAAAATATAGATACCAGTACGTTCCAGTACGTGGCATTATTATAAGCCCAATTATTAACCAATTGTAATGACCATTGCAGAATCATTTCATTAATATATTCAATGCAATTATCCCTTGCAGAGGTGCGACTTGCCGGATCAGGTAGCTCCGCCAATCAAGGTCGAGTTGAGGTGTTTGCCAATGGTCAATGGGGAACAGTATGCGACGATCTTTGGGAGCAGAGGGAAGCTAACGTAGTGTGCAGGCAATTGGGCTTCCCTGGAGCTTCTGGCTTCACGAGAGGGGCCATGATTTTCGGCGAAGGCTCAGGACCCATCTTTCTGGACAATATGAAATGTGTAGGCGACGAAACTTCAATCATGGACTGCCCAAAGAACAGAATCGGTGCCCACAATTGCCAGCACTCTGATGATGCTGGAGTGATATGTCGCGTTGCTCAGGGTAAATCAGCTAAATCTCTAAACAGACTCCGACTTTTGCTCCTGCTCCGAAAAATACTTTTCCGTGCTTGGTTTCGTAATCAGGGCAGTAGCGATTATAATGGGGGGATTTAAGGGGGCTCAAATCCCCTGCCGCTATACAAATAAAAATAAATAAATACACATCTTCAAGCACTCGACCTCGCCCACCCCAAAACAAATCGATTATAACAAGCAAAGGACGTGCACACAATCAATGTAAGAGCCCATATAACACCAAGGCCTCACCCCGTCCCAAAAAAATAACATAACTCGATCTTCCAGAACCACGCCCAACTAGATATAGGATTCGAGTTAGGGTTTTATGAATAAGTTTAGACTCATAGGGTTAACTTTTTTGTTTTGTCCGGATTTGAAGTTAGAAATTTGGTTAGTGCAGGATATGGATCACGGAGCAATTGTCGCCTAGCATGGGTCCTTCAATGCGAACCTAATGAGCGATAGAAGAAGTGTGGTATATATATATATATATATATATATTATATCTCATAAAGATGTGTATATATTATTCTTTTTCAACACATTTTCCCATGGAAGTCTTCTCAACCCTGCGGTATCCTAAGGGATAGCAGCAAACTCATTCAAAGTTTGCTGATTTTACTAATAGTAACTTATGCTAAGGCAGTGGGTTATATGCATACGTAGAAATGTCGTGGTCTAGAGGATATCTCACCGAATCGTGGATCGCATGGTTCGCGGTTCGCCTCCTGTCGCGGCGCCAATGTCTTTTGGCCTGACATTAATCTCAATTTGTCACCTTCCACGCCTTAGGGCAGTTGGTTTAAAGCTACGGCGATGATAATACTTTGTATATAGGCGCCATGAACCTCCCTCGGAGAGGACTTAAAGCCGTCGGTCCCCGGGTTGCTTACTTACAAGCACACACATGCTTCCTTAGCAGTCAGATAGTACAAACCACCAAACAAACCTACAAATTAATTAATGCATCCATTTTTTGGCTATTGGTCCATTGTGCATTCAAACATGAAAAATTGTTTTGCTCACGTTAATTTATCCCTCAAGATATATGTGTGGGTAATAAGAATGAAGGTACAAATTTCATGTAATGCATATACTAGAGACATTATGGAAAGAACTGGTTTCGGTTTCCGTGGTTTCATGGTAAAGTGGTTCATTCACGTAACTCGTAATCCTAGGGTTGAGGGTTCGAAGCCTAGTCTGGCACTAACGTCCTCTGGCAGGACACTTATCTCCAGCCAGGTGTAAATTGGTACCTGGCAATTACTGGGGTAGTTACTTCGGGGCCATCAGAAAGTACAGCATTGATGATGATGATGAGGCTTCCCTTGGTAAGCAGGATTTAAGTTTTCATTTTTCACTTAGTATTTAAACATTTTTAAGGGATCACACCGACTTGCTAAATTGTAAATATGCAAAATTATAATCACCGATAAAATTAATTTTTCATAAATCTTTTTGTTTTCTTCTTCATTTTCACATTCCACAGGGAGTTCTTGTGGTGCAGGTGAGAATATTTTATTTTACGTACTTAATATTATAAAAAGTAAAAGACGCTCACGTTATTTGCTGAAAGACGAAGAAAATAATGTAATGCGATGTGATGTTAATAGCCTTTTTCTTTGAGGGACTCTCAAGTCCAAAAACCAATTAATGAAAATTCAATAATCCTTTTCTGTCCATATATTCTTAGGGGAAATAACAGGTAGGGTGTTGAACAAAATGGGTCTTTCTTTTCCTCTTCTGACAATCAGCCAGTGAGAATGAACTTCACATGAAGTGTTCAATTTAAATATATCAGCGGCGAATCTGGGGTTCTCTGGCAGGGGGAGTGGTGGGCACAAGCTCTAAAATTCAGTTGCTCGTCTTTTCCCGTTCATCATTTTCCCTTTCGCTCTTTTCTTATCCGATTTTTTGTTCATCCCTTCCACTGTTGTCACTCCTGTATGACAAATGCAGTACATTCTTTCTCCTGTTTAAAGGAATAGTTAAGTTTTGTTGAAGAGGGCGCTACACACAAAAAAATTGTTGACGAGGGCGCTACACAAAATAATTTGTTTGTGATATAATGAAAAAATAAGTGTCAAAATGGAAAGAATATACATTTTAAATTACGAAATCATCTTTGTTTGATCAAAATCGGTAAAAATAACCATTTCTGATATTTGTGGTACCCAACAAACATTCGGTAATTTTGAACCAGCCGTTGAAAAACGAGATAGCGCCTTATACGTTTTATTCCAACAGCCAATGCCAACATTGGCTTTTTGTTGGCTTTTTCGTGTTGGTTATAAAACGCATACCCAGCCGGCCCGTGTATTGTTATTATTAATTAATTAACTAATTAATTGTCACCGCATTTTTTGTTAAGTGGAGCTGAATTGGTATGATTGTATTTAATCTAAATTCACACATTTTGGGGTCTAAAATTACCTGCATAGCAATGTTTAGGTTCTAAAAGGGCACTAGAAATGTCATAAATAAGAATAAGAGCAATAACTATACACCGAAAATGAGAGGTTTTGAAGTTGTGGAATGTTTATCAATGTGTTAACGGTGTAGTTACATTTCCACATAAAACATAGCCATAAAACCTCGTTCATATTTGAGGCGGTAAACCAAGGCGGTTTTATTTATTTAAAAAAAAAACAATGATGACGTAAATGTAGGCTTAATATGCTTCATATTTCTATATACTGTAACACAAAGCTTTATGGATGCTCATAGGACATTTGTTGCACGCACTTGTCATTTATTCATACGGTATTAGTATAAGAAACACGAAGTTCATGTTATCCAGCTAATAAAATAATGATACCAGTACGTGACAATACGTTGAAAGAACGTATGTTACGTGTTGTTACGTGTCGTTAAGTGGCTATACCTGGTTTTACGTGGTGTTATGTGGCGATACGTCGTCGTGGTACGTGGCATTATTATTAAGCCCAATTATTAACCATTTTTAATGACCATTGAAGAAATATTTCTTTTCATATATTCAATGCAAATATCCCTTTTAGAGATGCGACTTGCCGGAACAGGTAGCTCCGCCAATCAAGGTCGAGTCGAGGTATATTTAAATGGGCAATGGGGAACAGTATGCTCCGATCTTTGGGGGCTGGACGACGCGGATGTAGTGTGCAGGCAGTTGGGCTTTCCTGGAGCTTCTGGCTTCACGATGCGGGCCCGGACTTTTGGTGAAGGCTCAGGACCCATCTTTCTGGACAATGTAAGATGTGTAGGCGACGAAACTTCAATCAACGACTGCGTGAAGAACGCAATCGGTTTCCACAATTGCCTTCACTCTGATGATGCTGGAGTCATATGTCAATTAGGTAAATCACGTAAATGTCCAAACAAAATCTGTCTTGTACTCCTGCTCCGATACCTATTCTTCCATGATTGGTTTCGTCATCACAGCAGCAGCGATTATAATGGGGGGGGGGGGTTAAAGGCGGCTCAAATCACCTGCTTCTAAACAAATACAAATAAATAATTACAAATCTTTAAGCACTCGACCTCGCCCACCCCAAAACAAATCGGTTTAAATAAATTCAATCAAAGGGCATGCAGACAGTCAATGTTAGAGACCCTAAAGGCCACAAAGGCCTGACTTCATCCAAAAAATGAACAGAATGAAATCTTCTAGAACCGCGACCAGCTAGATATAGGATTAACTTAGGGCGTGCGATAGGGTTGTATGGATAAGCTTAGACTTATAGGGTTAACTTTTTATGTTTGGTCCTGATACGAAGTTAGAAATCCGGTTAGTGCAGTATATGGACCATGGAAAAATTGTTGCCGAAAATGGGTCGTACAATCAACCCACCTTATGAACGATGGGAGTAGTGTGGTCCGATGTATATCTATCTATCTATCTAAGTATCTTCTCCCGGTTCGGACGTTGATTGCAACATCTCTCCATTTCACTCTATCTTCTGCCATTCTGGTGGACTCTTGCAGTTTTAGTCCACTCCAGTTCTTGACATTCTCTTCCCAGTCGATTCTGGGTCTCCCTCTAGGTCGACTTCCTTCCACTCTTCCTTCTAATTAATCCTACTACTGCCATGTGCAATATCTCTTTGTTGGTTTTCCTTCGTTTCCAGGATATTTTCATCATTCTTCTGTAGATCCACATTTCAAAAGATGTTATTCTATTTTCCATGGCCTTGTCTATTGTCCATGTTTCTGATCCATACAATAGGAAAGACCATACATAACAATTCTAGTCTCAACTAGTCTCAACCTAAGCGCAAATGTGACCTTTCTATTTGTGAATAATCCATTCATTGCCAGAAATGTATTCCTGGCAATTTCTATTCTTCTTTTTATTTCTGCTTCGCATCTGGCATCATCTGTGATATTTTGTCCTAAGTAGATGTAATTACTGACTTGCTCAATGATATGTCCATCGAGTTTCAAACATATTCTAGGCTTATTCTCTGTTCTACTAAAAATCATTGACTTAGTTTTATTGACATTCATGCTTCGACCAAACTCTTCACTTTTGACTTTTTCAATATCCAATACATGTTGTAAATCTGCTTCATTCTCTGCGCAAAGTACAGTGTCATCAGCATAACGTAAATTATTAATATTTACACCCCAACACAACACCTTTCATAACTGTATATGTATGTATATTCAGTATATATTTGTATATATTATTCTTGTTCAACACATTTCCCCATTGTAGTCATCATCACTCTGCGGTATCGTACGGGACAGCAGTAAACTCTTTTTGCTTTTACTAGTATTTACTCGTGCTAAGGCATAAAGGTTTATACATAGGTAGAAATGTCACGGTCTAGAGGATATCTCGTGGATCGCATGGTTCGCGGTTCGAGTCCTCTCGCGGCGCTAATGTCTTTTGGCCTGACATTAATGTAAATTTGCCACCTTCCACCCAGGAGTAGTAAAAGGGTACCTTATGGGGAATTATTTCCTGAATGCTGTGAACGTCTTGGGGCAGTTGGTATAAAGCTTGGGTGATGACAACACCCAACAACCCGACCCGAATCGAATACTAGTCGGAACGAAATAAGCCGCAATGCACGAACTGATCATTCGACCAAATTGGTCGCCCCTCCCGAACAAATAAATGCAAAGATTAATGCACTCAATCAAAAATGATTAAGACTTTTCGCCATTGTAGCTACTTATTATTCAACAAATACTTTAAAAATACAGCCGTTATATATTTTTTCTGATAGCTGCCTTTCATGAAAACAAAAGTATTATGAATTATAAAGCATATTTTAACTAACACAATTGACAACTATGTTTTCGGATGAATATTCGAAATACATTCGTATTTGTGTTTTTTGGCAATATTTCAATAATATCTTTTTTTTTTTTTTTTTTTTTTTTAAACGATCATGTGATTTTAAATTCAATTGTAGTAGTATTTTCATTGTCATTCAGAGCTGAGATTACCTGGTTAGACATTTAATAAATATATGTATAAGTGCAATTATTGATAAAGGGTATGTAGAGTTTAATGATTTAAAAAAAAGACTGAGGTAAAACAAAAAATGATTATCCAATTACTATTGACGGAAAGTACATGTGTAGTTCTCATGCAGACCCCGGCGTTATGCATATTCAATGAAAGAATAGTATCTTTGTTTTAAATACAATTAATGCAACAAGAATGAATTGAAAATGTTTTGTTTTGTATCTCCCCTTTACCGTAAATATTGTATCAGCTGACAGGAGCATGGAGGATGTGGAGTAATATCAGAAAAAAGAATAACAGGTAAGGATCATCTTCAAAGACAGATAAGAATGGATTTTAAAATGATTTATTGCTTTCAACTACATGTAGTAAATGCACCATGTGTGCGTACATATATACATACACAGTACGTATCGAAAACGTGTTCCCAACTTTGGTAGCTTCTAACTAAAAAGTTGTAACCTATGTGACTTTAAATCATATTTAATGGTAAAGGGTAATTAATACCAAGTATAATGACACCATATTCATAAGTGTGGTGCCACGGATGACTGAGCAACAGGCTTTTTAAAAAGTATTGTCAAAATCCTCTTGTACAAAGTTTGGGCTGAAGCAATTAATGTGGGTCAAAAGCCATTATGTGTCTGTTATCTCATTTCAAAACAATTGCTCACTTTATTTGCATTGATAGTCACTGACTATAAAGCAGTTGCAAAGAAAAGGTGTTTATACCAACTCAAATTGAAGCAAATGCCTATTACAAGCTAAATTTATGATAGTTACTGCACTATGATGATTACAATCTTGACTTCATTTGCATCCCTTGTTTAACACTAATAAGGCCGGGGGCCATTATGCCCCCCCCCCCCCTCCACGATTTTTCCGATTGTTCGGGAACGCATATGGATGGCGTCCCGCTGGCTGACTTTCTTTTCCTCGAGTTTTTCGCATCTTTAAAAAAAAAAACGGACCTACAGTTACAAGGTCAAGTGACCTTTCGTCTTTGCATGTCAGCCCGAAAATCGCTCATTTTTGTGATTTGTGTACAAAACATATGGAAATGTCATCGGTTATTAGGTCTTGTTTAAAGTTTAGGTGGTTGTTTTGGAAGTCAAAATAGTTGAATTGTAATAAGAAATGAAATAAAACAACAAAAACAATAAAATACATAAGTTAAAAAAACATTGAAATACATAAGAAATTATCAAAACAAGAGAAAACATAAGGAATAAGCTTCGCTCCATAGTTTTTCATATATTTCACCCCTAGCGATTTTGTGCGCCCCCCCCCCCCGGTAAGAAATTCCTGGATCCACCACTGTAGTAGTAGTAGTACAAGTGTGATCTCCCGAGCGGTCGTGTATAACATATCACCCTATGAACATGGTGAACTATTCCCAACCCTCACCCATTTTTAAGCGACTCTTTAACCTTTGCATTCGATGCCATCGAAGAAGTATATGAAGAAGATAAATACTGTCACAAAGCTGTGATCTTTTGCTATTGTTGGTACTGCCACTAAGACTTTGTTAACCTTGCAAACGGAAGACCAACTCATACAGATGAGTGTTACAAAAGAACTTATAAATGAATTACAAACATATGAATCTTAAACCCAATATTAATACAACTCAATGATGAAAGTCAATCCTAAGCTTTGTCTTTAATGTGGGTATCTCTTGCTTCTTGAGTATCCTGACAATGACTTAATTGTCTGTCTGACGTCAACCCATGTCCCTGGATAGACCTGGACCATTGGTTCCATCCTATCCCTCAGTTCCACTTACAGTACAGCTGCATAGATCCTAAACGCTAACTTCTTCTTGGTGTTTACATATTTACACTGATTCCGATTTGTCCAACGTGGAATCGCAAGTACTATCAGGTTATCCTCTAGCAGGTCAGAGAAGATGATAAATAGACAAAATGAATGATTGATTGCAGCATTTTGAATTTGACCGTTTTGTTAATAACTTGGTCACATTTTACAAGTCATGTTAGTAATCCATTAATTTCTTCATATGGTTATGTGTCATACTCGACTGCTTGTGAGTTCGCGGAGTGAGCTTGGACAGTGTGAAAGACCCTACAGAGATGTAGAAGCGCGACCGCTCAGTGTGATTTGCTCACGCTGAGAGCAGGAGTATCATCATCATCATAATCATCATCATCATTATCATCGTGTTTTATTTTCTTACAAACAGGTGGCCGCTGAAGAACGATCCAATGCCAAAAAGGATGCTGACTTGAAGTAGAAAAATGTCCTCCTGGCTCTATCTGATTTCCTGGCAAAACTAGAGGACAAATAGATGATATAAGACAGCGGACACACTGAACTTGGGGCGGACTGGGAGCTAAGATATATAGAGGCTTTTTTCTGCACGTTCGCTCAGCCGTTTATTCATTCACGGTTGGGTGATGTCACTTCATATTAATAGGTGTGACGCGTGATCGTTACAGCGGATTCGAAAAGGACCCTATTTTGTGCATACTTTCAAGAACATTTTCCCCACAAATAAAGAAAACATGATCCCTTTTGCACAAGAGCAGGTACAAAGATTAGGCTCTAGATAAAATCCATATGTTTAGCTTTAATATCGAGTACACAAACACAAAGAGTAGCCCCCTTTAGCCTGTTTTCGAGAAGAAAAAATAAATATACGCGTTCACATGTTTGTGATTAAATATCACCCCTTAAAGAGAAGGTTGAGTTCTGGGAAGAGGTGAAAAATAATTTGTGAGCATTACTAATTCTTATTATGCAAGTGTGGAAGAACATCAGTTAAGACATGTTCCCTGAAAAGCATGGCTCTTCAAATGCCTTCATATTCTAAATATGCATGTAACATCGTAAAAATCGGGGGCCGGCTTTTTACGCCACGTGTTCGTGTAGTCCCATATACATCTTTCTGTGCAAGTGTTTGTAACTTTACCAAGACTTGACCAAATTTTTTTATCATTTTGATGACTCCAGAACCTTGCAATACACACAAATTCTTATATGCTAGATGATCAACCTTTTCTGGTCGGTTCCACACTGTTTCTTTCACAATGCAATCGCATGACCAGAACTCAACTTCATCTTTAACATCAAATGTCATGCTCTTAAAAAAAGAAATCCCTCTTTTCAAATCCGCAAACATTCCCGCCGACTACCCATTTAACGCGAAATTTCGAACTATCATGTGCCACACACGATGTCAATAAGAAGTGATACCAACGCGTAATGACTTAAAGGTAAAGACCAGTATTGGAAACGCCCCAATTTCAAAAAATGAAATGGAAGCTCTCATTACCAATCATGTGAAAGAATATGTTTTGACTAATACATGATGATAAAAAATTTGCCGGGAAACCGCCTACTAATTCATATATTTGGTAAATTTGTTTCTCTCATGGTCCGTGAGAGATATAGTGGAGTCCCATATACACCTTTCTGTGTATAGTGCTTGTAACTTTACGAAGAATGGGCCAAATTTCTTATCATTTTGATGATTCCAGAACCTTGCAGATGCTAGATGCTAGATGATCAACATTTTCTGATCGATTTCACAACGTTTCTTTCACAATGCAATCGCATAACCATAACTGGTCTTTACCTTTAACACATTTTGATAAAAGTTGGATTCCAGGGCCGTCCCCTAGTCTATACCCCCCAAAATGACGGATTGCCTACATTTTACTAACCCTAGGTTTCTAACCACTGTGCTAACTACTTTACCTTAAAGGGATAGTTGAGTTTCGTTGCAGAGGGTGCTATACAATTTTTTTTTTGAGATAATGCAAAACTGAGTGTCAAATTTGAAAGAACATACAATTTAAATGACGAAATCATTTTTGTTTGATCAAAATCGGTTCAGACACGGCTGAAATATCCATAAATATAACGATTTCTAATACTTGTGTACCACCACCAATATTAGATAATTTGAAAAAGTCCTTGAAAAAACGAAATAGCGCCTTTTACGTCCTATTTCAGCCAATGCCGATGTTTGCTTTTTTGTTGGCATTTTCGTGTTGGTGATATTACGCACAACCAGCCGGTCTATGTATTGTTATTTTTAATTAAATAATTAATTAACGGTCACCGTATTTGTTTTAACGTGGAGCTGAATTGGTATGATCGTCTGGCTAAATTTCACACTTTTGGGGTCTAAAATTACCTTCATAGCAATTTTAGGTTCTAAAAGGGCACTAGAAATGTCATAGATAAGAATAAAAGCAATAACCGAGTACTATGAAGGCATTTGCGATCTGAAAAAAAGAACTCAACTATCTCTTTAATTCTTTTGAAGAGAAATCATCTTCATAAGCTCAGTAATAACGCGCAGCAATATTTGTTATTTTTGCTATGGTTTACCAAGTCATATCTGAACGAGAGAGTGAGAAAGAAAAGATCAACGATTCAGGATTCTCAATCCATCTGGGAGGGGGGCACATGTTTCAAAAAGTGCTAACAAGCTCCCCAAAAGCTCCCCCGAATATTTCTAGTTCTCTCTCTCTCCCTCTTTCTTTCTCCATTTCTTTTCTTTTTTTAACATTTATCTTAAATACAATTTAATAAACACTGTTTAATAAAGGCGATATTTTTGCTATATAGATGATATCTTTCTTTACTTTGTATTTGTAATAATAATAATAATAATACATTATATTTCTATAGCGCTTATTACAATGTTTCTAAGCGCTTTACAAAGTTGTACTTAGATAATAATAATAATAATATATTCAATAACTTTAATTAATATATACTAATTAATCTACAATTAATTCAAAATACATACAGGGTTATTTCAAACGGTCATGCTTATGTAACTTTGCAAACCTTCCTATTCTGTATTTACGTACTCTTTCATTAAAACATGATATATTCATTGCATTAAGAACAATTAGTTGGTTTATTATTCTCTGTTGTCCTCGCATGAGTAATGACTGATGCACACAAAGGCATTGGATCGATACAATTTTTTATTTTTTTTATTCTGATTATATGTCATTGTTATTAGTTTATTATCATTATCATTACTTAATTTATAATAACATGATAGCAAAGACTTATACAATATGCTTGTGCGTCACCTATTGCTGCGTTTAACACAGCTGATTGTATAAAAACCCGTCACGAGTATATTTCTCCCTGCTTCAACCGTGAATAGGGGTGCCAACCAAAATGAAAACTTCCGTGTCTCACACAAATACTCTTGTTCTTTTTCCAAAATGTTTACTAAAGATTTCATTCAAAATGAATCATTACATAAAAAGATCAATGTGAATAATTCCATACAAATACATAACTTAATTTCGTTTTCTTAATTCACAAAGCAGTGAGCAAGAAGGAGAACAAGACACACATACATTAGTATATTATATTAGCATAAGTAATATTCTATCAGAAACAAAATATTTTATTATATACAGTACTTCTGGAGATTGGTGTAACAATGTGTTTTACATGGTTGCTTCAGTCAGGGTTTTTATTGATTTAAACACGTCTTTCTCTCTATCAAAATATCATCCAGTTTAATGTTAAGAGCAAGGCTGTCATTAGATTTTCTACCTCTAAAATTAATATAATTTGTTTTAAGCATACTGAGAGAGATCAAATTACTTCTAAGACATAAATTCAACTTTGGCAGTTCCGAATTTAGTTTCTGTTCATTTCATGATGATACTCGTATCATCTGCAAATAAGGAAATAATTTAAAGTTTAAGATACATTACAAATATCATTGATATAAATAAGAGAAATAATAATTGGCCCAGGATGGATCCCTGCGGAATAAAGATATAGAATGTCAGAGTTAACCGAAATATATAAGTGTATTGTATTATCATAGATTTGTTTTCCTCTTTGGCTCATCAGAGGATTTATTGATTATATATACATGGTTATTATTATAAATAATTAACTCGCAAACTATTGTAAAACTATAGACCTTATTCTCGTGCTCTAGCTTAGAAAGAAGAATTGAATGGTCAAGTGTGTTAAATGCTTTACTCAGATCCATAAATACACCAATGACATGCTCGTGAGCAGCGAGTGCACTTGAAACGCGGTCATAAAATTTCAGTAGCGCAAGATCTGTAGAATGAGACCGCTGAAAATCCAAACTGATCAGGATTTACTGATTCACTTTTATCAATAAAAAAAAGGTAGAGCATGTTTTAAACATTTCGTTCTAAAACTTTAGAAAAGGTAGACAGTATTGAGATCAGCCTATACCGTGTGAGTCCAAAAAAAATGTGTGTGTGTGTGTGTGTGTGTGTGACTGACCGACTATGACTCTGTGTGTGTTTTGAAATGTGTGGCATGATTAATTTCGTTAGGTAGGTTATTAGGATCTGTAAAGACCGAATTAATACCCAAATCCCAATTGTTTTATTCAAACATCACATAGGCATCACTTTGGCGCAAGTCGAATTTTGCACTCTCTTAAACAATGTCTCCTGTTCATCCAAGCGTGACCACATACCACCAAAAATTATACCAAATGTTTTAGGATGAAACATTCTTTCATGATATGTATAATAATTTACTGTTCATAGGTGTTTTGTTTTTTTAATATTTAGCAATTTTCTAGTTGTAAACTTTCTTTTGACTCACAATGTAATTAGAAAAAGTTAGAAACGACCATCACGTCATCTTTTGTATGAACAGGAATCATCCTTGCAAGTTTGAAACAAGAAGGAAACACAGAGAGGTTGCAAATGTGTACAAGAGGCGTTAGAATTGAACCAATGATCTTTTTCAATAAGAATATACTGATTTCATCATGCCTAGAAGAGTGACTGTTTTTTTAGCGATCTAACTATATGAATTTCAATGTAATCCGTCGGTTTGAGAAAAAATAGAAGTGTTGGATGGTTCATTGAGTTCGTGAAGTTGGTTCCATGTTTGTGTAATTCCTATAATTGAGCAATTGCATTGTAAAGATGATAACAGCATATTCATATTATCATTACTGTGTATTTTTTTCTCAGATTCTAAACAAAATCCTGGATTTAGCTCATGCTGCAATCATAATTATAAGCCTTTAGGTCAGTCAGGAATCCCATTACGTTCATAAGCCGATCGGCCGTCTCATTATTAAGATATTTATGATTGGAATTCAAAATTTCAAAAATCGTTTTCACAACGTTTTTTATAACACTACAGTCAATAGGGGAAATGAGTATGGTAAAAACCGGTCACTAAAAAATATTCTTACTTTTTTGAGGCACTTCCTGAACATTTTGAAGCTCAATTTGTTTAGGGCTTTAATATTACACCATATTACATCATAATACCACCGAACTACCGAATGCAGCCGATGAAGCCTTTGAGTGTGCTCGGCTCGTTACCAGGACTTCGGCCGGGCCCTCTCGGATGAGATTACCGAGCGGATCAATATCAGGAAAGGCAACCTTGAACCCCACTGGTGTTGCCTCCTGCTCCTCTGTCGGAATGCCTCACGCCCTCTGGTACCAGGACACCTGATCGACTCGGCTTTCGGTACAAGGCCGAAGCTCATGAGAGGTAAGAAACCATGACAACGACTGTGTAATATACAGATCTATGTCAAAAGACAGTGATGCTGAAATCCTTCAGAAAGATATTGACCCACTCTGCGAATGGGAGAAAACTTTGCAAGGGAAATAATGTCTTATATTGAAATTAGTTCAAATAAAGATTCCTTACAATATTCCTTCTTTCTGAAAACATGTACAGACTGGAACTCTTCCCCCCCCCCCACCCATCCGTAGCTAACATTCAATATCCCGACATATTCAAGGCTCATGTGCATTAACATTTTTGATAGTATTTTTTGTCTGTTCGATTTTATTTCTGCATTTTTTAACATAATAGAAAGTAATATACATACTGGGTACATATATATTATTTGACAAAACTCAAAATACGTAGATAATCTTATCATAATAAAAATCTATTAAATAATATTATACCCTTTCAAAAAAACACGTAGTTGACAAATCATTTCAAAATTGAAAAATGCAGGAGACCGCCATTTCAAGCTAAAGCTTACGTGATGGCGGCCTCGGGAAAGGAACCTATAATGGGCCACCACACTTATTACAAAGTATCAGATATCAGCCGATCCACATAATCTCCTAGGTAAAACTATGGATCTTTGCACGCGACCTCCGAGGTATAGCTAAGGCCAATGCCGTCTCCTGGTCAATAGTGACGCAGGCTCCAAGGAAAAACCTTGGAGACTGGTCTCCGTATAGCAGCATGTACATTTTGCTGATCCCGTTATATTTCAATTCAATTTCAATTTCATTTATTGTCCAACCATCAAAATATATATACAATCAAAATAAGTTACATCAAGAATTTATAATAACGCAATGATGGTTTGGTGACCCCGGAGAAAGCAGAGCTTATAAAAAGGGGCCACCAATACATAAAAAGATCAACATTAATTATACCAAAAAATATCAACATTGAACATTAATATAAACAAGGGAAAAAAAAGAGAAGTACACTTCTGCAGCAGCAGCAAAAAACTGTATCTACATGTATAAAGAGAATGAAATGAAAGCGAACAAGAATATCAAGAATATATTATAAAAAGGTAAGATTTCAAGATATGCGTAGAAGTAGACAAACGGTATAAGCAAATTATTGCGATTGATATTAAAGGTATATATGTATAAAGTGATTGATTTTAATAGTTTTGCTGTTTACATGTAGACCTATTTATTACTTATGGGGGTATAGCTGGAGTATCTTCAACAAAGTTTCTGGTATTTCAACAAAAAAAGTTTATTATACTTCATGACGGCAATTATTTTGTCACAGCTTTTTTTTTTTTTTTTTTTTTTTTTTTTTAGGGGGAGGAGCATAGAGTGTTTTTCAGTTCATCCTTACCCCTCCCCCACACACACTGAACAAAATGATAATTTTACTTATACAAACTTTGTATTATAATTCCTTCGTGTTTTTTTTCTCGGCGAGGTTGCATTAGGGTTTTAAAATTGATTTTTGAGTTCTTTTTCCATCACACAGGCAAAATATAGTCTATTTTTATTGTCCACGATGTTTTTGTTTTGTTTTGTTTTGTTTTTTTGTTGTTTTTTTTTTGGGGGGGGGGTAATGTTTTGATTTGATTTGATTTGATTTATTGGTTTCTGCATCTTTTTCTTTTTTTCATCATACATTTTCATGAACATAATATGGTTTGATATAATATTTCAAGTGTATATAATTTTCTACAGATAATAAACGAAATTAAACAAATATATTGAATGCATAATTAACATACATTAGATGCAGGAGGGCTACAGAAATAAGCAAAGTAGCTTGACGTGCCCGCAGCCCTCAACTTAGATACAATAATACAAATAAAACCTTTAAAGAAGAGTGACTTGCAGAGAAGAAGAGGAAAGGGAAGAGAAGGAGCGTTGGTATTAATACAATAAATATCATGCATCTGCTGATTGAATGCAGGTTCATTCATGAATGGATAAAGGATGCTAGGTCATGGACGAATACACATCATTGTTTAATATACAGTCAATGTACACACGAAAAATATAATGAAATCAAAGAAGAGACACACCCCAATTTTTTTTTCTAAATTTCGGGGAAACGACCCCTCTAATGATTCTTGGAGAGGCGTTACCCCCCCCCCCCCCGTCCTCCTGAATTGTTTGCCCTTTAAATGGGTCTTTATATGGAAAGCTTAAGTTGTCTAGTGATTGTAAAATATAGCAGAATCTTAATTTTAGGGAGGGCCGATATCCAGGGGTGGGACCCACCCCCGTCGCCTCCCGAAATGGGAGCCCTTATTCCGATAAGCAGAAGAAAAATCGGATGCAGGGGTTAAAATGAGTGCCCAAATAATTCAAAATACTAATCAATAATAAAATATATTTTTTTAATGGGAAATGGGAAAAGGGAAAAAAGAAAGTGGGTTCGATACAAAATAGTCAAGAATATTTTTATTTGAGGGGGGATTCATATCCCCTTTCATCCTTCTTGGGGGGGGGGGGGCGTTTCATGAAACAATTAGTCGGTGGTTTTCACCGACTAATATCATGTTTACCGACAATTTAGACAGCGCTGACTAAATTTGACCAATCACAGGCCTGGAAAATAGTCGGTGACGAAAGAATTGTCGGTGAACATGATACTAGTCTGTGAAAACCACCGACTAATTGTTTCATGAAACGCCCCCCTGGATTCACCCATGATGATCTGCCTGACTAAGATATACAAATTGAGGATTACACTTGTGCGAGTATGCCAAATCTTGAATAAGGATAAGATAGTGTAAAACATTGAAACTGAAATTCCCCCAAATGATAAGGATATGCAATTAAACGAAACGCATATCTGAGCTCTTACGAATCAATTTAATAGTTGAATACTAATTACTAATATTGATATATCACCTTTATGTAATGTTTCCCCAATAGTAACATAATTTCGCATATCACATATTTTTTTCCGAATGCGATTGTTTATGACATCGTATCCGGACACCTAACCCCTGGACATCCACCCCCGGATAACCACCCCTAGGACAACTACCCCCTAGGGCAACCACCCTATATGACGACTACCCCCCCCCCCAGGACATATACCCCGGACAACTAACCCCTAGTATAACTACCCCCTAGAATAGTTGTCCGGGGTAGTTGTCTTAGAGGATGGTTGTCGTAGGAGGTACTTGTCTGGGGGTGATTTTCCGGGGGGTAGTTGTTACAGGGGTAGTTTTCCGGGAGAGTTGTCCGGGGGTATTTGTTCTGGGGGTAGTCGTCCTATAGGGTGGTTGCCCTAGGGGGTAGTTGTTCTAGGGGGCCGTTGTCCTAGGATAGTTTTCCGGGGGTAGTTGTCCTAGAGGATGGTTGTCATAGGAGGTAGTTGTCTGGGGTGGTTTTCGGGGGATAGTTGTTCTAGGGGTAGTTGTCCGGGAGAGTTGTCCAGGGGTATTTGTCCTGGGGGTAGTCATCCTATAGGGTCGTTGTCCTAGGGGCCATTGTCCTAGAGGGTCGTTATCCTAGGAGTGGTTATCCGGGGGTGGTTGTCCAGGGGGTAGGTGTCCTAGAAGCATTTTGATATCCCAGCATAATTTCATGGATTTTTAAAGTTGGAAGTTGGATTATTTGAAGTGATTACGAAGTTTTCATTTGGATCAAGCTGAAAGCCCTTGGTAGCCATCTTGATTTCTCCAGACCACAAAGTCCCAGATATGCTTCTGGGAGTTAGAGTCTGTGACTGGGATATTCCACCTCAAGTTGATCTGCACAGGGGCATCTTGAGTCACATTGCAGTCCTTAAATATAAGTTGCATCCTATATACCAGTGTTTAGCAGAAGTATAGACAGCCCTATATTGAACACTTGAACTATGGTTGTCTAGTCTGAGCCACATTTAGAAATATCATGGCAACTTTGGTCTGTGTATTATAAAGTGCCTGTATGTGCAAGTGTGTGGATGACTAGTGACGATGCACATGCAATGTCACTGTGTGTGTCTAACTATTGACTATCGACTGTTGGTTATTTGAGCTCCTGTGCATTGTATACACTTAATTGACTAATTAATTAAGAAATATAACAATAGGTTTTTAGACCTATCTTCTAGTTGTACTGACTAGCTGGTAGCTGTACTGTCCCCGATACATTTAGGTGAAAATCATGGCTGGAAGTAAAATCAGTGACGATTTGCTGATAATTTCCCAGACTGATTCTCAGAGCCAAATTGGTAGGGCTGACAATACACTATCTCTGTTGCAGCCCAACGCTTCACTTTCAGTGAGTTCGGATAGAACGGCATGCATTGGCCCGTGTAACTCTGTGTACAGGTCCTTGTAGAGGTTTCGTGGACGAGTGGATATGTCACCGGACTGTGGATCACAAGGTCTGCGGTTGAAGTCCCACCGCGGCACTAATGTCCTTTGGCAAGACATTGGCTGACTACAATATAAAAATTTCTTTCTAATAGTATTAATTTAGATTAGATTAGATATATGTATCAATTTGATGTATGTTCTACTTTTTCCTTTTATATCATTCAACCTGCCAGGATTAACACGCATTCCTCATCTTTTTAGATAATGTTTCTGTTAAACGAACATGATAAAAATATTAGTGGTAGTCTACTTTGTTCCGAAATATTTTACCACCTACCGATATTTGTAATATCTCAGTTTAGTTTAGTATATCTTGAAAAAACTCATAGAGTTCTAGATGGAAAATAGTCTCCTAGTAACATTGAGTCATTTAAACAAGATTTATTAGAAGAAGAATGAACATAGTGTGAGTAATGCAAACGAACATTTCAATCATGTATTACAATATTCTTATGATGATAAAAATATCCCTATTGTCAAAATAAAACATAACTCTATCATTCAAGAAACCCGTGAATTAAAAAGGTATTATGAAATCAATCGAAACAAGAAACCGCCTTTACAAATTATATATGCAAAACCCAACAGACTTAACTAGCAAAAATTACCCCCAAATATTGTAATAAATTGGCAGGTATCGTGCGATGTTCTCGAAAGATGTATTACTCTAAACAATTACATAAAGTTACCTCCATTGTGAAGGAAACGTAGCGTGTTATCAGTGAGGCAATGGAAAATAAATTGAACATCTACCCAAATATGTTTTGAAACTTAAAGCCCCACTGTACCACTTGTAGCTACTTCCTCCCTCTATATAGAAAACAATGCTTAAACGGTGACCACTGGTCCCCCATGATCCTCTTTTTCTTACGTTAATTGAGAGCCGAGTTGATGAGATAACCACCTGTCTAGTGACCATGTAGGTTGGTCTAATCCCCCTATAAAATAGTACAGATGGGTTTTAATGGTAATGAGATACTTAGTAAAAAATTGTTATTCTACTTCGATCAATACATTCTTTGATAATATTGGCCCACAACTAGCACGACAAAAAATTGATACTACAAATGTAGATTTCACAATTTTTCTTCCAGGTTCTTTTGATAAATCTTTATTCGTTTTAATACCAGATATAATTCATGTTCCAAAATCACTAAACTCCAGTAAATCAAAATGACATAATAGGTTTAGCACTGCACTTCTTGAACAAATGATACACTTCACTGTATACCTATTATTTCGTATATTTGATGTATCGATTTCGACGGGAGTATGTTCAGATCTACTCAAAGTAGCGAATTATTCCTATTTGTAAGTAAGACAATCCACATGAATACGCAATTATCGCCCAATACATATAGTCTTTAGTATACCAAAATTCTATTTAAAAAAATATGTTACGTGATTGTCATCATAGTTGTTAGTTGTTGATGCTCAACCAATACGGGTTTATAAAAAAACACTCGACCGATATAGCATTAATACAAATAAACGACAAAATATCCATGGGAAGTAACGCGTTTGACACGCTCAACCATGCTGTACCGATTTGAAAAAATGTATATATACATACGGAATTCGAGGGCAAACTCTATTCTGGTTTAGAGACTACTTGTCAAAAGACAACAGTATGTTTGATTTAATGGAAATTACTCTAGTCTGTTATCGATTAGGAATGGTGTCCCTCGAGGCTCAAATCTGGGAACGCTTCTTTTTTTTATTTTGTATGTAAGCGATATAATAAAAGCATCATCTGTTTTAATTTACTCACATAAAATGATTACATTGATTTAACTTTACCAAAGGCTTTCACTTGGCTTTAAGTACAATAAGCTATCTCTTAATACAAAAAATACTCATTTTTTTTTATTGATAACATGCTCTCAGAATAAAAAGCGTAACTCTAGATTTATTAGAGTGATTATTGATGAATGTCGAATATGTAATAACCATTAAAAATATTAAAACACATATTTATACCGTGTGAGTCAAAAAAAGTTTACACTTACAAAATTGCTAATTATTTTTAAAATCATCTATGAAGAATAAATTATTATACTATCTTATGAAAGAGTGTTTTATCCCAAATCATTTGGTATCATTTTTGCGTGGTATTTGTTCACGCTTGGATGAACAGGAGGCATTGTTTGCGAGAGTGCAAAAATCGACTTGCGCCAAAGTGATGCCTACAGTATGTACCATGTTGGGATTAGCTGAGTGAGATAATGAATTGAATGTATCAAATGAAATGCATTGCATATGCTTTTTACAAAGGGCAAAGTCACACACTATTTTGTATTATTGATCGACTTATTCTGTCATGATTGTATTCTGTTTTGTATATTTTATTGGAATTGAATAAACTGAACTTGAAACTTGAAACACACACCCACAACCACGCGCACAAATGTTCTTTGATATTTGATATTTGATATTCGATGTTTGATGTGTGTGGCATGGTTAACTTTATTAGGGATGTTATTTAGATCTGCAAAGACCGAATTAATACCTAAATCCCAATTGTTTTATTCAAACATCACATGAGCAACTTTGGCGCAAGTCGATTGTTGCACTCTCGCAAACAATGCCTCCTTTTCATCCAAGCATGAACACATACCACACAAAAATTATACCAAATGATTTGGGATAAAACACTCTTTCATAAGAGCTAAATCCACGATTTTAAAAAATCTAAAAATTTGGTAAAAATCAGGAAAAACTGGTAGATTTTTTCTTATCATATATTATTGGTCCCCCAGCCAGTGAAGACCTAACCTAGTACCATGAATACCCCCCCCCCCCCTAAAAAAAGAGAAATAAAAAAAAGTCGATTTACTCAAAAGTACCCAAAGTGGAATTAGCTCCTTTTGGAATGAAACTCTTCATATTATAAGTTTGATCGCCCATATCGGTGCCTTTCCTGAGGCCGTCATCTAGTTCAAGCCCTAGCTTATCTAAAGATGGGGGTCTCCTGCATTAGTCATTTTTGAAATGATTTGTCTTTTTTTAAGGTATAATTATTAAAATTTATTTATATTATGATATGATTATATATGTATTTTGACTTTTGTTAATATTATAAAGGTACCTAGTTCGTATCTCAATTTTAATTGTGTTAAATAATGCAGGGTTAAAATAAAACAATAAGCATACTAAACACCAGGATGTTAGTGTATTTAAGCTTTCTAGCCGGATCAAAAGCAGAATCGGCTTCAAATCGTAGATAAGGACACTGTCGGTGGTCTAACGTCACTACGATTCTGAGCCGATTTAGCTTTTCTTCCTCCAAGAAAGTTTAAAATCCCTTGGAATTTAGATTTGATCAAACATAATGACTATACACCTCCTTGATCACTCAACTTTTGCATGTTCTAATGTTTATATCAATTGCTATTGGAAATCGTAGCCAGACCGAACATTTGAAGGTGGGCTTCGAACTGTAGGCCTATATCTTTTGCGAAATAAAGCTTGGAGTAATTTTTCGCAGGAGCCACATCGGAGCACCGTAACAGCATTGTTATCATCATTGTCATCGTATCCCCTCCGTTGAATCATTTCATTCTCGCGGCAATCGTCGGTGGAATCATAAGAAAAAATACCAAGGCGTCGGCAGCTGCAACGAAGACATAGGACGCATTGAAGGCATTGTAGGCGTAAGCAACATAACCTGTAGCCAAAAAAAGAAAGAAAAGATAATGTAAATATGTGTAAACAACTCTGAAGTAGCAGTAAGTGTGTGAAAGGATATTCGTAAATCTTTTAATTCTTTTTTAAGGAAAATCGTTTGATGGTATTGGTACTTCAACAATATGATGATAATTCTCTTTTTCTTTCATTTATTGCTTTGTACTCATTGATTCATTTAGTGATTTGCAATATGTCAAATTCATATCTTCACTACACACTACACAGGACATTAAAATAAAGATAACTTCAGAAAGAGATACATGTTCTACGCTTTTGGCTTTAGTGAAAATGGCCATATCTATCCTGACACTTTATTTCAGAACAACTTCATAAATGAAGGAGCTAGTTTACAAACCTCCGAGAGAAGCTCCGACGAAAGTTCCGATCCCGAATACAATTTCCGACGAAGCGAGAATCACAGGAAACTCCGACTCGGTGACCCTATCCGTACAGATCACCAAAATAAGAGTACTCCGCTCGGCAAGGGTAAGGCAAGTAACAAATGACGTCACAATCATTACGCCAAACCTTGCGACTAAGATGTCGGCAATGAGCGAGGAGATGTTCACGATTGTCAAGAACAGAAACCACTCTTGACCTGAGAAGAATTTCAAGCTCAAAATGAAGCCTCCGAAGAAACGACCAATGAAGGCCCCTACTGCTGCAGAGTAGGCAAAGGATACAGCTACTGGTGTAGCAAAACCTCGGTCGACTGCTCGGGGAATTAAAAAACCATTCCAGGTGCCATTTACCATGGAATACACGAGGGTGACTAGCATAAGATGAATTAGCCAGCGATCACGGTTATACACGGAATTCTTAAGAATTTGACAAGCAGTGTCGTACAAGTTTGCGTATTTAGTCCGACTTGTAGCTTCACTAATCCTACGAGAACTATCAGATTTTGTCTTATGCCTGTGGCGGAGTGATGATTCCTCAAGTAATCTTGTTTCGTCGCTAATTGCCTCATCGTCGACCTCATCTACGGGTTCGTCCTGCTCATCGATGACGTTGTCTTCACCGCTACTCGGGTGATCAGGGTTGTGGACACTACTTGATGCTGCTGTATCTCTACTGTGACTCGACGCTTCGTCCAGTAATCTTCTATTGTCATCGTTGACCTCATGGTCCATCTGTACACGTTGTTCCTCAGAGGCACCATCGTTGCTGCTCCGAGTATCCCGTACATCAGATTCTAAATTGATATCCACCATCATGGTCGTAGGAATCAGGTGGCCCATGAGGGCGCCAATCAGAATGTAGGAACCCCTCCATCCATACAGCACCATCAGGTAATCCGCAAGCAGAGGCACCAGGGCCATACCAAAGGCGTACCCTGACTTTCCGATCCCGTAGTAGATTCCAAAGTTCTGGCTACATTGTTTTCGTAGTGTGATGACTATTGCAATGGAGAGGATGTTTGATGCGAGCCCTGCATTAAAACGGGGGAAAAGATAATAATTGGACACAATTCGAAAAAAGAGGGGGCGGGAAAACGAGGAATTATTCCCCCCCCCCCCCCCCCCCCCCCCGTCAGACAATCCGAGTTTTGCCACTGAAACCGACCGGCTTTTCGGTGTAATGGTTTTTTTTTTCGGTCTACTGATTGTTGTTGTGGAATCGGTCTCCTGGTGAGACTTAGACATGAGCAATACCTTTTATTGCCTTTGAAATAATGATAATAATAATTACAATTATAATGATAATAAATGGGATTTTGTAGGCCCCGAATCCACATGAAATCAAATGCCCACAGGTGCACTTGTGAAACAAAAACACACAAAAAGCGGACACATACAAGAATCTGCATTATAAACAAAGGAACAAAAGTAGGATCGAACATACAACAAATGACAGAACACTTTATAATATGCCAAATTAAACATATATGTTTTAAGATATTTTTTAACACTGCTACCGATCTGCGATTAAGAATCACTCGAGGGAGGGCATTTCACTGCGAAGGCCGTGCATAAACGAAGGTCTAGTAGTCCCACTAATAATAATAGCTACGTTTGCATTGCTCACGTGTTTATCCCAGGGGATACGCAAGGTGCCTAAAAGGTATTATTATTACCCTGGTATTAACCCAGCTGCCCTAAAAGGTTCTCATTTACTACACTTGGGTGGAGAGCGGCAAGGTAGATTATTGTCTTGACAAAGGATGCTAGTGCTGTTGGAGGATTTGAACCCTGTACCCCGTGGTTTACAGTCTGGCGACTTTTCCACTAGACCGCAACACCTCTAAAGCATGGAATAAGATATCTACAACACCATCAATGACTTTATAGGGGACTATGTGGTTGATAATCTAAATCGCTATCTAAATCGCTTTTCAGGTTTACCCCAAAGTAGTTTATAAGGATTGTTGATCCTATGCCATGGTTACACGTCGTTTTTCCGAAGGTTCATAATTCCGAAGGTTCTTAATTCCGGAGGTTCATTATTTGGTATTTTAAAGGTTCGTGATTCCCTAAGTTCCTCATAGCCTAAAATACAAAAGTTCATAATTCCGAAAATCATAATGGTTCACCGTTACTCAAAAGGTTCATAATTCCGAAAATGGAATAATAGGCCCTGTTTTATTCTCGAAATTATGAATCTTATTTCACTTTCGGAATTACGAACCTTCGGAGTTAGGATCACTATTTCATTTTCGTAATTTCGAACATTCGGAATAATGAACCTTCGGAGTAGACCATCAGATGTTCGGAATTATGAGCCCTATTACATTTCCAGAAGGATGAAGCCCTTGGTATGGAGAATATGTGTTTCGGAAAATATGAACCTTCAGAAAAGAAAAACTAATTCCCTCCTTTGTTCATGTTCCAGAACTACAATGAAAAAAACAGCGTGAAGTCGATTGTTTACATCCTGTTAAAATGTGTTCTCATAAGTAAATAACTAACCATTACCTATGTAAATTTTAAATGAATGAATAAATATAAACAAAGTAACTAGATAATAAATGAATGAATAGAAAATTTCATGGAACGCTAGATAGATAAATGAGTGAATAGAGAAATAAACATATAAGTGAATAAATAATATGATATGACGGATAAACGGTGCATACCTGCAACTGATAGACAGACCGCTAGCTGAGCGGCGTTGGTCACAAAAGATCCAGCGATGAGAGCCAAGGGTGCCAAGACTGCCCCTGTCATCACGAGAACCCATCGCGATCCACCGTGAAGACGTTGATACAGGTAGGTTATGAAGGGACCTGCAAAGTGGCATGAAAGAATCATTGGTTCACTGAGAGCGTTGGGTGTAAACATGAGGTAGTAGGTTGTTGTTATTTTTTTGGGGGGAGGGGGGGAGGGGAGAGGGGCGAGAAGCAGGGATTGTAGAATGTGGATCTATCCTTGATAATCATATTCTTTTGTATTAACTACATTTATTTTAGAAAAGAAAGGTAAAAACGAAATAAAAATAGAATGAGTATGGGGATTAATAATAATCATTAGTCCATAATTTAAAAAATCATAACAATTAACATGCATATTATATATTGGGGTGAACATGTAAAGGCCAACAGGTACTTACAACGAAGAACGATATATAAGACAGGAGACAAACGCATTACAATAAATGTACGAAAAAGGGAACTGAGAGTAGGGGAACAGAAAAGTACAAAAGTATACCAAAAGAAAGACGGCACATGAGAACAGAGAAGAAGATGAGAAAGGAGAGAGCGCACCATGTGAATGATTCAGAGATAATGACCGGTTATGTAATATAAAAACTATCATGACAAGAAAACGCGACGAGACAGAGTAGGGGAACAGAAAAGTACAAAAGTATACCAAGACGGCACATGAGAACAGAGAAGAAGAGGAGAAAGGAGGGAGCGCACCATGTGAATGATACAGAGATAATGACCGGTTATGTAATATAAAAACGACGATGACAAGAAAACGCGACGAGACAGAAGACTAGATAATAAAAAGGAAAAAATCAAACACGAATTGACTACGCGAAGATTTGGTGTCTTTTATAACATTGTAAAAGAAACGATTTAAATTTTCTCTTAAATAGAGAGGGTTAGGACTGCAAGTAGTTTTTAGGTAATGTTCATGTTATGGTTAGTGGTAGGTGAAGTGTTGGATCTAAGATTGAAGTTGGTTAGTGAATGAAATTAGGGACTTTTAGATATGCACAACGACAACGTGGATTTCTACGATCTACGTCCTTTTAATGCACTGCCTTGAATTAACGTCACACGTATCAGTCCACGCAAATCTAAAAGTCCCTAATGACGCACAGCAATCGTCGCAGGAGCAAGTGTTGTAAAACACAACAAAAACATCCTGTTTTTATAATCACATAACACTGGAGGAATTGTGTACCTCCCCCCCCCCCCCTCCCCCCTTTATACAGGTCCTGGGTCCGCCTCTGACGTGGGTGTATTGGAATATATCGGTTCGAACGCTTGAATGAACGGAATGTGCCCTCGTCTTTTGAAAATAGCATAATTAACCCTCACCCTCGCCCCCGCACAACCAACAGCAACAAGGGATGATCCAGGATTTTCCAAAGGGGGGGGGGTGAAATGTATGGAATTGCGAGCGCAAAGCCTTTACGGCGTAGGGTCCGGGAAATGTTTTAACCTTAAGACGTCATGCTGAGACATTTCTGAAAATGAATAAACTGAATGGCCCGAATTCACAAAGGAAGTTTACGCGTTTTTTTTACAAACCTCGTTTGTAAAAACGCGTCGAAACGCGTCATAATGACTCACGAAAACCAAAGTTTGTCGACAAACCTCGTTTGTGAATTCGAGCCACTATGTATGTGACTTTGTTTGGGGGAGGTAAACGGGGAGGCGTGCACCCCCCCCCCCCCTGGATCCACCCCTGACCATCCCCTAAAAAGGGGGAAAGGAGACAAATTTGGGATGCGGTATAATGACGAAAGAAACTCAGGGTGAATTTGCCATTTCATTCACGTTGATTTTAACTAATATTCCTCTCCACTTGCTCAAGTAAGGGGATAATGTGCATTTTTGCGCATGAGTGAATCATCTTCTTTTTCTTTTTCTTCTTCTTCCTGGAAAGTGCAGAAATCATGAAATGAAGATTAACGAGGACGGGTGTAGTTTACTCTGTGCAATTAAAGCGCTTTACCTCAGTCACACACCACCACGCTAACTATACACCGAAGGCAAATCAACAGATTATTCGCCATACGATCGATGTCAACGAATATTGTAATCAGTATGTCTCTGGTTTCGTTTAGTGTCACTGGGGCATGGCCTGGGGTATTAAAGTTGTTACATAGTAGTAGTAGTAGTAGTAGTAGTAGTAGTAGTAGTAGTAGTATTTATTTCCGTATAAACACATAGTAAAAATGCATAAAATACGGTGGATAGCCCACATTCAGCTAACCCGACATGGGAAAGCTGGTCTTCCGTGGGGTCCGGAACAATTACATAAACAAAACAGAACATAAATACATAAATGAACAACAGTAAATACATTTTGAAGAAAAAAAAAATTCATAAAAAACGAGTAATCATAACAAGATAAGGAGGGGGATCATGTGCTACTGTAACAGTTCTGCAATCTTAGATTTGAATGTATTAACACTAGGGGACGATTTGATATGAGGAGGAAGTGTGTTGTAGGCCTTTGCGTTTCTATACTTGAATGATCTTTTGAGGTAATTTGTTCTCGGTTTGGGTAATTTTATTTGAGCTCCAGTTCGGGAAAGGTATGAATGGGTTCTCAACTCAAATTCATTTCTTAAATACTCGGGGTTTAGATTATTCATAATTTTATACATATTAAGAACAAGGGAATGATGATTTCTTCTTTTGTCCAAGAGTTGCCAATTAAGAGCGTTATGCATTTCCAAAACAGAGACATGAGATTCAGGTTTCATTTTAAGTATAAACCGGCCTGCCCTATTTTGCAACTTTTGAAGGCGATCTGTATATTTCCTGAAAGCTGCAGTGTAAATAACATCACCATAATCAAAATACGGAAGGATCAGTGAGCTATATATTAATTGCAGTACCGATTCACTTAGGAATCGCCTTAGTCTTCCTAGAAAGCCTACCATTTGACCAATTTTCTTCAACATATTGTATATATGTAAATTCCAGTTTAACTTTTCATCAACTAAGACGCCAAGGTACTTGACATGATGAACTTGATCTATGGAGATGTCATTCAATGAAACTCGGAGGACATTCTTTTTAGATATCATGTGGTTGCTTCCAATGAGCATACAAACTGTTTTTTGACAGTTGACACTTAATTTGTTTTGGCACATCCAGTAATACATAACGTGGCCTGAAACCAGATTGGGCGGCTGACAAAATATTGTTCTCATGTAGAAACTCCAAAACTTGCCTTTGGACAACCCGTTCCAGTATTTTAGATACGCAGGGCAAAATTGAGATGGGCCGATAATTTGAAGGAGAGCTCTTATCGCCACTTTTGTGAATTGGGATAATCTTGGACCTTTTCCATTGTTGAGAAAATTTACCGCTCAACAAAGAGGGGTTGATCAGGTTGGCAATACTCTGTGATATCTCGGTAGCACATGCTTTTAAGACAAAAACTGATATTTTATCTACACCTACAGATTTAGTATTTTCAATTTGTTTATAACTCCCAACACATCATTTTCGGTTACAGGGGTAAACTCAAAACTCTTAATTAATGGTATATTGTTTTCTATAGGGAGAGGCGTATCAGGAATTTCTTTTGCTAAATTACTTCCTACTTCAGCAAAGAAAGTATTGAAAAGATTAGCAGTATCAACATTACTTTCTGAATTAAGCGCAACTATTGGCGTGTCACGTTTCTTATTTGGAATGATAGATTTTAATGTCTTCCAAGTCTGTTTTGGATTAGCACTAGAAAGTGAGAATTTTTCAGAGTAGTATTTTCTCTTTGCTTTTCTTACATCAGTAGTAACCTTATTACGTAGTACTCTATATTCACAAATGAGTTTTTCGTCTTTAAGTTTTTATAACACGGGATCCGCCCCTGAGTATACGCCCACTATGTTCTCGTTTTTATTTCAAATTTGTGTTTAATAATCAGAGACCATATCCCGTATTCAAAACATATTTATTTGTTCGATGACTTCAAATCAAACATCGGCATACCGTCGTTATATACCATTTTCGTAACGCAATCAAATTTAAAGGTACTATGTCCCATTCACAGGCCAAACAAAGATGAAAAGGTTTAATTCCAAGTAGTAGTAGTAGTAGTAGTAGTAGTAATAGTAGTAGGAGTAGTAATAGTAGTAGTAGTAGTAGTAGTCATATAGTAGTACTGTAGTAGTAAAAGTAGTAGTAGTAGTAGTAGTAGTAGTAGTAGTAATAGTAGTAGTAGTAGTAGTAGTAGTCGTATAGTAGTAGTAAAAGTAGTAGTAGTAGTAGTAGTAGTAATAGTAGTAGTAGTAGTAGTAGTAGTAGTAGTAGTAGTAGTAGTTACAGTAGTGAAAGTAGTAGTAGTAGTAATAGTAGTAGTAGTAGTCGTATAGTAGTAGTAAAAGTAGTAGTAGTAGTAGTAGTAGTAGTAGTAATAGTAGTAGTAGTAGTAGTAGTAGTAGTAGTTACAGTAGTGAAAGTAGTAGTAGTAGTAATAGTAGTAGTAATAGTCGTATAGTAGTAGTAAAAGTAGTAGTAGTAGTAGTAGTAGTAGTAGTAGGTGTAGTGGTAGTGGTAGTACTCTGTAGCCAGGCGCGGATCCACTTGTATTCTTTTGCCTCACAGAGATTTTCTGGATTCGTGCTCCCTTTTATAACACGGGATCCGCCCCTGAGTATACGCCCACTATGTTCTATTTTTTAATTCAAATTTGTGTTTAATAATCAGAGACCATATCCCGCATTCAAAAACATATTTATTTGTTCGATGACTTCAAATCAAACATCGGCATACCGTCGTTATATACCCAAGGGCGTTGCCACGGGGGGGGGGGGGTGCACGTGCCCCCCTAAAATTTCCAAGATCGGTTGAACTTTTTTAGACCTCTTTTTTTTTACCTCGATCGATTACATGTATGTGCCCAAACATCGAACTCTGGCTACGTGCCTGTATATACCATTTTCGTAACGCAATCAAATTTAAAGGTACTATGTCCCATTTACAGGCCAAACAAAGATGAAAAGGTTTAATTCCAAGGAGTAGTAGTAGTAGTAGTAGTAGTAGTAAAAGTAGTAGTAGTAGTAATAGTAGTAGTAGTATTAGTAGTAGTAGTAGTAGTTAGTAGTAGTAAAAGTAGTAGTAGTAATAAAAGTAGTAGTAGTAGTAAAAGTAGTATGACTAGTAATAGTAGTAGTAGTATTAGTAGTAATAGTAGTAGTAGTAGTAGTAGTAGTGGTAGTATTAATAGTAGTAGTAGTAGTAGTAGTAGTAGTAGTAGTAGTAGTAGTAATAGTACTAAAAGTAGTAGTGGTAGTAGTAGTAGTAGTAGTAACAGTAGTGAAAGTAGTAGTAGTAGACGTAGTAGTAGTAGTAGTAGTAGTAGTAATAGTAGTAGTAAAAGTAGTAGTAGAAGTAGTATTAGTAGTAATAGTAGTAGTAGTAGTAGTAGTGGTAGTATTAATAGTAGTAGTAGTAGTAGTAGTAGTAGTAGTAGTAATAGTAGTAGTAAAAGTAGTAGTAGTAAAAGTAGCAGTAGTAGTAGTAGAAGTAGTTGTAGAAAAAGTAGTAGAAAAAGTAGTAGTAGTAGTAGTAGTAGTGGTAGTAACTGTAGTAGTAGTAGACATAGTAGTAGTAGTAGTAGTAGTAGTAGTAGTAGTAGTAGTAATAGTAGTAATAGTAGTAGTAGTAGTAACAGTAGTGAAAGTAGTAGTAGTAGTAGTAGCAGTCGTATAGTAGTAGTAAAAGTAGTAGTAGTAGTAGTAGAAGTAGTAGTAATAGTAGTAGTAATATAAGTAGTAGTAGTAGTAGTAGTAACAGTAGTAAATGTAGAGTAGTAGTAGTAGTAGTAGTAGTAGTAGTAGTAGGTGTAGTGGTAGTGGTAATGGTAGTACTCTGTAGCCAGGCGGGGATCCACGGGCCGATTCTACCGGCCCGCCCCCCTCCCCCCCTCCTTGCCACCGTAAACCCGTTTACCTTTTTAAAAGCGCCCCCCCCCCCCCCCCAACAAAAAAAAAATTAAAAAGAAATAAATAAATGTCACTATCATCATACTTCTTTACCGGGCTTTAAGTTTTTACGTTTTCACAAATATCAAATGATATAGATCCATAACATTGGTACTTAGAATCTTAAATACTTACCTGGAATAAATGCAAATGCCCCATATAATCCAAGACTAAGTCCAATGTCTGTCGGAGTTAGACCTACACCTTCTATCATTTCCGGTACGTATACACCGATGGATTTCAGCGTCCCTAGTGCGTAGAGTGTTTGCAGGAACAGGACTAGAGTTGTTTTGATGGCGGCCACATTTAGGGGACCCTCACAAATCGCCATCTTGGAAATGAGAATTCGTACCAATTAATCGTCTTTTAAAGCAAGATTGCTGGCGAAGAAGACATTCCCTCAGGAAAATAGGCTATCCTTATTTAGCTCACGAAGTCAAAGTGCATTCACCTCTGTTGATGACGACATGTTCATTCACATTTTGACAGACTTGAAATAAATCATCAATACAATTTCACGTTAAACGTGTGAAGCATTGCACCGTCTGGCAAGAATCCTAGGCCTGACATGGATTTATTTTCACAGTAGACGCGACCACAGTGTCATTACAAACCTCCAGTACAAACTACGGTGTTGAAACATTAGGGCGTGAAAACCAAACTGTTATTAATATTCACACATATGGAAAACCCTTGCATATGTGTACTAGTACAAATAAACAGATTTTAGTCGCAACATGATATACAGTGCTCTCGCTGGGATACGAACGAGAAGTTGATTACCAGTGCGTGATAAACGGATTTGGTTTTGCACCTCGAAAAAGCATTGAAAGAGCAGGGATTCAGCCACTAGTCTTTTATGAGGAATTGATCAAGCGGTACGTAAGCCCTATAGTCTGGAATTACTGAATAAGCGGAGAGCCAAAGTCTGTCTAGAAAAGAGGGATTTGCCTGCCTAAGCGCACCTTTGTTATTCAAAAGATTTGTTCAGAGCACAGAACTCAAATAGTTCTGTGGTTCAGCTTCAGAGGTGTATTTTAGATTGTAGCGACCACCACACAATCGAAGAGGGCGTTTCCTAAAACCGGCCCTTGATTGTGTCGGTGATTTCTTTCAAGAAATTGAATGTTTTCAAGAAACATTATTTTCCATTTATCACACTCGGGGAGTTTTCCTTGCTTGTTACTTACCAGGAGTTTGCCCATGTGCAAGGTCAATATCTTGTGCCAAGGAGGGGCTCAAATCTTTTTCATGTAGAAAGCTATAGCAATCCAAGGTCATATTTGATTTCCACAAAAACGATATTTTTGTCCATATGTATATTAACTGTATGCATATTATGTGCATTACTGTATTGTGGACTACTCTGTGTGTTTAAATCGAGTGTGTCAAACGATGGATAATTGAAATACCAAGTTGATATCAATTTCATTGAATTATGGAGTGTGTAAAATAAAATTCATGGACTTATTAATTAGGGAGTCGGTGACTCGTCATGCAGTTGACCATTTTCGTAATGTTACCAAATCTAACGCATGTATTTGTGAACTGCCTGGATACGAATTATTTGTATTCACCTGCTATGAATACTATTGTATTTCAATAGTGAAAATGCGAACCGCATACATTTGTTGTTGCCAGGTAGGACACACATTATTGCTAGCCCTACCTAACCAAACGTAATACATGTATATATGCATTTTTGTACTCTGAACTATTGAAATACAATTATTCATTAGAAGTGAATGAAATATTTGTATTGAGGCACTTCACAAAGACGTATGCATTCAATTTGGTTACATTAAGAAAAGGGTCTGTTGGTACAAAAAGGCAAGTTATTAGGGACTTTTAGATTCGCACGAAGACAATGGGGATTGCTACGATCGACGTCCTTTTAATGCACTGTCTTGAATGGACGTCACATGTATCAGTCCACCGTCCACGCAAATCTAAAAGTCCCTAATAACATCGTCCTGAGGCGAGTTGCATGGCTCGTTCGGTATTAAAGCCTCTGCCTGTCGAACCAAAGATCAGCCGCGTAGCTCGGATTTTATTTTAGGGGGCGAAGCATTTTAGGGGGTGGGTGCTAGGAGGAAGGAGTTGGGGCGTGTGTGCAGGGAGGGGGAGTTTCCTCCTCCCGCACGAAGCGGGAAGCTTTGACGTTTCATAAAATTATTTGAGAAAGAAGAAGGACGATTCATTGTACCAGTCTAGACTCTCAATCATTGTCTTAATTTTCACCCCAACAAAATTTGATTCATTGTTATACAAGATTTTGCTTTTATTTGAGCGTTGTGCGTTGAGAGTATAGTGGTAGATTTCAAACATTACATGAAAGTGAATGAGATTCTGAATCATCGCATGTGCATCACCCACTCTCCTCTTGTAGCCACGTTTTATCAATGCATAACCTTGCTTGCGGTAGCCAGCGGAGCTAAGAGGATGGGTCCATATTTCTAACAAACACGGTTTACATATAGCGCCAAAGTGGTGGTGGTTGTATATATTACCTGACTGCTAAGAAAGCATAAATAAATGCTTGTAAGTAAGCAACCAGACGGCCGACGGCTTTAAGTCCTTTCCGAGGGACCTGGTAATGAGGAGTAATGCCTTACCAAAGGGCACTAGCGTATCGACTTGGTTTCGAACCCGGGTCATCGAATTACGAGACCACTGCTCTACCGACTGAGCTATCGCGCCTCCTCAAAGTCTTGACGTGAATCATTGGCCAACACCGAAAAATTGCTAAAACAAGTGACCATCATTGATAGTCGTCTTTCGGTAGAGAATATCAGCTACATCATTGAAATACAGCATATGATTGGCCAGAAGTAATATTGCCTGGACGAGTCTTGCCCTGTGTATCAGGCACACACTAAGAATACATAAGTAGGAAGTAGAAAAACCCGACCCGCTGTATACAAAATATCCGTAGAGCTCGATAGTCTTACGATTGTGAAGGTACGCACGATATGTTATGTCGAGCTGGACGAAAGGTGAACTGCATGGGCTGATGGCTATATAATTCAAAGCTCGTTTCACAATAAAATTTGTAAATAAAGGATAATGAATGATGCATATCTCTTGTTTCTTTTAGAATCTTTTTAACACAGTCTTTGTCATGTTTCTTTGTCTACTCCTTTTTCTTCCTACGTCCTCTTACTTTTTTCTCTTCTTCCTCTCTCTCTCTCTCTCTTTTGGGGCCAGCGCTTTTTTTTTTTTTTTTTTTTTTTTTTTTTTTTTGTGTTTTTTGTTGTTGGGGGGGGGGGGGGCGACCGCCCCCTTTTGCTAAGGACCTGCCAAAAATCGTGGGTACGATGAAGTGTAAGGTATGTTTTATAATGGTTTGTCTCGTCAAAATCATAATAAGCCTATAACCTATGAAAGGCGTATCTTATGGAAAATAAATCTTTTCCATATTTATCATGCTTGTCTTAAAAACGTTTAGGTTTTGTTGAGTACTTTTTTATTTCTATTATTATCTTATTATGATTAACAGCACCAATTTCATTAAAAGCGCATATTTGTATTGCTTATGTTTTTCGGCAGATGCAATAATTTAAGAATAAATATCAGTACTCGTTATAAATGTTTGTTATTATGTTCCTTTTGATAGAAATGTGAGATTGCGCGAAACCAATTCTCTCTGAAAAGTTCTTTGATTTTGTTATTCCTTTCCTTTCGAATTTTAAGATAGTGAGGTATCCTTAAGGGAGCTCCCTGTCTGCACCCGAGAGACATAGGAAACTTTTTTCCGAGAAACCTTCCTATCCTGTTTAATATTTACGATAAAGACCGTTTCTCAGTTTATTCGAACAGCGTTTCTCAGCCTATCCAAACAGCGTTTGAACCGTCGATACCTTAAAGATAAAGTTGAGTTCTGGTCATGTGGTGCATTGTGAAAGAAACGATGTGAAATCTATCAGAAAAGGTTGATCTAGTATATAAGTATTCGTGTGTATTGTAAGGTTCTGAAATCATCAAAATGATAAGAAATTTGGCCAAATCCTGGCAAAGTTACAAGCACTGTACACAGAATGATGTATATGGGACTACACGAGCACATGGCGAAAAAAACCTACCCCCCGATTTTTACGATGTTTTATGTCATATTTAGAATATAAAGGCATTTGAACAGCCATGCTTTTCAGGGAACATGTTTAATCTGATGTTCTTCCACCCTTGAATAATAACAATGATAACGCTCACAAATTATTTTTCACCTCTTCCCAGAACTCAACCTTCTCTTTAATGGTTGAAATTAACAAATGAAATGAACAAGAGATATTGTATACTTGTATCTGGTCTTTATTCTCTCTCTGGCAAACACACACAGATACTACTAGCTCTACACACACAAGCATTTTCCCACGGACTCCTACAAAAGGCTGATTCAATCTCAGATTATAGGACTCAATTTAAAATGTTATTCATTTCAGTTTGTTAAGACTAGTACCACTAATCAATACTTGTGGAGGCCATTTTACAATTAAGTACTCTCAAATTAGATACGTAAAAACTAGTTTTATTTAATTCTAAATCTGTTTCTATTTTGATTATTTCAGTTTAAACGACTAAAATGTCTAGCTCTTAAATTCTATTAAAACGACTGATGTGGAAGACTAGTCGACGCACCCTTTCGGCAACACGGGGGGGGGGGGGGGCTTTGGACGGATGGTCGCGTTCCCGTCAACGCGACGCGACACTCCCAACGTACCCTCTCGGCATAAGCCGAGCTAAAATCAACTACATAAACTATCTATTTGTGTTTTTATATATCAATTATTGAATGATAAATCGCCGCAGTCTCTAATTCGGTATTGCTGTTTCAAAGAGCACAAATATGAGACTAGACAAAGAAAAAGTAAGAAGTTGAGTGTGCTTAAGTAAGGACAACGCAGATGTGTCACAATTTGACTGATCAAATATGAACTTACAGGCCCGAATTCACAAAGCAAGGTTTGAGCTCAGACCAAGGTTTGAGCTCAAACCTCCTTTTGTTTCGCCAAACCTCCTTTTGTTATTTACAAACCTGGTTTGTAAAGAACAAAGGGAGGTTTGGCGAAACAAAAGGAGGTTTGAGCTCAAACCTTGGTCTGAGCTCAAACCTTGCTTTGTGAATTCGGGCCATATTATTTGATGGAGAAATTTGTAAACAAATGCTTTTCAGTTCATGTACCACAAAAGCTCTTTGTGGCCACAAACAATGGTATTGAGACGCTTCCTAACACACCTTTGAGTCTTTGGGGGGCGCGGATTGAATCGCATGAACAGACATGACACACTTAGGCCTACAAGTTCATGCCCCGAAGGTGTTTTTTTTTTTACCCGTGTTCTTTACTCGTTTCAATTCTTCTCGTCCTTTAGGAGTATCCATTAAAATAAAATGGCGAACTGTGAAGGGTTTAGGAATAGAGCAGCCTTAAAACTGGTCCTAGCTCTCTTTCTTCAAACATGTTACGTTTTGGGGACGGTAAAGTCCATCGGCGTATATCTACCCGAGCTGAAAGTAGGTCTAGGACTAACATCAACCGATATTGGACTAGATTTGGGTTTGTTCAGTGCCTTCGCATTTGGCTCAGGTAAGCCGGCCGCACAGAAACGGTTTTAGTAGCAGGTTTGTTAGCGCTAACAAGTCACTAACAAATCAACCACCAACAACACGGGTAAAATGACCGCACCAGGCACGTAGCCAGAGTTTGATGTTTGGGGTGGGGGGGGGGGGGGGCACATACATGTAATCGATCGAGGTAAAAAAAGGGGGGTCTAAAAAAGTTCAACCGATCCTGGAAAAAAATTGGGGGGCCGGGGGGGGGGGCACGTGCCCCCCCCCCCCCCCGCTTCGAATTGCGCAAGTACATGCATTGCTATGGAAGGGTTGGTGTCAAAATTCACTTGAAAATGTTTCTTTCGAGGCCTTTTCCGACGCGAAATCTTAAAATTATTTTCTCATATTCTGGAAAATACAAGAAAAAAATATCGACAATAGAATACCGTTCGCGCCAGCCTTGTATTTTGCAGCATTGCAAAGTTACACCAATATCTTTGACAAAAGAACGGTTTTTGAAGCCTGTGCCCATTGGTTTTAATACATGCGCGCGAGCATGCGTTCGAGACTTGCCAAAAGACACCACTTTTCAATATGTTTAATAGGGTTTTTGTCAGCGGGTATCCTATTGGCTAAAACGGTGTCACGTGGCGTTGTTCAGTATAACATAACATATGTACCTCTTAATTCAGATTGAGTTCCTCGTGCGAATTCTTTGTCGGTTAATATATTGTGTTTTTGATGCACACCGGAGCATGCAATATTTCCATATCAATTGTTCACTAAAGTATGGATGAACATATAATTCAGAGGTATACAAAACATTTCTAGTTATTATAAGGATTGTTCATATAATTTAGCGCTGTAAAGTGCCGCCAAAAATCGCTGTGGTTCTTTTTACGTGTACATTAATGACAACTTACTGCGCGCTAGAAAGGAATTGTGCTTATACACTGAGCCCTTTGTCATAAGATACAGAAATGCGAAGCGTACACTGTGAAAAGGTTGGGCAATATTTTTCCAACACTTTGCCCAAGATTGTGCCAATAGTCAACCCAACCATCTATTGGGCAATATTTTGCCCAGTGGTATTGGTAAACGTAAGTACCCTACGTCACATGTGCATTATTGTTTCGTATTTTGACCTAGAGATTTGGGCAAAGATATGACCCTTCAACTGCCCGAATACGGTAGCCCACTTGTTGGGAAAATCTTGACCAGCTGTTGGGCAAAATACGAAACAATTATTATGCATGTGTGAAGTTGGGTCCTTATTATTGCCCAACGTTTTCACAGTGTATTGCACTTCATGTCATCATTTTTTTTGTTTACACATAAAAGATGAAAAAACCTCTGCAGGCCAGCTTGCCTCGTCGTATCTGGGCCCCGTTGCTCAAAACTTACTATTGATGGTAACTTTGCAATCAGTGGTAACTATACCATGAAAACCTTGAGTTTGATTGGCTGTTGAGCCCTGTTACCACGGTAGTTGCCACTGATGGCAAAGTTACCAACAATGGTAAGTTTTATGCAGAACAAGCTATGTGTATTCACTCTGCAGGTCCAATTGTAGCGTTCCTCTACCAAAGGCTCCATGGAGGATACAGAAGGCTCCTGGTGATGACGGGGGCATTCCTAGCCCCAGGTGGGCTCATCCTGGGATACCTGGTGACCAACAATGCCCAGTTAGCTTCCTGTCTAATAGCTAGCGGTACTGTTTCCATTTTCCACTATGACTTCTTAAAGGCGTCGTTTTAATGTTAAATCTGAGATGCACGGCCCTATACGTGTTATCAATGTCTGTGATGTGGTGTAATTATTGGAAGCCCTACACAAATTTCGCTTCAAAATGATCAATAAGGAAGTGCCTCAAAAACGTAAAAAACTTTTAGTGACCGGTTTTACCATACTCGTTTTCCCCAATAGACTGAAGTGTTATGAAAACCGTTAGGAAAATGCAAAATTTGATTTCGATTTCCAATCATAAATATCTTGATAATCAGACAGGCGATCGGCGTGTAAAAGTCATGGGGTTCCTGACTGACCGAAAGGTTTGCATCAAGAGCTAAATCCAGGATTTTGTTTCAGAATCTGAGACAAAGTTACCCAATCCCTTTAACAAATCAATATAACAACAAAACAAAAAAACAACAACGACATCGATGATAATGATCAAAATTATTCTAAAGGGTCGTTCATGTATATGACGCGGTAAGCCGGGGCTTAAATATGTATAGATGAATGGCGACTGCGCCCAATGATCGAAGGTCATACTCGCAGGATATACAAATTCAGTGAAGCCTACTACACTGAACGTCATCGGAGTGTACCGGCGTGTTGGCTCAGTCAGTAGAGCGTCCGCCACACAACCGGGAGGTCGTGGGTTCGAACCCCGGCCGCGTCATACCAAAAGACGTTAAAAGATGGGAGTTGTTGCTACCTTGTTTGGCGTTCAACGATAAGGGATAGAGCAACGTCGATCTGGCGCTGCTCAGTGGCTGCCGGGCTCACGATCAATTGGGCAAAAAGAATTTCCGTTTCGGTTTAATAAAATTTGGAGTGGACTATTATTAGGCTATTATTATTATTATTATTATTATTATTATCAGGAAAACAGAAGTATAGCCACACACCAAAAACGCCTCGCTTCAATTCTGAACGAGGCCTTAGTAATAATATTAATAACTTGTAATTGTAACCATAAGATAATGATTAGGATGATAAACGTATAGCTGGCATACGAAGTCGAGTCCCAGTGAATAAAGACCCGTAACAATGCTGTCGGTAAAGTATCAAACAAGAAAAGCATACCACATAGGACAGAGAGATATTCGAGGACGTTATATTTATGATGCGAAGAATATTCATTATCTATATAAGGCTTCCAAGTGGTACAATAAATCAGTGCATTCAATTTCTTTAGCGCAGTACCCGGATGACCAACCAATATTGTTTTCGTATTGGTCAGTCATCCGGGAACGTCAACTATTGCTATCGATATCATATCGATATCACACGAAAACAAAGCCATATTTACCGAGGTCAGTCAAATGTTGTTATTTCGCTAGTCAGCCTGATAAAGATAATAATAATAATATTATATGACTTTGTTTTCGTGTGATACAATATATATTGCTCTCGCTAAGACAATATTAGACTCGTCTCCGACTCGTCCAATATTGTCATAGCTCGAGCAATATGTTCTTGTATCACACTCAAAGCCATCCAATATTATAACAAATATTTGGATGTCATTTATATTTTCCTGCAGGTCTCGGTTACAACATCCTCTCAATCTCAGTCGTGATCACTCTGAGTAACGAAAGTGGTGATGCCTTTATCATCTTCTACGGCATAGGCAAATCTGGTTATGCCTTCGGAATGACCTTCGTGCCTCTGTTGGCAGATTACCTGATGGACATCTACGACTGGAGAGGGTCTTTGCTGATAATCGGAGGCATCATGACTCATCTTATCCCTTTGATGATGATAGTTGATATCAATACAGCTAGACATTGTATACAGGATGCACCTGGAAGCAGCAACAGCGGTGCTGAAAACCCTGATGAATCCCCGGATGCGACCGACGAAGAATCTAGTGCAAGATTAGTGGAGAGAGCATCGATTCGGCAGCAGGATGAGGTAACCATCAATGGTTTCTGTGACCAAAGGCCACCTGGATATGGCGACAACAGCACTGGAAAAGATAATGGCCACATGGATGAAGTCTACGAAGAAACAACTAATGATGAGATCGGATTGACGAAGATACCGTCCGTTAGTTCATGGCATCTAGACATGAGGATGAACTGTTCTGAATTGTGTGGCTGTGCTATTCGTATCTTACAGAACTCTGTCTACAATCGTGATCGCTGGTTAGTTCTTCTGATGTTTGCCTCATTAGTGTATGCCATGGGTAGCGGCAGCTGGTACGCATTCTTGATCCCTCGCGCGGTTGGCCGAGGTATCGAGACAAGAAGAGCACTTTTCCTCGCTTACTCTTCGGCGGCCGCAGCCTTCATTACCCGCTGTTTTGGAGGCTTACTCGTTTACAAGAAAATCTTTTCAGCCCAACGATTGTTTTCTTTCCTGACCTTACTCAACGTGGCATCGCTCCTTGTCGACATCTTTGTCCCAAATGTTGCTGTCATGATCGTTACGTCATTTATATCGTCTCTGTCGATTTCCTTTCGAAACACTTTGGCCTTAGTGATCTGCAAGGAAAGAGCTCTTCATGCAGAGTTTCCTTTGATCCTTGCCTCGGTGGACATCGTCTCTGGACTCGGAGTCCTATTTGGAGAATGGTTATCAGGTGCGTCTTGTAAAATTCCCTAAGAATAGGGAATAGTTATCTCAATCATGTCCTTGGAAAAAAATTGAAAAGTAGTCATGTATTAACACAGTGAAAGAAACTAGAAGCTATTAGGGGGAGTTGGTCATGTATTACATAAGAAATTATGTGAGCTGTGGAGTTTTTGTTAGATCAAAATGAAAAGAAATAGTCATTGTATGTTACTGCACACAGGGATGGGTATGTGGGACCGTATCGGGACAGTTAACTTCTGGTCAATCCCCCCCCCCCCGTAAAATTACCTTCAAAGACAACCGTCCCGACGACCATTACCACACCACCATCCTCACCCCCACCCCCGCCTCCCCGGGAAATTACCCCCCTGTTTATTAATAGGGAAGTCCACCCTGATAATTAAGTGGTTTTAATTTTTTTCGGGGGTAATTGTCCTCATGGGTGGTTGTCCTTGAAGGCTAATTTTTCGGGGGTTTATTATCCTGTTGGTAATTAGTCGGGGGTGATTGTCCAGGGGGTAATTATCCTAGAACCTCACTTGGAGGGATACTATTTTTTTTTAATGAAATTTTGTTAATTTAATTAACGAAATCCAATCCCGTCTACAACTTTTTACCGACAGAGCTTATTTTTTCTCAAATGTGCTTGATACCCCCCCCCCCCCCCCCCCGCGCCCACAAACACATAAAATCGAATTTAAGAAAGGGTTTTTTTTTTGTTGTTGTTTTTTCCAGGTTTCGTTGCTGACGTGTATGGTAGCTTCAATGCGTCGTTTATGTTCATCGCCGCAGTCGACGGGCTTGTGTTCTGTCTTATGGTACCACCAATGATTGCCGGGAATATACCAGCTCGTAGTTAGCTTTGGTACACAATGAAAGACCACCGAATTTCCACGGATCTTTTACACATGGAGACATCCCACCTTGTGCACGAAGTTCATGAAGATTTTTCGTTTGCCTTTTTGTGAAGAATACTTCCACTTGTGTATGATAGAGAAATAGAGAATGTTCCGTCGGTAAATAAATGATCATTATGATTACATAGTTTTCAGTAGTACGTATATAATACTTGTCTCGATGTTTTTTTTTTTTTTTTTTCAAAATTGGTACCTTTATCTGCATGCCTTTGCACAAGCAGTATCTCCGAAGTGGCTCATTAAATGGATAAGAGTGATAGAATGGAGAGAGATAATCCGAAAGATGTGGTAGGGAAGGGGGAGACGTAACCCCACGTTTTGAAAAGTGGGACAAAATTATCAAAGGCACCCCTACACTAGTCCAGAATCTGCACGGTCCTTTATAATTTCCCTACACTTGATTCAAGCCGTCGAAGATGGCGTTATCAACAAACTCATAATTATGCTCACCAGCCCAGCTTTAATTTAATGATCACGCCATCATCGGCTGGTAGCAAGTAAGTAGGGAGAGGTTAGCGTTGGTGTGGGTGGAGATCAAAATTAAATAGGCCAGATTCTGGACTACCCCTATGCACGCACGCGATTTTGTTTTATTGCCAAAGCACTTTTAGGTAATAAAGCGCCATAAACATCCTATGAACTTGTTTATTTATAGGATAAAGGAGTGCATGGAATTCAAGCGCTCGCTTACACTGCAGTTCTTCTGCATCTGCTATATGTCAATCGTTCCCAACATTTCGTTTCATAACTTGTGTGTTTCTTTGTAATTTGAAAAATATATTACAGCTATTAACAAAATGTTTATATTTCTACTGATTATTATTGTATGGAAAAAAAAAGAGATAAATAAATCAAATCAAATTTGTCTATATTTTCTTATTCTTCGTATGTTGTTTTAAGTTGATATTTGTGGGCGTTTGCGTCTTACTCCAAGCCCTAGACGGGGGGGGGGGGTCTACCGTCTGCGCAGCGCATAAGCGCAGCTTTTCACGCACATCTACAATCGGTTAGTCTGTGTTTTGGACAGATTTCAACTGATCTGTATGATGCACTATTTCTTATGGTAAATATAGTTTCTCTGGTTTGAAAACCAAATTTGTGTAGGCCTATATCAATGTTATTCAACATCTCATACATGGTTTATAAGCCCCCGTTCACAGTTGTGATAGTGACAGTTTAAAAAATACTTATTGAACGAGCGGTATTTTTTGATATTTTTTTTTCAATATCAAAATAACGTAGCCTTCTATTGCTTCTAAATTGCATTAAACCTTTTGACGAAATAGTTAGCATAATTATGGCTGAATTAACATATGACGCGGTTTGAAATCGTTTTTTATCATGTTTTTGAAGAAAAAAGCGGGGGAAGTCTTTATTGTACACACTTTCGAGAAAAAAAAAAAAAAAAAAACTATTGGCTCAGTGAATATGCGTAAGTCCTTGTTGCCATTAATTTAATTACACGTAACACAACATTGCAGCTTTTCTGCGGCCGCGGTTAACCGCGTCATATCTGGAAAAAGCCATAAGCCATAAGGGCGTCAAAATAAAAAAGCCGCAACTAATCTGGAAACGATGAGTGTTTGTTAATTTCGTTTTAAAAACGCATTTAGGGTACCTTTTTCGACTAGAGATTTCACTGAGATAACCTTTGACAGGGGTTAATATTTAAGGAGTCAAGTCTTGTTGAGGGGTTATAAACAAGAATCGAGTACAAATGCGAAACTGAGGTAAAGGTTGGTCAATGGAAAGGTGGGGGGGGGGGGAGTAGACAAAAAAAATATGTGGTCACGCGTACGTACGTGTGCTCAATATAGGCCTATTCTGACCGCCCCCCCCCCCCCCCCCGGGAAAAATGTTACGCGCGAGACAAATGGGTGTAATAAATGCGCGCCCTTGCCATTTAAAAGCGCGCGCTAGTTCTCCTTCCTACAAAACTAATTTTTGGTAAAATCATGGACGTGGTCTTTTGCATCTATCCCATCGTAACGCTGAATCTTTGCTTTTTAGCTGCAAGTGATGCTTTATTTTGTAGCTTTTGGGTCAATTCTTTGTAGTTTTGCGCTTCTTTTCGTGTTGCCGATATCTGGCTTGCACGTACTGGGAGAGCTTCAAGACGGGCAGACAGCACATCAAAATGAAACTACAGAGAACAAATGGCAGTGCTACAAAGATCAGTTTGCTCACGGTAAATCGTGTGTTGTGGATGATGACGATGATGGTGGTGGTGGTGATGATGATGATGCTGATGATAATTCTACTTCTACGACGATACTCAGCAGGATCCATAAGTCAGGAAGTAGGGCTGAGGAATAAACTATCTAGTTCTTGGTCTAGATGCTGGGTGGAAGCGCTCCCTTCAAGCCCTTCAGTGAAGTAGCGTCAAGGATGATCTTCGAAAGTGCATTCCACGCAGTTACTGTCCGAGGGAAAAAATGAGTTCTGGTAGAGTTGGGTGCGGGATGAAGAGAATGATCATGATAATGATGAAGAGAATGTCGATGATGGTAATTATGATGAATAAGATGATGGAGTCGATGATAACGGTGGCGGTTCTGCTGCTGATGAAGATAAAGAAAAAGATGGGGATAATGATGAAGACGCAGATTAGGCATAGGGTCTATAGGGTAGGGTCACCCAGCTTCTAGACCAAGAACTAGATAGTTTATTCCTCAGCATTACATCCTGACTTATGGATCCTGCTGAGTATCGTCGTAGAAGTAGAAGTAGAAGTGGATCTAGATGATGAAGAGAATGATGACGATGGTTGGTGATGATGATACTGTTTAAGGTGATGGTGATATAATAAGGATAATTGTAATAACGGTGTGATTTTTTTTTTCTTTCAAGGGGGAAGATTTATAAAACAGTCCTCAAAGTCTCAAAAGGTTATCTATATAGATTATAGGCCTGTACTCTCTATAAAAAAAAATTGAATTTTCCCTCTTTTATCACTTTCTTGGAAGTGACGTCAGGGATCACTTGTTTAGGAGTGAATATCGATCGATTTTTGAGTGCTCTCTAAGAAGAAAAGAGTGAATGTTCACTCTATTTTCATTACATATTCACTCTCCAGAGAAATGACATCAGTGATCACTCGATTTTTTTTTAGAGAGCATCTCTCCGTTTCCAACCCCCTCCCCTCTCTCTCTCTCTCTCTCTCTCTCTCTCTTTCACGTAACTTTCAAGAGTTCTAAGCTACCGTACGCCTTCAAGCTACGCCCCTATAGGCATATAAATAGATATAAGTCTTTTTTAATACATTTATTTGTTTATTACCCTTAGCAGCACCTGGTCACTCCGTGCAGGCACCATGTCTTCGTGTCATCTCTTCCTCAGCGGGAGCGGTTGCTATGGCAGGTGGAACCGGAATCCACCACGTTAGGATACAGGCCGATGCTGGGATGATGTCTCCAGCCAGCATTCAACTAAGATGGACGATTATCAAGGCAGCCATGCGGCAATGGGGGCGGGAAGATAGTTATCCGGTTAAGAAATGCAGGTACTTGAACATTATGTATATATCACGAGCTCACTAAAAACAGATTATCTAACCTCGTTCGCATTAACCACTGAGAGTAGTGGGGACAGAGTATGACCCGTCCTCCTTCTCTCTCTCTCTCCCGGTCAATCACTTGACACCTCGGACCAGGAAAAGAATCTGACTTTCTTAGATCCCTTATTTGAATTTATCCATGATCAATTATTATCTATGTTGTTGTTAGAAAAGAATAGACAATTATCCCATTTGTTTGGATTATGATAAACAAAATTTGAATTGAACTGAAATGTTTCCTTCCCGCTCCCACCTAATCAAAGTATTGTTGTGGCCACAGGCCTAAAAAAAACTCATGTCTAGCTCTAAGTTTCGAAAATCCGAGACAGTAACAAAGAACTGAAGAAACAGAAGAAAGGAAACGCTATAATTTTGGCATGTCTGACAAATAATGGGCGGAGAGAAAGGGCCTAACTTGGTTTCCACACGGGCAAATTATTTTTTGTTGACATTATTTCATCTGATATTTTGCAATTATTCATTAAATAAATTAGTAAATAAACTTTAACGCCAATTGAGTTTTTTTCTTCTGTATCTATAGGAACAAGACAAGTTGTGACGTACATGTGCCGTCAAATACATACCACCATGGTAACCCAGTTCTCATGGTTACTGGATCATATCAAAATACTCCTTGGATGAAAACCGTCATTCGTGTACCCCTTCAAGATCAAAGTAATCATGGTAATTCAAAAAAGTCAATATTCTTTGATAAATTATTGATCTTTTTTTTAATTTCTCCTTTGAATAGATTGTTTCACTTTGCTATTTTTCAGGTAGGACCTATCTGAACAGAATATGAGGGATGTCATTTAGGTTCTTGGGATATTCCTATTTCACTGAAAACACTGGTATCTTAAATTTTGAACATGTTGCCAATTTAATGATTTTAATGATGCAGAAAATACCATGAATCAAACGCCATTATTATGTGGACAATGATGCGTGCAAGCATGCCTGCTCTTTATGTTCACGTATCTGGGATTAGGGAGGCAGCACTAAATATTTAGCTGGACTTTTACTAAGGAACCTTTAATATCTTTGTTGTATGAATACATGGTCTCCTCCTCCCCCCCCCCCCCCCTCTCTCTCTCTCTCTCTCTCTCTCTCGCTTTTAATGTCAAACACTGACATAATTAGTCTTCTAAATTGTTAACAAAATACGTACTTATTTTTAATCGAAACCGAAATTTCATTTTCATTATTAAGGTGAGGAAGTACTGCTACTTGTGCCCTGGCAAACTTGGCAAAATAGATTGTTACAACAACAAGCAGCGGAGAAACCAAGTGAGAAAGCATCTCATGAATCTATACCAAAAGAGGGCAGACCTTTAAATTTACGCGACAATTCAAAATGGCGTAATATGGAGAATCCAAGAAATTCTGTGAAGAATCAAGAAACATCGGTGCCTACGAAAGTTCGACGTGCTAGGAGAGGGAGGAACGACCTAACATATCATCAAGAACAGGCAACATCGAGTAAACTTCCTGGACCAACCTTTCAAGTACCGAAGGGACCTGTTTCGGTTGACACTTGGCTACAGACCCGAAATACTTCAATGAGAGCAGTAAGAAAAGGCACTCGCGCGTTACGAAGGAAGCGCTTACCTGCCCATTCTTACATACCGAATATTGAACACCAAAGTACAGTGTCTCGTCCAGTTCGTGACCTTCTGTTGTCTTCAAGGCAATCACCCAGGCAATTTCCTCAACGACGGCAGAACCGGCAAGTAAACAGTGCTCAAGCACCTGCATATCAGTCTCCCCGTCAACAGAGTCGGGGTGCTGTGCGACAGCAGACGGCTTCAGGAGCTTATCGAGGATATAGACAACAAACATCTGCTGGAAGAACTGCTCACCAAACCAGTCTCCAACCACTGCAGTCCCAGGAACGTCCACCCAACCAGCCGGCTAATCCTTACTATTGGCAAAGAAATTTCACCAACCCTAGTGAATATCCGATACAAAATCGCCCGCCATCTATGGATGACATCTACCGACAGCGGATTCAGTCAGAGGTTAAAACGCTACAACGTTTGCGGTCAAGTTGGCACCACAAAGAAAGAGAACATGACAATAGAATTAATAAACATGAGATCATGAAGAAACTACGGGACCTACGCACAGATCACCTAAGCAGGCTAAGTCGTCTCACCCCTGGAGAAAGTCACTCACATGGATCCTCATCGCCTCACCCGAGGAAACCGCCAAAGATAATCCAAAACTACTACCCATTTGTACCTCATGGACGGGTGCAAGAAGACCATGGAGAGGCTGCTCCACAAAGGAGCACCAGACAAAAAACAACAAGTGAATCGACAAAGATTATCCCAAACTACTACCCATTTGTACCCCATGGAGCGGCTGCTCCACATATTGGCACCCCGCATAGAACAACAACAAGCTTGGCTACGCCGACAACAACGGCCACGCCGACCACAAAGGCTACGCCGACAACAACGACTGCGAGCTCTCCTGTTGGTGCAAGACCGATGACTAATCGTGAAAGAATGAGGCTTGACCGGATGGAGTATCAACGTCTTGGGTCCCGAACAGCATCGATTAATGGTAGGCGTGACAGTGGCCCCTTTTACAGAGTGTCTTCTACAAACAGAGATGATGAACTTCGGATACCAAGGCGTTCGGACTTTGAGACTAGACAAAGGGAGAGCGGTCTTGAGGTGGCCAACAACAACGAAGATCGTCCGGATTACGCTTCTGTGGACATCCCTGTGTGGTCCAGAGATGGCGAAACTATTTCCAGTATGAATTTACCCAAAATATCACAGCATGAAGAACTTGGTTTTAGGTTATTCCAAGAAGGAACGAACAGCCCAAACCCGACACGAACATACTCCAAAGATGATCCGCAGAGTGAAACACCGGATGACAACATCAGATCTGACTATAGGGAATCTTTTGCGGAATACAGTGAATTTGTGTCCGCAGACTATGATGAAATTGAAGACAAAATTTGGGATTATCACTTTAATCCCGATGATGGTGCAGATGCAATTTATGATACCGGGGTTTCTGTGGATACGTGGGGAGAAGCAAAATCAACCAAGAGTAAACGAGATCGGAGCATTATAGACGCAATGAATCGTCGTCTTGTAAAACAGAAGGACTCTATGTCGGCATCAGTTACTTCAGAGAGGATTATGCCTGAACTTGGTATGCCTCAAACTGAACAAGCATTTCGAGCTCTGCAGCAGGATATCATCAACGAAGAGCGAAACGAACCAGAAAGCCAAGAAGACATCACTCCGCGCTATTCTGCAGAGTCCCCAGATGTCCGTCCGAACGTACCACGGATCAATCAGGGTTTCCGGTCATCTACTGATAACGAACGGTATGGTCGTTCAAATTATTTAAGAAGTGCTATAGGTCACAAGGTTGCGCGGGCCAGAGCGTCGAGATCGGCGAAAGAAGAAAGTGACTTTGAAACGTCAGCATCGGAACCAATAGAGTACAGTTACGACCCATCAAGTGATCTGCAGGAAGCTGATGAATTCACGGGGGATGTAGACGGCAGGTCTTTAGACGCGGAAAAATTTCGTAAGCTGCAGGAGGAAATACTCGAGGAAGAGGAAGTAGGAAAGAGTCAACGAAACAGTGGAGGAAATTCACGTGATGGTCTGTCTGATAATCGTGACGACATTAAAGGCATTCGAAATGGTCCGGTAGGGCACGAAGACCGACTCGGAGGCAGCACTCTTAGCAGAAATGACTTACCACCAAATGATCATCTAGAATGGAGATGGGGGCAAAATGATGATATAACTCTAGATGAGTCTTATCTAGAACACATTGGCCAGGCTGAAAACAATGATGATGTAACTCTTATAGATGAATCTTATCTAGAACACATTGGCGAGGCTGAAAACAATGGTGCAGCGACTGCAGATAGGCCCTCTGCACCGGAGCCAGAACTGACTTCTATTTATGATGATGAGGCAGAAGGGAGAAGGGAACAGGCTTATGATCCGGTATCAGGAAGAAATAATGGTGAGTTTCTAAGTACCATGAAAGTGACATGTCAACTCAGACAATACATGTACAGTAGCAGGCACTCCGCTCAGTCTTGTCATTGCTCGTCATATTATTGGAGGAAACTACCTTCGGGAGCAAACAAAGTCTACAGTATATCATAGAGAAGTAAAGTAAAGTATTTCGAAAATATTCAATGGTACCATGCCCATATTGTCTACACTTGAAGGGGCCCTGCAAGTGTAGACAGCAAGTCCTCTTATGTCAACAGATGTCCTTGTACATTTCAGACATTACTCCAAGTTCGTATATATCAATTTCTCTATAATTATATATCTGATTTCAAAAAGGACATGAAAAATATATCTCCCATCAATATAACTAACTTTCTCCATGTGGATATTCATTGTTTGATAATGATCTTGTAGACTGACTTGGCAAAAATGGAAAGATCGAAGTTATAATTATGTTAAAAACAAAATTTGTTCAAATAGATTTATTTGCTCTTGCAGCACCTCAATCTCAATCGGAAGAATGGAGCGAGTGGTCACATTGCTCCAGTTCATGTGGACACGGCACCAAGACTAGACATCGAGCATGCACCGGACCTAACACCAACACCTGCCTCTACGGTGTCGAGTACGATGATGTTAAATGCGCACTTCCGAAGTGCTCTGGTGAGTGTGTCCCGCCAATTAGTGCTCCGGTGTTTGAAATGACACCACGGATACACCTATGATGGCTGAATTTATTACACTCATGGAGCACCCTTGGTGTTAAATTTTAAAATGTTGATAGAATTTTGATATAATTTCATTTACAACCCAGTGTCTTAATTGCATTGTGTTCCTTTTGAAGTGAAGTATTCAGGACCCCTTTGCGTATAAGCGGACTCAGTGGCATTAATACAGCTATCACTTGCGAATCAAATCAAATCATAGCGTTTCTTCAAATGAGATCCTGACATAATTACTATTAAACCAAAATCAGAATAAGAGGGAAATAATCTTTCCTCCCCCCCCCTAAAAAAAAGGGAATCGTATAACAAAATTTAACATGCACAGTATAGTTTGGCTTGTCGAAGCTCCCCCTCTCCTTTTTTAAATATTGTGTTAATAACATAGAATCATGGATCTGTGACCAATTTACTTACACTTCTATATTAAAGCCCGTCTGTATAGTTTGGCCAGGAGGAAGAAGATCACCCAACAAGGTCACTGGTGGCTATCTCATCAACTTAGCTCTCAGTTAAAATAAGAAAAAGAGGATTTTGGGGGACCAACGGGCACCGCTTAGGCATTGTTTTCTATATAGAGGGAGCAAGTAGCTACAAGTAGTATAATGGGGCTTAAATGAAGCCAACACAATGATACGCAGTTACGATGAGAAATAAAAACCGATGAATATTTTTTCCCCGGTCTATAGACGAGTGGGATGGAGCCGCAGTAGAGGTGGGAGAGGAGACGCCCTTGTCACAATGGAGAGATTGGTCTGGATGGAGCGTGTGTTCGGTCTCCTGCGGGAGCGGTCTCAGTCACCGGGATCGCTCCTGCCTCCAGGATCCAGACAAGGGGCCTGGTTGCGGCACTGCGCAGCGAGAGGAGACGCGGACCTGCCGGCTAGACGAATGCAACAATGGTAATTTAGTTTCATTCTTTAAATTGTAAATAATAAACTCCTTGTGTTGTATAGCGCGCTCTCAAAACTGATATTGCTTTAGCTTTAAAACGATGTTTCTTGACTACAGTCGACCGATTTGCTATTCCCGTTTGGAAATAATATATCACAATTGCATATCCTGAGATTTTCATATTCACAGCTCCCATGCTCTTTTTTTTTTTTTTTTTTTTTTTTTTTTTTTACTTGTGCCATAATTTGTTGTTTTAGTAGGGCACATTTATATCTTCGCTAAAAAAACATTAACAATTTCCTACGTGAAGATTTATATTTAAAATTACTCTAGAAGGGGTGAGTCGCAAAATTCTTCACTTTCTGAATCCTGCTGATGTGGATAATTTGGATTGTGACGTAGTCACGGGACAACTCTCCCCTTTGTCGTGTACAAAACTATGATTTATTTGCCTTTTTTTCTCAAAAATACCTTTACCCTCAATATATATTATGGATAGCATATTTTGATATGTCCTCGAAAAAGAAAAAGCCACCCAGATTTTGACAAATTGACATTTTAATCTTTTTTTATGTTGAAACAAATTGGAAAGTAGTCCGTCACTGTGACATTACCCATTCAGCCAATGTGAATTAAGTGCCAATAAGTAGGCTATAGTAATAACAACTTCCAGACATGCATAACTCTCTTATCTTTTATCCAAAATTAATTTTTAAAATTCACCAGTCTGCTTCTCTGGGTTTTCTTTTCTGCTTCCTTTTAGAGTAGTTGTCTGTTAAGGTTAGATTTCTCTTTATATGACTTGTTTTCTAACGTTATGTTTTTGTTTATCAAGTCGGAGGTGGTGGTTGGAAATCGGAAGAAGACGCTGCGAGGCGGACCGACCACGGCCAACATCATCACCACACCAAACGAATCAAATGCCATCTGGATGAAAGTCGGGCTCATCTTCCCATGGAACTTTTTTGGACCAGCCCATCAGGCGAGAAAATCACACATGCGATGACACATGAGAAAAACTCTAAGTAGGTAGATCCAATCAGATATATGCTGGAAAAAATGTGGTAATTTGTTTTTGTGTGTACATTTTTAAATCTATGTAAAATGTGATTTTGTTTTGCAAGATTTGTCAATACTTTCGTGATTGTTCGTGAATTTGTAGGTCACCTTCATATTAGACTCTTTTTTTCTTTGGGGAAACATTAGGGACTTTTAGATTGAGTGGACGAGAAGGGACGAGAACACGACGAACGCCGACTGATCATGCGTGTCAACGTACTTAACTGCCCATGTTGGCAACAATTAGAAATCTTTTAGATTGCACTCGACGATATGCATGCAGGAAGTAACACAATAAACATCACGGACAAAGAAAGAGGACAAAATATACAGTTCCTCATTCTACCCTCAACAAAAGAACATCCCTTCACTGCTAACATGTAAATATGTGGAGAACAGGTGAATATGCATGTGACACCTGTTCTACACATTTTTACATATTAACAGGAAAAGGGATATTCCTTTGTCTACCTGAGGAACTGTATATTTTATGCGCACGCGGCATACTAGTACCTTTCAGCATGTAAAGGCGCTATATAAATGTCAATATGTATGCATGTACTAGATTTAGGAAAATCAAGGTTGACGCATTCCCGATCGCCGACTGAGACGACATAACGCATGCGCAGTGCCTTAAAATGACGTCACACGTTGCAGTCAAAGCTGTCGACGTGCAAATCTAAAAGTCCCTATTGGGCAAGGAGGACGTGCGCCCCTTGACAAAGATTACAAAATTGTGCCCTGATTTCGGTTTGTTATGCCACCTCTTTTTATTTCATCACTCTAATAAAAACAGCCAGTTGCGTATGCCTTCCTTTTTTTCCTTGTCCAAGATTTCTTGTGTTTCAAGTCCGTTATTTTTCTAAAGTTAGAATGTTGAAGTGGTGAAAAATGAGAATAAAAGAGGCCTTTATATATGCATCTAGTCTTTTTTTTTAATATTACAGTGTTCTCAGAGTTCTGTTCTCCAATTTATTTGGTTTGATCCCTATCATCATTCGATACGACAATATTTGATTAAAGAAATAAATGCATGAAAATTTAGTGTTCAAAATATTTGTTATTGTTTTATTCTTAGGTACCACATAGAGGGAACCACTTTGGTTGTGACCGAGGATGAACCAACTGAAGGGAGCTACCACTGCATTGTCACTTATGGTGGAAGCAGAGGCACAAATGACAAAGGGAAAACGGGTAAGTAAAAAATGGAAATTTGTTTCATTAGTTTGCACATGAATAAATGAAGGAAGCTTCATGATAAAGCAGCAAAAATCAATGGAACTATGAATGAGAGGGTATTGTCTGCTTGTTTTGTTTTTTTACCCGACTGCTAAGAAAGTAAGCAACCAGGGAACCAACGGCTTTAAGTTCTCTCCGAGGGACTTGGTAATGAGGAATAATGCCTTACCAAAGGGCACTAGCACATCGACTTGGTTTCCAACTCGGGACCTCCCGTTTACGAAACCACTGATTTACCTTTATAGGTCATCGCGCCTATGGTGTTGAAATATCGATAAATATTATTACTTGCGGTAGCATTTTTTGTTCGTATATAATTATGATAAATCAATTTTGCCAAGAAATGTCAATGTCAATGAGAGACTGAAAAAGATTATCTGAAGATGTAAACAGTTTACTTAATATTTATTTAAGGGCCGAAGAAGGATTGTTCAAAGGCTTGCAGCCATATGTAACGAGGACTTCTAAGAAATCCAAATTATGTCTGATATTTCCAGACTTTCATTTTCTGTTCCTCAATTCAAAGTCCTCAGGTGGCGTCTTTTCGTAACTAGATTATGACAGACTTAAAGGTAATACAAAGTTTTGGTATGGGGTCATGAATTTGGTTCAAATGAAAATATTGGAAGCATATACGATCCTACAATATTCAGTGATCGTTGTCGCGGTCGGAATTGACTCTAAAGTTATGAAATTGTAAATAATAAACAATTTGTGTTGAATAGCTCCCTCTCAAGGTCAAGATATTAATTAAGCTATAAAACAATGTTTATTGACTAAAATTGATTAGCTATTCTTGTTCGGAAATTATATACCACAACTACATACTCTGAGATTTTCATGGTCGCAGCTACCATTGTACGGCCGTAGGAGCTATTTGAAATTTATCAAAATTTACCGGGAGCACCGGTAAATCTTTATATTCCATTTTTCTCGAAAAAAGAAGTGTTTTAGGGGCTAAAATTTCTGGTGTTTTTAATACATCCACAGGGGCATCCAAATATATTAAAATTGTAAAGAATCACTATCCACCCATTTTTCAAAATTTCCCAAAACTTTGTAATACCTTCAATAAATTTTTACATTTTTTCAGCTGCCTGAAAGCTAGAGGGGGGGGGGGGGGGACAAACATAAAATCATTAGGGCACATTTTTGTGCATACTTAATGTATGCCAGATTTGTTGTTGATTTTCTTTTTCTAGGGACATATGCCCCCTCCCCTTAATCCGCCTCAAACATAATTGATGTTGCTGTTCTGGGGCCCGTTTCATAAAACTTGTTACCTATAACAATTTTTATGACAAATTCACTCTCTGCCAATCAGATGCCATGATTTCAGTAGCTTATAACAGTAGCTTGAAACTTGTTATTGATATCAAGTTTTGTGAAACAGGGTCCTGTTCTTACTTTCAGACCCGATGGGTGCTTGTCTTTCCCACCCGTGCCATCACAAGGGTGTGTGCCTGGACCAGCCCAGTGGACAATACAACGTCTCGTACCGCTGCATGTGCCCGGCTGGATATGAGGGCATGACATGCCACATGGGTAACTTTGTTCAGAAATAAATGATGTTAACAAAATCTACATAATTTTGTTTGATTAGTAATATAGAGGTTCATTCATAGTCGTATGCATGGTTTGGACACAATCCTGCTATGGGAGTCGATTTTTTTTCTTTCTCGTATAGTCGTATAATGCTGCGATGGAACGAGCGAGATGAAACTATTGACACTTTTATGGTATCAACCTTTGATCAAAGTATGGCCATGATTTGGGGAATGAAAATCTGTTGAATTAATATTAGGAAAAGTACTTCCACATTTTGAAGACGATCGATGCCGTCCCTAGCATCCCGTCTTTTATATTACATGTATTATAATTGATATCATTATTGCATTTTCAATTTATTCTGTTTTATATGTCTTGACTTTCTGCAAAATGAATTATATACAACTTTAAATGGGTTAAGTCTTTTTCTTTTTGTTCGCGCCTAAATTTCGATAATTTCAAGAAAATACATAATCTCGCAATAAAAATACCAACATGCTTTAAAGAATGAGACTGAATATATATCTGTAAGAAGTAGTTGATACATGATATCCATAACTAATCTTCTGCATTTTGTTTGTATTCTTCTTGTAGCTCCTTATTTGAAGGGTGACTTCATAGTCTTTTCTTTAATGGGTTGGTTCATCGTATCAGCCACTGTGATAATAGTCGTCATGTACTTGGGCTGCAGTAAAAAGTAAGTTTTACGACCCCATAAATAGAAACAACAAATGAAGTTTTAGACATAAAAATCGAGTCCTAAAAATATACATATATATATATATATATATATATATATATATATATATATATATATATATATTAACGAACCAAGGCATATTCCATGATGCAACTATCACTAACTTTTAAAAGATATGATTAAATTTTAAAAATATTAGAAATGTATTTTCATCTGAAATGTGTAAATGAGTTTGTTATTATGGAAAATTTGTCGCCACTATATCAGAGAGACATCACCGCTTCAGCCAATTTAAAGAGCCCATATTTGTAGTGGTTACAATTTTTTTTTTAAATGCACAATTTTCTCTTTTTGCTCCGATTTTGGTCAAACTTTCACCAATCTACTTTTTTGATTTTTATTTGCTTTCCTCTAAGAATAATTTGCTATCAAGGTCGGATTTCCATTTAAATTTCAAAAAGACAACACTGTGAGATTTAATCTCCGCTCCCACACATTTGATAACCATAATTATAAATGTTAAAAGTAGGAAAAATCATTTATGTAATTAGCAGGTCTTTAACATTACTTTGATTAATCTCCGTCTCTTCTCTATTTCCTCTTTTATTTCATTTCATATTTTATTTCATTTCATTACCATTCCATCGCGTCTCAAATGGAATTATTTCTGTTTTTACTTCAGGATGAAGAAGCAGAACATGAAACGAAAGTTGCAACTCGATGATGCTCCAGCAGAACAGCTACTAGCGAGGATTTTGCCTCAAATTGAAACTATGACCTATCCCGATAGCGAAACTGACGAAGATACCAAGCCACTCTTGAGCTCCCGAACGCCTCAATTTGGCAAGGAGCTATCAGCGGAGAAAAGTATAACAACACCAGAGTCAACAGAGAAGCTTGAAGAATCGGGAATAGTGAGGTTTAAATCCTTCGTCAATAAGGTGACAGAAACGACTAGAAAAAAAGCTGAGGGATTCACCTTCCCGACACTTAAGCAGATGAAGGAGAATATAACAACACCCGAGTCAACAGAGGAGCTTGAACAATCGGGAAAGGTGAGGTTTAAATCCTTTGTCAATAAGATGGCAGAAACGACTAGAAACAAGGATCAGGGATTCACTTTCCCGACATCTAAGCAGATGATGTCGTTGGCTGACGAAATCAAAGCGCAGAGAAATATGAATAATTCAAATACCCTGAATTCAAGCACTAGCGAAGGACAACATTCTGACTCAAACCCCACGCTTAGCAGTTCTTGTGAAAGTCTTTATGAACGGGACCACGCGGAAGGGAATGGTCGCTTGGTGAACTATAACATGAATAATGGTCACTACAGTTCTTGTGAAAGTCTTCCAGGAAAGAACAACGCTGAAGGATGTAGTCGGCTGGTGAACAACAACATGAATAACTGCTCCTTGGACTACAGCAATGTTTCATCATGCGCTCCGTGCAGTGACCTCAATTCGTCATCGATCGTCGGGAACGACGATGACTCCCTCATGGAGATGTCGACCGACGATTTCCGTGATTTTCAAGTCGCCAATGCTTTTTCGGTGTTCAAAGGGTCGCCATCGACGCGGGAAAAACAAGCAGTGATCAACTCGTCGTTGGTGTATGGAAATTCAAACTCGACCCTTGTGTGTAATTCAAAGTCGTTGCTGGACGAGATGCCACGTGCCTCTGAAAAACATCCCATGTTCCACTTTGACCCCACAGCTACAAATTTGACGGGCCCATCTGACTGCAGTCCTGAGCGACAGAACTACGGTAATATCGGTTGTGGATTAGTTACAGCTACAAGTCCGCGGCGATGCGAACGATGGCCAATGCGTACGCCCCCATCGAGAGGAAATGGAGTTCGAGTACGACTTCCACCATCGCCGTCGCTCTCGGTCAGCCCGTCTCGGCTGTCGCTGCCTCCAATGGGGCAGAGAGGATCAAGGATGTTTGGGTCAACCGATGAGCATGCCATCCTGGAACAGTATCGTAAGCGTAGGATGCCTCACCTTAAGCATGTCGGGTCCCCTGTGTCTTTTGAAACGAGTCCGCAAGAATCGCTGGATGCTGCTAGGGACAGAACTACATCTGGAACATCGTTGCCATGCTTCCATCGTGGCCGCTCACATGGTACTGACTCTATTGCGGCATGTTTCAGAGATAGATCGAGAACAAGCCCTAGATCGAAGAAGCATCAGGAGTATCACGTTGCCACTGGGAAGTACAGTCCTACCGATCTGACATCGATAGATACTCTGACAGACGAGACACGTAGCAGACGAAGACTGCCTACAAACAGGAGTTTGTTTAGAGAACGGGCGTCTGACAGTTCGGTACTGCTCCGTGATTCAACGATGCATGCCAGTCGAGATATGCACCAACCGTTCTTATTGGACGAAAGTTGTACAACGTCATCAGACTATGTGAGCGTAGCCAATCAGTGTTCAGCAAGCACGAATGCTATGACGTTTGGTTTCCCCGAATACACTAATACAATGACTCGCATGTCTTCGTCTCCAAATAGTAACAGATGAAGGTTTTGGACATAATGGCTTATGAACTATTATGAACTTATGAGCTTATGAACTATTTACACTATTGTGTGCATACGCCCCTCATGTTTTACTATCCGGGATTCTGCCACGTAAAAGCTGCGTTTAAAGCCCCTCTAAAGACAGTGTTGGGAGCCCCAAATTCGCCAAAAAGTTTGCCATCGTTTTTTTTTAGGCTCCCAAGTCCCAACACTTTAAAAGAGTTTTAAGCACATCTCTAAAACTTTAAATTGAAGTCCAAAATGAGCAAATGATATGACTTGAAGTCAATTCGCATTTGAAATGTTGTTGTTCTCTTCCTCCTCCTCCTTCTTCTCCTCCTCCTCCTCCTCCTCCTCCTCCTCCTCCTCATCCTCATCCTCCTCCTCTTCCTCCTCTTCTTATTCCTCCTCTTCCTCCTCCTTTCCCCTCCTCCTTTTTCACGTCATCTTCTTTTCCTCCTCCCCTTTCTCCTTCTACTTATTCTTCTCTTTCTCCTCATCCTCCCCCTTCTACTTCTTCTTTTTCATATTCTTCTCTTTCTCCTCCTTATTCTTCTCCATTTTCTTCTTTCTTCTTATCTTGCTTTTAAACGAATATCTTTATCCAAGATGCCCCACGAGCAAAATGGAATGACAATTATTATCCATTTTTTCTTCTTCAGTAATGAAACTGTCAGTGTCATAGTTTTCATGAGCAGTATTCGTTTGTCATGCATTTAAATTACGCGAGAGAAAAAAAAAACTTCGTTATGGTTAAAAATGTGTTTGTATATTAGTATTCGCTTACATAAAGTATAACAGGAAGTAATTGTGATATACACTGTTTGTAACGTGCTTCAGATGAACACAGTTCTCATTAAATTGAATTACTCCCGCTCGAAGAAAATTGTAGTCAGAACAATTTTTTTTAATGTGTTTTTTACCGTAAATATTCATTGTATGTGCAAATATAATTTGAATTTTGAGCAATTGTTTTTAAATGTATTTAACTTGATTCTTTGAGGATTTGTTTCATTATCAAAAATTGAGATTATATTATATTATTATTAAACATGCAGTATCCAAAACTGAAAAAATGGATCTATTATTTGTTGTTCTTATCATTCGTTTCCTTTCTATTCCTGAATCAACTTTCTCTCTCTCTCTCTCTCTCTCTCTCTCCCCCCCTCTCTCTCTCTCTCTCTTTCCATCCTCTTCCTTCAATCAATTCCTATTATTTTTGTTGTTTCTATCTTTCGAATTGATATCAAATATTGCATTAAATAGCACCATCAATCATTTATGTTGGTCCTTTATGATGTTGTCTAACAGAAGTCTTAATAAAATTTATAAAATGATGCAATATCCAAAACTGAATAAACTTTCTCTCTCTCTCTCTCTCTCTCTCTCTCTCTCCCCCCTCTCTCTCTCTCTCTCTTTCTGTCTCTCTTTCCAGCCTCTTCCTTCAATCAATTCCTATTATTTTTGTTGTTTCTTTCTTTCGAAATGATATAAAATATTGCATCAAATAGCATCATCAATCATTTATGTTGGTCCTTTATGATGTCTTACAGAAGTCTTAATAAAATTTATAAAATAATGCATGCCATTTTCTCCGAACGGCCAGGTTTGAATCAACTGTCCGGATACATTATAGGCCTACCTGTCAAAAGTAGAAGTTTTAGTATGTTTGAAGGGTATATTAATGGAAAAATTGATACTGTTTCTCAATAAAGATTTTCACAAATGGAGTGATTGTAAGACGCAGACTCACGCAGGCATTGATGTATTAATGTTCAGTAATGGCAAGCTTTACTCTCTACAGTAATGACACTTGGAGAAATGAGGCTTGTTTCAAACTTCTAGGCATGTATCTGATCTACTTAGAATTGTTGAAGTTTAACCCTAAAAAGGCCGGGCTATTTTGGTAATCCCTCATCCGGGGGAGGGGGGGGGGGGGTGCCCCTTTGGAATCACGGGCATGGAACGACGACAAATTCTTATTGATAGAGTATCTCATAAAGGAATAAGTCCATAAAGTTGTATAGTTATATCTCGATGGTTTTTTAATGCTTACTAAATAATTAATTATTCTTAAATATCCGCGAAATGACAATTCTTCATTGAGTAGCCTATTAACAGTAACAATACATAATAATTTTCATGGGGATAATCAATTTTCACGCAGCGCTGCGATTTCGTTATTACGCAGTGCCAATGGTACCCTTAGGTAAACGTGGTATAAATTTGGTATTAAAGATAGGAACCGGGTGAATTCTGCCCCCGGTACTTTTTGAGGGTTCGAAGAAAAAAAATAAAAAGAGCCTCCCGGGCGGTCAGAACTTTGAGAAGCCAGGGCCTGATCTAGATCCTCTATTTTCCTCATTCCAGACGAGTCTTTCCTATATTATTTTTGCTGATAGAGGGCGTACGACTACAAAGCGAATGGAGGATACAAAGTGCGAGAGAAAGCTTTTGCGTAGGAGGGGACGGGGCGTGGAAGGGGCGGGGTGGGGGAAGGGTTTGAAGTAACACGTGTCACTAATAAAGTGTACAGAAAATAGAAGATGATTTTTTTTTTTTTTTAAGTTTAAGTAGCACCATATAAGCTCACGGTAGGCCTATAATCTTCAGGAGCGTTTTTTTTTTTTTTTTTTTTTTTTTTTTGTTTTTGTTTCTTGCATTTGTTTTTATACACGCGCCTCGAAATTTCTCTTTAGGTTGAGGGGGAGGGGGGGGGGGCATGAAGCCATTTTGGGGGTCAGCGATCGAAGCCCCTAAATCCCCCTTTTAGAATCTCTAGACTACTCCTTATTTTGTCTACATTTTTTTTTTCTAATTTGGAATAAGCATAGAGTTAATAATATCTACATTTGAGGATTTTGAGTTTATAGATTTTTTGAAGGGTAGGAATATTGTAGGCCCGATTCCAAGCATTTTTTTTCTTAATAACGATTAGAGGTCTAGTGATATACAATTATTTTTTATAGACCTATACTACTTATTTTCAATTGATACATCTTATTACAACTTCACATAGTCTAGATCTCATTGAAAATAATTGAAAATGGTTTTGATATATCATGTTTTCTTTTAACAGCAAGAGCAAAATACCATTAAAAGGATGAATTAGAAAAGAGAATTGTGTAAATTTCTAAGAATAGAAAATAAAGAAGCTTTGGATGGGTGGTCTTTTGCGTGGGCGTTAAAAATACTAGAGAGTTTCAGAGAGCTGTGAATTCTCTCCTCTCTCTCTCTTTTATACAAACCGAAAAAGGACAGCGGAGTGTTTAAGATATGTTACCAGTCTGCAAAATTGTCGAGCGCTCTTCTTCTAATAAAATGATGTAGGTCGCCCATAGAGTGCTGTGCAATTCGTCTGTTGAGCGGTTAGTGCCATAGGATGTGTACGGGCAACCAAAAAGTGACAGAACAGAGGGCGTTTTAGGGCTTTTTCATGGAAGATCATGACGAGAAAATGAAGAGAGAACGTTCCACATGGCAAGAGATGAAATGAATAAGGTAATATTATCTATATTCAATGTATTACTATGATTATTAATGGTAAAAATTACGTACAAAACCTACCCGGAGTGGAACTGGAATGCATTGTCAATGTTGATTGAATGACATGCAGGTTGGGAAGTCGACGAGATGATGTAGGCTAGGGTCTAGGTCTAGGTTCAATTGCTACCGTGCAAGTCACCTAGACCTCTAGACCTACATGTATCTTTAGATTAATTTATCTCATTAGTAGATCAATCAAGGTATCTTCTCCCAGTAATTAGGTTGTTTGCAACATTTTCCCCACACATCTCTGTTGTCTGCCATCCAGGCGAAATACACTTTTCATTCCACTTTTTTCCAGTGTCATTTCACTTCATCAATCAGTGTCTTGAAGTGAACTGGAGATTTGATGTTCCCCTCCCAGTTACTGAGTTAGTTAGGCAGCATCTCACGGAACCGTCATAAGTACAAGTTCACTGACATCCCATTGCAATGCGTGTAGGCCCTACTAAGTTTAACACACGTTTCAATGGGAAGTCGGTGAACAACTAGACCTAGGTCTAGATCTAGTTGTAAATGTGACAGTTTCATGAACTGGTCCGAGAACGAGAATCGATCGCATTTTCCCAAACTGCGCGCTGGCGATGTGAAAAACAGATTCCACGTAATGAAATACACCCAGTTCACTGTCTACTTTTATGGGTTGTCTGTCTTCAAGAGGATTTATCGTTCATAACGTGAAAGTCTCTGTCCAAAGTGAATGTGAAATGCATCAAGGAGCATCATCGCCGAATCCGTTTTTCAGATCGCCAACGCGCAGATTGGAAATAAGAATCATCCACGTAAATGCGGACAATCCTTATTTTTTAGGATGCATCTGTACGCGTCTGCCTTACTGGAAACCATAGACTTTAATACTTAGTTTTCCTCAACAGTAGGCCAAACTATTCACTTTTGCATTATCCAGTAATTGTTGCAGATGTTTTTCACTCTCTGCACGCAACACAATATGTAGTGATTGGAAATTCAAATCGACCTTCATCATAGTTCATACTTCATAGCAGACTGACTTGTGAAGGCCTGTATGTTTTGTCTTCTTTTAGTTTATTTGAATGGACATGGATCTGTATGTAATTCTAGTTCCTCTTGTTTACAAATATTTACAGATCAAAATAATGGAATAAGGTCCAGACCTGTGCTATCATGAAATTTATAGGAAATACATGTATTACTTACAGTAAAACTGTTACAGTCTAAGATTAGATCTACAGTGTAGAATCTGCTGCTGTTGATATCGAAGATGGCTGGAAACACAAGTAACGATTCTATATTTATATGAAAATAGGCTGATTTTGAATTGCCAATTTGATGCTGACTTTCCAAAAATAGCGATTGATTTATCAGCGTGTGCAAGGAGTTTGGTGAATTCAGAAACATCCAAGCGTGGCATTTTACACTAATCGTTATTGTTGATTAAAATAGTAGCCGTTGAATTGAAGGGTAAAGATTTGTTATACATGTAATACCTTGAATTGTACAAGAGAGCTTACAATGTACATTGTACATGTATTTTCTGTAGTGTATCTCTAGTGTAATTTTACATTGTCAGTTGTCACGTGTACAAACATTGCATTGTTTAATCTGTCAGGGTCGTTATAATATTTCTTTTTATTATCCTTGTAGCAGAAAAGCAATTTCTTGTGCATGTAGTTGCATGATCATGAAAGAGGGAAAAATTATAATAAAAAAAAAATACCTGCAACTTAACATGGTTCCTAATTTTATGACATATCAATTTGCACACATGTTTTGACATGTATACCTGTACAAGAATGCATACTCTGTTTATTATCGGTCATTATCATTGAGGATGAAAAGTTTGAAATATAATACAAGGTGTAATTGAAGTACCAACAATGCCATTGTATTTGACTGAAACCCTTAAAGGGAAGGTGGAGTTTTGGGAAAGGTGAAAAAGTTCTTTGTGAAATTTGTCATTAAATATTTGTGTGGTAGAGTATCAAAGGAAAAATTTCCCCTGAGAAGGATGGTTCTTCAAATGTCGTCATATTCGAAATACGACTAGTAATAGCTAAAGGTTGTGGACCACAACTCTTATGTCACGCATTTGTGTAGTCCCGTACAGTCACAGTGTATGAGACCTTGAACAAAACTGGGCTAATTTCTGATAATTTTGATGATTCCAAAACCTCAGCGTGTACCTGTACACCAATATTTATCTGCTACATGATCAACCTTTCCAATTGCCACATTCACAACACTTTCATTCACAAAACTAAACCATGACCAGAACTCATCTTAGATGAAGTCGAGTACTGGTCATGACAATACATGAACACAGCCATCGGGAAAGATTGATAATTAATGCAGTACATCAGAACTGATTATAGTGTGATTTTTTTGGAATGATCAAAGTGAAAAGAATTTAACGTGGTCTTTATACCAAAAGTCACATACATATTGCATGGTACACACAAATGTATAAATGGAACTACACAAACATACGGCATGATGATGAAAGCTTGGATACAACAGTTCAACTGTTTCTTGTCATATTCAGGGGATATTTTATCTGAGACACCTTTTCTACGACATATTGTTAATGATATTCTCCCACACTGAAATAAAACAAAGAATGAAAAAGCTTACAACTTGAACTATTGTTCACCTTTCTCAGAACCCCACCTTCTCTTGAAAAATTGATTCCATATGGAAGGGTTACTACATGTATGTACATTGTAACTACTGCTGGTATACCATTGTATTACTATTAAAGGGCAATGTGAGTTAAAGGTAAAGATCAGTTCTGGTCATGCGATTGCATTGTGAAAGAAACGTTGTGGAATCGATCAGAAAAGGTTGATCATCTAGCATATGTTGTGTACTGCAAGGTTCTCGAATCATCAAAATGATAAGAAATTTGGGCCAGTCTTGGTAAAGTTACAAGCACTGTACACAGAGAGATAAATTTGGGACTTCGGGACACGTGACACGCGACACGGTCCAGATATAGATTATAATAATTTACCAAATATACATGTACATGTACATGTATCAATTAGTAGGCGGTTTCCCTGCAAAATTTATATCATGTATTTAATAGTCAAAACATATTCTTTCACATGATTGGTTTACAATGAAAGCTTCCATTTAATTTTTTGAGAGGGGGCGTTTTCAAAACTGGTCTTTACTTTTAATATAGCCTACATTTACTATTTATTTAGTACATAGTATCCCATGCCCGGGGCAGGCAACATGTTTAAGGTATTCTGAATTGTTTCTTCATGCTGTTGAGTCATTCAGTCCAATATAAAGCAAAACATCAACCATTTTGATGCAAATCTTGCTTTTGCAATGAGTACAACTTACCATGCACTTGGTCGGGGGCTGCTACCACATGTACATTGCAGTTCAATTTCTTCAAATCTGCCTCATCATAACACAACTTGTGCACCTTTTGTACCTTTATTTTATGTACATGTACATGTACATGTACAGTGTATATTTAAAATTCATAATATGCTTGTACTCTGGAAAGTTCAGTGGACATTTTATTTGATTCTTTGATAATATATATTTTTATATACAGTATTTAACCTTTGAAGTTACTATGTCCCATTTGCAGGCCAAAAAAATGAAAAAGTTAAATCCAACTGCATTTGAAAGATAATACTAATTTAAAACTTCCCTAAAAAAGGTGGGGCTTGAAAATGTCTTAAAGTGGGAAAATAACGACTATTAGTTGTCAAATCGACTTTAGGGCTATAGAGCCCAAAAGTAATAGTCTAGATTTTCAGACAATTGTACCGAATGGTCATACATTTTATGCTGCGCAAAGATTCAATCAGTTTAATCTTGGCCATCACAAGTGGGTTATTGATGTACATGTAGACAAATTCTCATGTATACCCTTTACAACTCTTTTCATGTATGTTATTACCAAAGAAGAAAAAGCCAGTCAGTCACTCAATAGTGTCTGACAGTGAAGTCTAGCAAGTAAACGGGTTTCCTTGCATAATTTGAATATTAGGACACTGCTAACGTTTAAATTTCACAGATAGGACATACATGACATATTCATAATTCCTGCAAAGTTCTACAGCATTTGAGGTTGGCTGCAAAAGGGACATAGTACCTTTAATGCTGGATTTCTAAATGAACTCAAACAGAAAATGAGAATACCTGTAACTTTAACTAGAACATTTACGATGTTGTATAAAGAAGTGTTTCATGTCTCTGTGCTACTTGCGTGAGGTATCAAGATCAAGAATTATCCTTCATTATATTTTATGACTTTTTAATGTGGCAAGGTCATTTTTGTCTTTGTTCTTCTGTCAAAAAATTCCATTATCATTATCTCAAAGGGAGTGTTGGTTTGCTAGTTGATTGTGCGTGCAGAGTCTTATCGAAATTCAAACCTTATAAATTGTAAGATTTGTATGGGTTTTGATGATAAGCTTAGTATCAGTGCTGGGAATATTATTTGGCATTTTAAATTGTGTGAACAACATCTACATGTACAATACAATACTGTAGTAGAAACTTTTCCCATTTGAAGTCAAGATATCAAACGTAAGTTACAAGTTTTATTTTATTCATTTATTTTATTTTGTAGGTAGAGGTATATAAGTAGTAGTACATGTAGTAGTAGTAGTGTAGTAGCAGTAGAAGTAGAAGTAGTAGGAGTAATACTTAGTATTAGAAGTACACATGTAGTTGTAGTAGTAGTAGTAGTACAGTAGTTGTAGTAGTTCTAATAGTAGTAGTACTAGTTGTAGAAGTAGTGGTGGTAGTAAATGTAGTAGTAGTCATACACATTTATGTTTTTTCTACATTTAAAGCTTTTTTATTTATAAAACAGTTGGTGGCAACATTTATTTTCCCTTTAATAGTCGGATTGCCCCCCCCCCCTCATATTTAGAGCTGGTTAAAGTTATAGGAAATATATCTTAGGACTACACACAGATATAAATAGATGCACAGGTGAGATGCGGGAGGCCAGTCAGAATTAATTAAGCTCATTGTCATTAACTCGTGTACAAGCGGATGTGAGCTTCCTGGTGTAAACATCTGATTATGTAATCATCTTCTTGCAGTTCCCTGGTGCGAAATTAGTCATTAGCCGTTTCAATCGCGCTAATGACCGTGGCATTTCGAGGAGCAAAATCTGAGATAAATGCAAGTCACAACGAACTTGACGCGAGATTACAAGTAGGAGAAAAGAGGAAATGCATATGTACATGTACATGTAAATAGTTTAGTTTTGGTGGTTGTAACACAAGTATAAATTGTAATTTTATTTTTGTCAAATAGCCAAAATATCTCTTCAAATGTCTAGATATCATGCAAGATACATTGTACAATAGCTTGATTAGCTTGATGTACTTCTATCCATGATTTCCAAATTCTTTTTTACCTATAAGCAGGCCTGATAAAAACCCGATTTAAATCGGTTTCCCGATTTATTTATTTTTTTCCCGATTTTTTTTCAGATGTTATTTTTCTACCCGATTAAAAAAAAATCCAGATTTTTTTTATTTTTTTTATTTTTTTAACCAGATTCTTTTTTTTCTTCCCTATTTTATCCTGATTTTCCTGATTCCCCCCTTATTTTCTCTATTCTTCTATATTTAAAGGTTACAGGTGTAGATGGGGTTTGATACAGTGGATATCTTGCAATGATATACACTGTACATGTACATACATCCATTTTAAGGATAAACAAATCACAGCTCTTTGTATCGTGCAATTGAACAACTAAAAGTTAAGAATTATATGTAGGCTTGAATGCTCTACATCATAATTGACTGTGATCAGTGATTGCAAATATTGATTATGCAATGTATACTGTATGCCATTAGTGCCAGTCGGAGGACTGAACGTATGAAAAATCGCTTATGAAGTATATTTTTATCTTTGTCTGTTCATCGATTATTTATCTGAATTATCTTTGCTACATGTCCAAGGTTGGGAAAACAGCATGTACAACTGTACTCTTGTGTACATAACCTGTGCAGTATACTATTCATCATATGGCAAGATTTATCATGCACATGACTACATGTACTGTACATGTTCAAAGAAAACAGTTTCAAATTTTATAATGTAATGTTTAAAGCTTCTACCAATTACCGACCTTGAATTTGTGGGCAAGCTTTCAAAATTAGAGAAGAAAAGATAAGTAGAAGCTTTAAACATTACATTTATAGATCTATATGATTATCCCCAACCGATGAATCATGAAAGTTTTCTGTAATGTTAAAATTTAATTATTCGAGTGGATCAGGACAAAAACACAATGACAATAGCAGCAACATTAATGAAAATAATAACAAGAAAGATGATACAAGGAGCAAATCACAGTAAGCCTTTAAATGCTCTGAAGGAGCTATTGGGGAAAAAATTTGCGAAGAAAGTATTAAACCACAAAATGGGGAAGTAATAAAGAACTCATCTACAAAAGCCATTTCTCATTATAACTATCATTGAGTGCAGGTCTGTCTTTTGTCACCATTGTTTATCTGCAATTTAATTTTGGGGTTTGTCTTTGTCTTGCTTGTATAGAGTGATATCATCCTCCGAAGAAATAATGGAGGAGAAAGATTATGAGTAAGCATGTATTGTTGACATAATACGGTATTATGCAATGTAACCAAGTGATAAATAATAAATAGTGTTTTGTCCATATTGTAGTTTGAAGGAAGAGCTATGAGAAGGGATTCCCTGACTGAGTCATCTTCTTAGTTTGCAAGTGAAAACATAACGAGGCAGCTCTTTGTTTGTATGGAATTTCTATTCATGCCCCCCCCCCCTCCTCTTCCTCAGTTGTTATGTTTCTCTCTCTCTCTCTCTCTCCCTCTCTCTCTCTTTGTCTCTGTTCCTCCCTCTGTTTCATCCTTCCCTTCTCCATCTTCAAGTTCATATCCATGTACACTTTAATTTCTCTTTCTCTGTGAGTCTGTGTTCAAAATATACATGTACATGTTTTGTTTTTAACTCATATAATCTCCCCTCCATTCCCCCACCCCTCTCTCTCTCCCCCCTCATCACTCTCTCTCCCTCATTACTCTCTCTCCCTCATCACTCTCTCTCCCTCTCTCCCTCTCCCCCTCTCTCTGTCTGTCTCTCTCTCTCTCTCTCTTATTCTCTGTATAGACCTCTCTCTTATTCTCTCTGTCTCTACCACTCACACTCAAACACACACACACACGCACTCCCTCTACTTACGAGGACAATGTTACCTTTCCCCTCTTCCTACATTAGTAGCAGCTTCTTGAACCTGGAAAGAGGAGAACAAAGGTACTTACATATATATACCGGTATAAATTTTTTTCTTGCAGTCTTTCTAGAATCCCCTACCTCACAAAACGGAGAAACGTTGACATTTAAAAGTAATGAGGGGGTGTTGCGCAATCGGGTATTATCCATCCTGTCGCGTGTGGGTGGCGGAGGACTTTTTTGATAAGAACCATTTCGTCTCCGTCTGCAGTTGATGCCTCCCGAGATTATTGTCCATGTTTCTAGAACTATTGAGGGCAACGTATACACGGCCATGCACCTTGAGGCTCCGGTGGACAAGATAAACATATCACTTTATCGGCAAGTCGAGGTAGCTTGACGCGAGATCATACAGATGATGTATGTCGGCGTACAATTATCACTATCAGTATCACTTCATGCAATTGGTGTATATTAGACTTGTACTGTGCACTGAACATCGGTCTAAAAATATTTGAAACGGCCTGCTTTTTCGTCACCTCCACAACATTGGGTGGGCGATTTGGGAGCCCTATTGTGAGTTCTGTTCTTTCATACTCTAATTAAAGTTTGAAATATGTACATGTAGGGCCCACACATACATGTACATGTATGTGGATAAAGAATGTATTTTTCTGTTTGTGCATGATTGCATCCATATTGTAGATTAAAGTGCATTTGAAGGTTAAATCAAATGCTCTCTGTATTGTTCGAATATGATAACTGTATACATTTTAACCATTGACTCAATACTCATACAATTGTTTTGTTGTTGTTGTTGTTTTGTGTGTGTGTGGGTGTGTGTGAATTAAACCAATTCAATTTCATATGATATGGATGATTATAAACCCTTACCTGTAGGCTTACAAATTATTTGCATATTGTAAGTGTTATTATTTTCTAGACAGAACTTTTTTCAATATGCTTTTTGTGTAGTTCTACTTCTACTACCGGAAGTTCTAGATGGTACCAGTAATAATAAAAGCAATTCTACTTATGGTACTTATTTACTCAATGATTAGAACATGTAGGCAAATGTCTGCCTAAACGTGGACAGACACTATTGTCAACAACATACACCCTGTATACCATTAAATGTATACGTACATGTACATGTACAGTACATGCACATGTTTGTGTCGAGTGTCAATGACCCATTGCTGCCATTTATAATTACACGCTAGGCCATTTACACCACTTAAAGGTAAAGACCAGTTACGGTCATGCGATTGCATTGTGAAAGAAACATTGTGGAATCGATCAGAAAAGGTTGATCATCTAGCATATGTAGCATCTGCAAGGTTCTGGAATCATCAAAATGATAAGAAATTTGGCCTATTCTTCGTAAAGTTACAAGCACTATACACAGAAAGATGTATATGGGACTACCCTATATCTCTCACAGACCATGAGAGAAACAAATTTACCAAATATATATGAATTAGTAGGCGGTTTCCCAGCAAATTTTTTATCATCATGTATTAGTCAAAACATATTCTTTCACATGATTGGTAATGAGAGCTTCCATTTCATTTTTTGAAATTGGGGCGTTTCCAATACTGGTCTTTACCTTTAAACGCCATTTTGAAAAATCATCATTTTGTTTGCACTGCCACCTACACTACCGGAAAACCCCTTAAAAATTGTCAGTTTTCGCTACTTGTGATTTTGTTAGTGAGGCGTGCGCATGCGCGACTCGTCGTAGCTCTGCATGCCAATAAGCATGGAAGCAAGGATAGTCATGTGACCAAAAATCAGAATCATTCACCAATTTTGAGAGAGCTGGTAATGGTATAAAACACCAGAGTGTGAGAAAAATTAATGATTTTTGCTTGCAGTGTACGAACCTGCAGCTAATGATCCATTACTACCATTAATTACCACTCACTGTACATTCATGTACCCTTAATTTTTCTTAGTGGGTTGAAAATTTGATGACACCTGCAAAACATGTACAGTGTACATGTACATTTATGCACATGGCTTTTATCATCGTAATTTTGATGACCATGGCAACACATGTGACTTGATTGGCTGTATGCCAATCACATGAGGATTTAAAAAAAATATATATTATCTCATTATTTGTTGACGAATGACCTTTCTTTTGGTGACTTTGTAAGATATTTTTTGTTTACTGTCTTTGACTTTGTTGTAAGATATCTTTATACCATTTATCTGCATTTCTTCCATATGCCTCAGTTGGAGTCATTTAATTTTAAGAAATTAAACACGCCTTTCAATCTTTCAACCTTTCAACATTTCATCACTTTGTTAAAGGTAAAGACCAGTTATGGTCATGCGATTGCATTGTGAAAGAAATGTTGTGGAATCGATCAGAAAAGGTTGATCATCTAGCATCTAACATCTGCAAGGTTCTGGAATCTTCAAAATGATAAGAAATTTGGCCCATTCTTCGTAAAGTTACAAGCACTATACACAGAAAGATGTATATGGGACTACCCTATATCTCTCACAGACCATGAGAGAAACAAATTTACCAAATATACAGTATGAATTAGTAGGCGGTTTCCCGGCACATTTTTTATCATCATGTATTAGTCAAAACATATTCTTGCACATGATTGGTAATGAGAGCTTCCATTTCATTTTTTGAAATTGGGGCGTTTCCAATACTAGTCTTTACCTTTAAATACATGTAAGCTTGTTTAAACTATTCCTTAAGTTGTGAAATTTCTGAAAGGTCCATTGAGAGAAAAGTTTCTGATCGATTTCAGTTTTTTTTAAAAGTACAGACTACAACTGGGCCCCATCTAACAAAGAGTTGATAGGAGACTGCAGAATTGCGATTGATCGGAGGACTTGCGATTGATTTGGATCAATCGTAACTCTTTGTAAGACGGGGGCCCAGTACTTATACATGTAGTTGTAGATCTGTACATGTAGGAGCATGTCTAGGCAATTCAAAATCAACAGAAGTTTGTTTCATTTCTACATTCCCAAACCCACAGGAGCATCATTAAGATGCCTCCTTTGGACCTTTATAACCTGCATTGTAAAATGTAAACATTGAGCAATCCCACATTTTTGTCAGTGGCACACTTTCGTTTTCCATTCCATGTGTACATGTTAGCCTTGCACAGTGCGCTGAAGCCAGGGTGTGCTGTGGTCCATAGTTCAGTGACCTTCAGTATTATGGGTAGTAGTCTTTGATAATCCAGACTCTTAGAGTGTGGTAATCCCTACATGGCCATGGTGTTAGTGTTCAGTGGTTTACATGTACCTCTGTGTATCCTGAAGTGATCTGAGGGATTAACAAGGATGTTCAGATTATCTTGTCACAGGTTCATGATATGAACTGTGAAGGCTTGTTCAGATAAGAGTGACAAATCACCTCTAAAAGCTACCGTGTAAACCAAAAAAATTACATGTAAATAAATGTCAACAAAGGTCCTGTGCTTATTCACTGAGATCCAGGGAAAAAATACTTATAACATTTTGGGGGGCTACTTTTCAAGCTTGCTTGCATGAAAATAACACTCTTTAATTTGTTTTGCATTGAACTCAATACAAATTTGATGGGGCTCTTTTATGAGTTTCGGGGGCTCTTTTGGGCATTTCGGGGGCTGCTGAGATCTGTGTTCTTCTTCTTCCAGTGCTGCTTCAAGGTGATGAAGATATTAAACACACTGGTTTTTATGATACAAAAATGTGGAACTTTTTATCATTACAAAATGTACCGGTTTTGCCTTGCAGCCTTGCAGGATCAGGTGGGGGGAAAGGGTGTAGGATCTGAGCATTTTACATGTACATGTACATGTACATTTGTATGATACCCCAATCATATAAATAGACCAACAACAGATCGAACCGAAAAATGAATTGCCTCCCCTCCCCATACTTCTGGCTCTGAACAGATGAGGTACAATGTATGTACTTGTCCTAGACTTTCACAGTTCCAGTGGTGTTCCATCTTATGGTCTCAAACACTTTGAAAATGGGTCACCCTGCAAGACTACTAATCCATGGCCCTGTCAAAATCCAGAATGGGCAAGAATTCTTTGCATTCTTGAGCGATTGCTCACCATTGTCCCCGCTCTATTGTTACCTGCCCACAGTTTCCCACAGATCTCTCTGTGTGTATTGTGTGGTCAGTCTCGACCTTGTTCTGCGCATCTTTGAAAAGAATACATTACAAGTGTATTAGGTCTTGGAACATTCAGACTTTTTTTAGTATGAAGACTTTGAGGAGACGTGACCATTCCCACTTGAGTTGGGGGTGGGGGGGGGGGGGGGGTGGACCAAATAAATCTCATGTAAACCCCCGTATTCCTGTATTTTCTTTTATTTGAAGTAGAATTTATAGAAGAAGATATGTGCAGCCTTTTCACACACAGCTAAAATTCATCGTATCTAGTGATGATTAGAATCATCGTAAAATTTTAAACATGTTTATAGACAAAATTTCCCAGTGTGAACATCGTTTATACGATGTTGGGATAGATACGAAGTCGCGATCCATACGCCCCTAAAAGCAGGCTGCAGATACGAAGTTCGTATCTAGAGAGCTTGACATTTTGTGTGTGAAAGGAAATTCTTGTTTAAACGTGTTTAAACTGGATACAGCGTGCGCTTTGATTGACATGACATGACCTTCAATGCGCAATGGCACTACTGCGCATTTTACGAGCAGTAGTTAATCACGAAACAATTAACGATCGCACCGAAATTTCTGTGTGTGAAAGGCTCGTGATTAGTTTAAACACGTTCGAAACACGTTTATACTAGTCATGTTTATAGAATTTTAGCTGTGTGTGAAAAGGCTGGTGATTGAACAAGTACAATTTTTTCTACAAATTTTCGTTAATACCTGGGCTGGGAGAGAGATTAAAAATAGCCTGAACTATATCACACACTCTCAATTTTGGTCTGGATTTTATATTATAGCGGTACTTGCCTATCTGAATCTTTGACAAATGATGTAACACAATTGCACAACATTTTATATCACAAACTGAACGATATTTCTTTTTATAGATGATGGTTTCTGGAGAAGCCGGAAGAAGTATTGATTTGATAGTTTGCCGGAAATGCCATGGTACAATTATAAATGAACGCCGCAAAATGTGCATGCATTTTAAAAGTTAGTATCATTCAATGGGCAAAGTAAAATGGAATCTCATTTGCTTGAGACTTTTTAATGTTAAATTTAGCCTCAGAAATCCGGAGTACTCCTATCATTAGGTATCAATATGATAATATCACCTTGCCCTTTGAGCTTGTGTCTCGTATCTGGATTTTGTAAAAAAGAATTCATTTTTACACGTATCTCATATGAAGTATACATGCACAGGGTGTATAAAGTATTTAATGTAGTTAGTTCCTGATTAAAAAAAATATGTATTTTAGGTTTGGATAAAATACGATTATTTTCCAGATTTGAACAAGGATAAAAAGCTTATATTTCCTGATGTAGCAAATCAGTCTTATTGAAAGGCCGGAATCATATTCATTTCCTGATGTACAGGACTTAGAAATCGTGAAATTTCTGACAAATGTTGTGTGAGCGCTATGGCAGTGTGTGAAAAAAGATCTGGAATTTTTATTATTTAAAAAACTTAAAGGACATTCAGAATTTCAGACTCAGAATGAAACCAGGCCTGGTTCTAGAAGAAGATTTGTTTAAGAGGTGGGGGGGGGGGGGGGGGGTCTTAGGGGTCCTTGCATTTCTTTTCTACATGTACCTCACTGAAATTCTTTTATAATCCAGAATAATTAAGATGGGGGGGGGGGGGGAGCTTGAGCCCTCCATATACCACTCTAGAACTGCTTCTTAATTAAAAATCAAAACAATTAAAAAAACAAACAAGAGAGATTGAAAGCAAGAGAAATAATGTAACAAAACCTTTGGACTTCATCCCATACTCTCCTTCAAGCTACATCCTTCTCATCCCGTTAAAACTCCTGTCCGCGTCATTGCCATATGTTTACCAGCCAATTAATGGCCCCCGAAATAGAAAGCAATTCAATTTGGAGAGGATCTCTGATTATTTTTATCCAGCCAGCCAAGCCAACCCACTCCATTCATGCTTTCGCTACGGCAATGTTTTTTTTTCTTCTCTTTTTTTCTCCATCTCAATTTGTAGCAATCGGAAGTAGGTCTGTTGATGAGGATGTACATGCATCGTTTGATGTTATCATCATTGGTTTAGCCTTGTATACAAGGTTCTGTAGAAAGGATATCTCATTCCTTCGGAGCCAGAAGGTCGTTAACTCATATATACAATACATGTATTTTATCACATTTGCATGTAGTTAATTGCCCTTCTGGCACTGAAAAGACAATTTCATCTCTCTCTCTCTCTCTCTCTCTCCCTCTCTTACTCTTTTCACACTGGTTTTGCTTAACCCCGTACTTTGCTTAGCCCCGTACTATCCTTAACCCCAGACTATTTTTTTGGCTTTTCACACACGCTGTTTTTAGTCCCGTACTAGCGCCAATTCCGGAATAAGAAAATTCACGCTGTTCTCACTGCAATTCGTTAACCCCGGATATCGTGAATGTTATGATTGGACATACTTCGCATCTGACCAGCTGCGATACGCTCCATTGCGTAGTACCGGACTATTTTTTGTTTCTGTTCTCATTCATTTGCTTGGCACCGCAATTGCGGGGTTAGCAGGAGTTAGCACCACAATTGCGGAGTTAGCCCTGCTATTTTGCAGGGTTAGTTAACCCCGTACTATAGGTGGGGTTGGCCAACTTTAGCCCACTTTGGTAAAAGCCAGTCTGAACAGAAAGTGGAATAGGCTTAACCCCGTACTATAGGTGGGGCTAAGACCCCCCCTTAACCCCACCTATAGTACGGGGTTAAGCAAAATATTGCCAGTGTGAAAACAGTATCTCTCCCTTGATCTTGTTTTCACAATATCCCTGTCTCTGTCTCTCTGTCGTTGCATATCTGTCACTCCTCTCACCATTTCATTTTGCTCTCTCTCACTCTCTCTCTCATCTCTCTCTCTCTCTCTCTCTCATGTCTCTCTCTCTCTCTCTCTATCTCTCTCCAATTCCTCCTTCCTCTTCTCTCTCTCTCTCTCTCTGTCTTTTCTCTTTCTCTCTCTCTTTCTCTTTCTGTGTCTTTGCATCTCTCTTTGTTATCTCTCCATATGGTTAATTGCGCTCTCTCGCTCTCTCTTACTGTCTCTCTTGATTTGCTTTACCGGTATACATCACTTCATACTTTTTCCCTTATTATATTTTATTGTATGCATAGCAGAAGTGATACCAACTGTAAATGTTTTTTTTAATGGGATATACAGTTACATGTAACAACTTAATTATTCATACCCTGGTAAGTTTAATGTTTTTTTTTGGTATTAACTCTTATTCTTAAGAGTGAAAGATTGATCAAGGCCTTCGATGAATACTTTAAGATGTACTGTAAGCTTTGATATGTCACATTCTCAAGAAACATTAATTGGGACATATTAATTTTCCACATACCGGTACATGTACACCTGTACTTAATTTTTTTTACTAAACTTGGTAAGGATATGAATAATGTAGTTGTTAAATGCAGATGTAACTACATGTAGCATGTATTAGCAAAACAAAAATGAAATTGTTGGTCGTATCCTACATGTTAATATAAATCAAATTTGCATTTGACATTTCAAAGAGTTATCCCATTTTATTTTTATCTCAATTTATATCCTTTGAATAATTGCTTCATAAGCTCTAATCGAGTCTAATGTTAGACCCGAATCCTGTCATCTTTCTGTTTCTAATTTTAGCTCCAACCTTCAAAGGGCATTTATCACGTGAACAGCTCTCAAAAGACTGAGTTTGTGCAAATGATCATTTTCGGTTTCGATACTCAACTGCAGGGTTTCCATCCTTTACAAAATATACCCACCCCAACCTCTCATGTAAACGTAAACAATGAATGTAATGTACTTGATGCAAAGGGGAAAGCCCCTAGTCAATGTTTATGAGTCATTCGATCCATGCAGACTCTCTGTGGACATTGACACTATGTTTCTCACACTATGCACAAGTTTGGGGATAAGGAAATGTAATCTTGCACCAGTTCAAAACAGGATTGTGCAATACTTCAGGTAGGTGGGTAGATCCAAGCTTTTTTTTCTCAAGATGGCTTTAGAAACCCGATTGAAATTGTCAGGTAAGTGGTAATTGATACAATCGTTTAATTTCAGGAATGGTAATTGGTATAGAAATATCTCAGATCGTATCCTTATCCTTATCCATTCTATTTTCTGCTAATTAAGATCCTTGATCATTTAAGATTTAGTTTTTCTCAGTTCTCGTCATATTCTACAAGTTGCCAGCTCAAGTTCAACTTCTTGTTCGCTAGAAGCACCTCGCAGTTACTTTTCTTTTTTAGGATTGGTATCCAAATATCTCAGATCATATTCTTTCATACATGTATCTCTTCTATTTTCTGCTAATTAAGAACCTTGATCATTGAAGCTTTAGTTCCTTCTCAGTGCCTGTCTTATATTCTACAAGTTGCAATCTCAAGTTCAACTTCAAGTTCAACTTTTTGTTCGCACCTCAAAGTCACTTTTCTGTCTCATCAACACTGTATTGTAAATCAGCTTTAATACTGAAATATTATGGCCAAGATAACTGTCAAGAGGGACGTTGTTGATGCTATGTGCACAAAAGGTCATCTTGAAAAGGTAGGGCATTTTGCAATTGCATTTTATATTTTTCCAAGGCATTTAATATGAATATTTGGATCCATTCTTACTTTTTGCTTCAGGTACGTGTCATGATCATGTGAAGTACTTTTTCCATCTTAAAAACTCCTTTTTCTTTGTTCTTTGTTGTTGATGTCTGTTTGATTGTGTATACATGTAAGTTATTCAAAGTTTACAATGAAACAACCGTTTTACTGCTTTCTCTATTTCATAACTGAATGAAGACTGTCTTGTACATGTACATTCATCCAATAGAAACAACATTTGTATCCACTTTATGATCTTGGCCAAAAATGAAAAAACAGATTAAATTTCAAAAGAGAATAAACTGACAAATTTGTGTCAATGTGGAAGTTTACATGTACTGTACATTTACTCCAGTAAGTCAAATTCTGTTAAACACAATAGAGAACAAGTTACACATACAGTGTAGACCTACTTGTTTTTACACACACTTTGGTTTCTTTTGTTTTTGTTTTTGTTTTCTTTCATTTGTTGTTGTCTTGAAGTGCAGTGACCTTTTGACTATAAACATCAGTTCTGTAGAATGGACATTATTTGGGAATATAGTACAAGTGACCTTTTATCTCTGAATTTCTGCAGGGTGGAAATATTAGCTTTTCCAAAATGTATTCTCGTCAATGATGTCAATTTGCATTTGAATGGGTGTCACAGCGTATGGCATCATCAGATCTATTGTCACTGCCCGCCACACGCTCAATTACTATCAAAAGCTTGATCACCAATGCATTAATTCTGATCTCATCTTTGTCAAACGTTAAATACCAAGCATTCCTCGGGCATGAGGCCAATATGTAACGTGTACGTTAGCGATTCGAGTTGAATCTTGTACATTTCTAGGAGGCCTATTATTTGGTAGGAGAGGAAATGTGTACTGTCGCCCTGTTGAATGCTTTTGGTACAGATTTGAGTCTGATGCTCTAACTACCGGCTCAGCTTGGAAAATGGAAGGCAAGTGTAATGTTTTTATAGTACTTCTGTGGTTGTTTCTTAGACATTTGTATTGTTACCGGTAAGATATTTTATACATCTTGATTTTTATTTGTCTTGAAGATACTATGTTGAGTATGTTCCTTTTGCAGCCAACCTCAAACTCTGTAGAACTTTGCAGGAATTATGAATATGTCATGTATATACATGTATGTCATATCTGTGAAATTTAAACGTCAGCAGTGTCCTAATATTCAAATTGTGCAAGAAAACCTGTTTACTTGCTAGACTTCACCGTCAGACACTATTGAGTGACTGATTGGCTTTTTTTCTTCTTTGGTAATAACATACTGTACATAAAATGAGCTGTAAAGAGTACGTGAGCATTTGTCTACATCAATAAACCCACTTCTTATAAATAATGGCCAAATTTCAACTGATTGAATCTTTGGGCAGCATAAAACATACAACCACTTGGTAAATGGTCTGAAAATCAAGACTATTACTTACTGGCTCTATAGCTCCTAAGTCGGTTCGACAACTAATAGTCGTTATTTTCCCACTTATAGACATTTTCAAGCCCCCCATTTTTAAAGGAAGTTCTAAATTAGTATTGTCTTTCAAATGCTGTTGGAATTTATCCTTTTCTTTTTTTTTTATATTAGAGTTGAAGATAAGAATGATTGCCAATTTGAAGAGGCAATGATGATGCATTTGGAGATCCATTTTAAAGTGCTTTGGGCTAAAATGACAAATGAATTTTCGGACATTGCATCACTTCATTTTATTCTTGTAATCTTTCAATACCTCTGCGATAACTGTGTACACAAAAATCGTTTCATCACTTAATGCCCTCAAACCTTTTTCTGCTGCGGTTGTTATGTGTTGCCAATTTGAGGTTATCGCTTGATGCATTCCGTCATACCCCATACCGGTAATCCTGCGGTTCAGTTAGAGATGAAGGCACGTATATCACCGCGCTAACAAGGGCTTGTTTCCAAACCAACCATTTTAATTGGAAATAGCACTCGACCATCTGGTATCCACATTTGTAATAGTTGTATAAAAGGGATTGCTACATGTACACTTGTATGGGTATTCCATGGCATACAGGTTGCGTAATTTTTGAAAACGTGAATTGTTGACAAACTTACTTGTACATGTGCATGGTGTACTTTAAACAGCTTACAACAAAAGTTTGTAGTAGGTATATTGTATATGTATGAAAGAAACATTATTGAAACACAAACCCGATTGGTTGATACTCTATGCAAAACATACATTTGATATAAAAAGAGATGCTTTCTTGAATGATGAAATTAATGAAGGGATTAATGGATAGATGGATGAATGGATGAATGCATGGAGGAGTTAATGAATGGATAGATGAATGAGTCGATAGATGAAGGGATGGATACATGTAGATGAATAGGTGAATAAATGAATGAACTAATGAATTGAGAGGATGAATGAATGAATGAATTGAGAGGATGATTGAAGGAATGAATGAATGAATGAATGAATGAAAGAATTGAGAGAAGGATGAATGGATGAAAAATGAATAGAGAGGGAGGTGAATGAATGGATTGATGACTATAAATCATGATGGATGATTGCTTAGGATTTGTATTTGTATCTGTACTATTGTACATTGTAGTAGACATCATATATTACTGAGCACATGTCCTGTATGAAATTCCCATTCACTTTGTATATAACTGAAAGTAATAGAATGTAACATCCATGCAGTACTCATACAGTATATCCTGGACTGATGTTTGATAATAAAGATGGAAAAGGAAAAAAACAAACGCCCACTACCAGGATGTTGATGTAAAATACCTTCAATCTATTTTAGAATTGGATACTGTATTAGTACTTCATCTCAATTGCTTTTATGTGTGGTTATATTTCAATTAGATGCGCAGCCCCTATTTTCCTGAATCTACACATTACATACACTGTACAATGAAAAATATGTACCAGGTATAATGTTTTATTTTCACAGTACAACATGAGTTTTAAGCATTTGCATAAAGTTATAAAAAACTGAAGAGCAATTAAGAATAAGTAGTAGTACAGAATTACACCAGGAACTTTTATCCTATACAATAACCTGGCCCGACAAGTGCCCGATGCACCTGGGCCCCCAAACTCATATCCACTTGCACCCCCCCCCCTTCTGCAAAAAATAGACAAATTGTGGAGTCTCAATACGTACAGTAATATATTTAAGGATGTAGCTTTGTTGTAGACCCTCAATAACTTGAAGTGTCTGTCATAATTTGAAACTTGATCGTTTTAACAATGCCACTTTGGAAATGGATCTGTAAAACGACTTTTATAGATCTGTCAAAGTTACGGGTACTGTAATTAACATTGTGTTCCTTGCAGGATATCATGTATTTTAAGTCAGTTGAAACTCAAGTTTACTTTTTATTAACATACCTGTACATGTACACATTGTTCATAAAATGTTAGATCCTGTGTTTGATATTTATGTGACATGTGAGGAGCGGCACGTGCCATTGGAGAAAAAGTGTCAGATCTACTGGTACATCTACAATGTACATGTATCACTGATACCTTCAATACAGAGACTTCCCATATTTTACAATGAAGAGAGATTAGTGATTACCCATTGTTTACTCTACATACCTTTAAAACAAAAACGATTTTCATTGTTTTGTGGGGTGGGGGGGGGGGGGGGAAGGTGGGGTTAGTAAGAGCAGGCTACAGTATAAAAGCTTGCCATGGGCAAACAAAAATGTAAATCACACTTGCCCGATTAAACACATGTACAAAATATACTAAATGTATCAAATTTTTTTATGAAAGTTACCGGTATGTTTTGCACTTTCATAAGGTCTCATGGAGCTTCATAGAGCTAGAACTGCCCCCCCCCCCCTCATATTTTTTCCCCTCAGGGCTCTCTTGCAAGTCCTAAAAATCAAATGCAACTTTGAGTTTGATTGCAATTCCATTGCACAAAGAGTTGCATTTGATTTCAAACGCAACTTTCAAGCGCAACTTTTCTAAATCAAACGCAACTCTATGATAGATATACATTGCATGTATGACCTAACGCAAAGTTGCATTTGATTTCAAGTTGCGTATGATATTTGCGTTTGATCTGAGTTGCGATCTACAATGTATCTCAACTTGACTTTTATGCAAGAGGGTCCGGGTCTGTAACTTCCTTCTTCAAACTTGATTAATACCGCCCATCATCTGAAATGTTGAACAATAGCATTTAGCTTGCAGACATCTTCAAAGGCCATTCACAATCGAAGGGGAGACGTGCTATGAGTTATTATTCTTTACATGGACTAATCCATTATTAACGTTTCTTTAACTGATGATTGTTTCTCTCTCTCTCTCTCTCACTCTCTCTCTCTCCCTTTTCGCTGCTCCCCAGATGAATGATAGTGAAACCACTAAACTGATTGAGGATTACTGCATACACAGGATACGAAAGGAGAGCATCGAACTTGCGTCTTACCAACATGTGAGCAGAGAGCCCTATGCTCCCGTCGCAGCCAGAATGAGAGAAATAGGTGGGTCTTATTAAACCGTAAAGCCTTGTTTAGACGTGAGGCGGTAAAAACGTCTTTTGAAACGATGACATTTTAATACTGTAATTAGCTTCCCATTTCTGTATTTTAATTATAACAAGAGCTCAGTTGATATACCAGTTCATGGTTAGCACATGTCCCAAATGGTCCCGAGTATCCACAGATCTTCAAAACATGAAGAGGTCCCACTTTATTTGAAATAATCTCTCCTACAGCGATGTAGGTTCTACATAAATAGCCTTTGTTTCCCTTTTCAAAGAATACTTCCACCTGTGATTCATGGAATGCTCTGCTTGTGCATAAATGAATAATGATTACATAACTTTCATGAGCAAGTATCCAGTATTTGTCTCTGTGTATTTCACAATTTGGTCTGCAATTATCTTTATCTGCTCATGCTCGGACTGCAACTATGAATTGGCTTATCTTTGTTGCACGCAACTGTCTTTTATTTTAAAAACCCAGCAGAGTTCTGTCACAGCGATTTACCTTATGTCTGAATGAGCCTTAAATGTCTCCCTCCCCCAAACTTTTTTTTTTTACCCCAGGCCTCTTCTATTGTTCCCCATGCTAAACCTTTTTCCTACCCCCCCCCCCCCCCCAATGTACCTCTCCCCTCCTCCCCCACCCCCAATTTCAGAGCAGAGAGCCCCTCATCCTGTTGCAGTAAGAAAGAAATAGGTGGGTCTTGATCGTTGAATGTCTTCCTTGCCCCACTCATGCTTCCCCCCTGTTCCTACCCCCCCCCCCCCTCCTCCTTGCCTCTCCCCACTGCCTTGTTGTTCCCTACCCCTTCCCCTTTCCTGCTTCCAAGATCACTTTTGGCTTTCAGGATTCGGTTAAATGGAACTGTTGAAAGTCATTTGTTTTAGAAGAATATTTAGTACCAGTATTCTACTTTGAATTTAATTGCAGTGAGACATTATTAGCAGAACAATCAATATTAATGGTTTTGCATGATTTGATATAATTCATATTTATTTTTTCTATCTCTTTATAGGTGAAGAAATCGAGAGAACAAATCCAGACTTTTTTTCTGGGTGTTGCGAGGAGCTGAACATCAGCGAAACCACGGCCTACGCCAAATTCAAAGACTTAGCGGACGAGCTTTTCAAGGACCAAGAGAACGGATCGAGAGGTAAAGGTGTGAAAAGTATGTGAATTCCCATTGTTCGCAATACAGCACGCCCCCTATAGGTGGTAACGTACAAGCTGAAATCCACAATACCTCATGGGGAAATAGTCGACATCACGAATTAGGATGTGGAAAATACCGGGGCTTCGCATGCCTAGCAAATTTATATTTAATCTGAGAAGGAACTAAAGCTTTATAAATGATCAAGAATCTTTATAGCAGAGAATAGAAGAGGATAAGGATACGATCTGAGATATTTGTAATTTTGTATACCATTACTGGAAACGATTGTTTCTATTACCACTTGCATGTACCAGACTACGTATTTTCTTTCGATTTGTGGACAATTTTTGTTAAGTGGTCTCGCTCTCTGCTTTTGTAATTGTTTCATCTGTGAAGCATCCGAATGCTATTACCACACTTCTAGACTTCAAATATTCATAGATGAAAGATTTGAAATGGCCAGGCAACAATGCTGCTGTGGTAGCGCAGCTTTGATGTCGTCTCCAAAGTTGGAAATCAGCTATTAATCTGTGGCATCCGATAGGTGGCAGGGAATAATTTTCCTGGTATCGCATCGCAATTTGCTATGCATTTTTGCATGACTGCTACCCAAAATATTGTTTGTGTAGCAGTTTTCTTCCATAGAAATGTACAGAATTTCATTTGAAATATTTATCCATCAGCTGAAATTGCTAATCAAAATATTTGAGGAAAATTATTCCCTGGGTGGTATTGCTAATACTGAGAATTAAAAGCCATCATAAAGCTTTGTTCATCAAAATAATGAATTTCTTTCTGCATCGTCGCCAAGTACTAAATGTACAATGTAGCATTTATTTGAAATGGTTAAAATAGGAGGAAGACTCCTCCACATGAAATTTTGTTCGCACGCAATACTAGCAAATTTTGTGTGGGGTCAAGATTTGGGAAAACACTCATGCCCACAATGACTAAACTGCAATTTACACAACACTGAAATTTGGTGATTCATTATGGTTTCTCGCCATGAAATTGCTGCATCTTACAATTTACAAAACTTTCATGTCACTAAATTTTTTGGTTTTACAGTATGCTATGAATAAAGCTCTCGTTAGGTCATTTATTTTTTCTTCTCCTTACCCCCCTCTCTCTCTCTTTAACTCATTTGATCGTTCTCTTTCTCTATTCTCCATATCTCATTCCTATTTTTCACCTTCTTCTTCCTCTTCAATACAGGTGTAACATGGGGAAGGATAGCAGCTTTAATAGCGTTCAGCGGCCGACTTTCTGTACATTGTGCTAGTAATAACTTAGAAGACTTAGTTCCCAGTATTATAGGCTGGACATCCAGATACATTGGCAGTAAATTATTACCGTGGATGCAAGACCATCAAAATTGGGTAAGCATGACATATTAAAACAGTTCAGCAAGGAATATTTTGTTTATTTTCTATTGTCTAGTGCAGAACTGGAGGCTGCAACCTACAAGGCCGATGTCCCAAGACCTATCAGTTTGCGGACCTTTTTCTTAAAGCCCCACTGCACTAGTTTGGCCAGGAGGGATTAGATCTCCCTGCATGGTGGTTATCTCATCAAAACAGCTCTCAATTAACCCGGGAAAAAAATGCCCAAAATAGCCCCGAAAGTCATAAAAGAGCCCCCCCCCCCCCCCCAAAAAAAAAAAAAAAGAAAAAAAAAAAAGAAAAGAAAAAAAAAAGTAGCCCCTGAATTGTTTTAAATATTTTTTTCCCTGCAATTAACATAAGAAAAAGAGGCATTGTTGGCTGTATAGAGGGCACAAGTAGCTATGAGTAGTGCAATGGGGCTTTAAAATCTGTTTGTGGGCCATGGGTTGTCAGCAGAGCTTGGCAATAAGAGGCCCCTAGGACACATTTTAAAAATAATAGGCCTATGCATACAGACTTGGGCCATCAGGTCTTTGGACTGTTGTTTTTGTGGTGGACCTCAAAATCGAGGTAAGCATTGCACAGCTGGTGAGCAAGGAATTGGTTAATATTTATTATTTTGTCATATTTTACTGCACGTGACAAGTTAGTTTTGTCGTAAGTCTAGCAGTTGCCAAGCAGTTTTGAAAGATTCATTAAGTTTTTTTGTAGTCTACTGCAAGACTGGGTATGAATAATTGCAGAGTAGTTTGACAGAGGTAGATCTGGGCCCATTTCACAGAACCTGTCATCAGTGACAAATGACAGTTTTTGTTATAAGCTAGTGAAATCCTTGCTTCTGATTGGTTATCAGCAGATTTGTCACCGATTTTGTCATTTGTCATTGAAAAAAGGGTTTGTGAAACGGGTCCCAGATTGTCTAGAAGGCCAGATCCTGCCTTACATATAAAAAAAAAGATCCACAAGACTTCTGTATGGTTATGGCTCCCTTTTGTTTCTGGTAGAGGAAAAGTGTTGATGATAAAGCTTCATTTCAAAGAACTCACAAAACAGGATTAAATCATGCTTACACTCAACTCTAGCTTTCACAGTAATTTCATTGCAAAGAGATAAACAGTTAATTACTAAATTATTCATACCCCTTGTAAATTTGATGTTTTTTCTATTTTCATAACTCAAGAGTAAAAGGTGGACTGGTTGAATTTAGGGCCGTTGTTGAATACTTTCTATAGATGTAAGCTTAAAGCTTATCTGCCATAGTTTACAGGAGGGATTAGACCGCCCTGCAAGGTCACTGGACAGGTGGTTATCTCATCAACTCAGCTCTCAGTTAACATAAGAAAAAGAGGATTATGGGGGACCAACGGTCACCGATTAGGCATTGTTTGGATATAGAGGGCGCAAGTAGCTACAAGTAGTGCAGTGGGCCTTTAAATATGCCACATTATCAAGAAATATATATCAGGACAAATCATTTTTTTTAAATACTAACAAATTACAAAACTTGGTAAGGGTATGAGTGATTTAATTGTTAACTGTATACAGTATGATTGTATTCTTCCCATGTTTAATACAATATTCATTATTTTATCTATGATTTACCCTTTTATAGCTTTAGTACATGGTGTGGTGTTGTGAATGATTTTTCTTATAACCATGAATATGTATTTAATCAGAAATTAATTAACCCTATTTTATACCTGATTTGTGTTGGTGTTAGATTTCTATTCTTATACAATAAAATTGCCTTGTTTGTTTTTGTCCTAAACCAAAAAGTTGAGAAAACAGAAACTAACCAAATTCAGTCAAGCTTTTGTAATAAATAATAAACAGAGTGAATTATTACTTTAATATCTCCAGATATTACTCCCGTGATATTTTATAGACACAACATTAAAAGGAAATTGTTATATTTGATTCTTCATCATGTAAAATAAGCAACCCAATTATAGAATTGTGTTCATAATTCAGACATTCTAAAGTCTGTTGAATTGTTGATTTTCATTCTAATACTCATACTACTACATAAAATGTGGGTTTTGTTGAATTATACATTCCTCATTGTTAGGTAGCTATTCACAGTTACTACTATTGGATTGAGCCCTTTGATATCATCTTATATCCAACATCTATTCATTCCATATTCTCCTCTTCTTTACTTTCTCCATGCTTTCCAATCGGATGACATTCTCATCATCATCTTAAATCCACCACCGACCAAAACAAAACTCCAAAAATCTTCCTTATTTTAGGATGGGTTCATGGCATTTTTTGAGGAGAATGGCAAAGTCCGGGCGAGGGAAACCGTCTCGTCGATCATGTCGTCGGCGTGCCGCTTCGCAGTTTTCGGCGCGGGAATCGCAGCCCTCGCTTGCCTACTCAGAAGATAGGAAACATTCCTTCGTAGTCTTCTTTGTCCAGTAGTTTTATTGCTTTAGTTTTGACAAAAAGTGAGGACAGATTTGTTTTGAAAGTCATATGGAACAAAATTGTTTGCCCATTTTCGTTTCTTGTTTTTGTGTGTTGTTTTGTACGCACTTATTTTCTCTCAAACTTATCCATAAATATTTTGAGATACTTCAATTTCATTTTGTTGTTTCTTTGCATATCTGCTAAAATATAGAAAGTGTTAATTTCTTATCGACTTGCAAAATGCACTTTTAGAAATAGAAAAGCAATCAATGACTTCAATAAGTAAAAGCGCTATTTCTTTCTTTTATTTTATTTGAATTTGCTGAGAATTGATCTGGAGTATTTGGTGTGGGCTTTTCTCTAGATCTTAAGTTACTTTCACTATTTGTTACAGAAATAGGAGCCTGTATGAGGTGAAAAGTTTCTCTTTGTAACCATATTTGGGTTAAAAAGCTGTAAATATATCTGGTTTTCTGTGCTATTGGCAAATTCAAACTCTCTCCTTATTTTCTCTAATATATCCTTAAAGTTTGGACTGAGCATTTAAAAATGGGATGCTGTTAATAATTCCTTAAGTTCTGCTTTGATTTCCTCTTTTGACTTTTTCGATTTGTCCTCTCTGTCATGCTCAACTAATCTTAGTTTCACTTTGTAGAAGCACGATTGCATGATACACTAGTCAGCCAGAATGTATGCAAATAATTATATTTTAATTTCTTTTAGTATTGTCTTGCATGTGTGAAATTGGTGGTGGCTGTGGAATTTGCACTATTACACAAGTCAATGCATGTTGTAAGACCAGATAATTGCCTCATGATCCTTGTCAAGTTTTATGAGAATAGGAAAAAGGTGAAAGAATGGGATAAAATAATGAAACATCAGTGCCAAATTATTTTGCAACATCTTGAAATGACTGACTCGTAATATTTATTTAATTTTTTTTTTGAGTATGCTGGAGATTCTTCTTGAAAGGATGAATCGTGTACAGGCATGATTGCACCATTAATTGACAAAGGGATGACTTGGAATTGATGTTTTTGTTTGTAGGTTTTATGTTCAAATTCACACAGAAATTGCATGTCAGCCTGCCGATTTGTACAAGAAAAAAAAAATCTTCAACTGCCGTTAATAGTCATAGTTTTATGCTTCTCTCGTAAAACTCATTTTCACAGAGCATTTTTTCCCTTTTATACTTGTACATTTCCATCATGTAGACCCAAGTTTTTCCTGAGTTTGAGCAAATACCAGAATACTAGAATAATATTATTCCATATCAATCATTTTTTGTTAACCTTTTAGAAAAGAAATGGCATAATATAAGAGCAAATACCATGTGGCACGCTTCCATATTTATAACAGAACATTTGTACACAAATGCATCATATGTTCATAGTTTGTATCTCATCTTTTCCCTTTATTTCTTTTTCTTCTTCAAGTATTTGCACTTCTTCCAAATGTGTTGTATCATTAGCACCATATATTCTTGCATGATGAAGAAATAGGAATACAATAGCACTTTTTATTGCATGACCAAAACAAATTATATAAATATATTTCACATGCATGAAATGTCTTGTACATGTCTGTGTTTGCCTTGAATATGTATGAAAATATATAAAGATAAATATTGAAAATGTGTGAGGAAATTGCAACTACTGTTGTATGAAAAACAATTGATTATAGATTTATTTTTATTATTAAAAAAATAAGTAGATACATTTTGAAGAATTGTATACCTTTAGTGATGAACCCAATACTCTTTTTATTTATAGGGAAATTTTCCTCTTTTTTTTTAAATTCTCCCTTCAGGCATGAAATTTAATGATCTTACAATGTCTAAACTGTAAAGTAAGGCTCATCATTATCTTTTTGTCTGCATTTAAGATTGCATCGATAATTAACAGTTGACTCCATTGTATGTTGATTTTGATAGAATACATTGACATGTGTGTGTGTTTCTTTAACCGGCCTTATCATTTCTTTATGAGTGGTTTCTTCTTAAACCGATCACTGAACTGATAGAATGAAAACACTTCCTTCATGTTCATGCATACATAATTTCAAGTGGTATTCATAAGGTACGTTTTAAAGGTCGATTTTAATGTTATGTACCGTTTTTTCTTTCTCTCTTTACGATCCAAAAGGATGGCTTCATGGATTTCTTTGATCGCAATCAAGCAGCTGAACGAGCTCAAGAATCTCTCACAAAATTTGTCCGGTCTGCATGCGGCTATGCCGTGGTGGGCGCCGGAATCGCAGCACTGGGCATGTTCCTACGCAGGTGAAAAAGGACACCGAACATGGCTTAAAAGCATTTGATGTTAACTCTTTTTAAGCGTGATTAGCGAACGTTCCCATGCTGTGGAGTGTCGTATGATTTCGAATTCCGGCAAAGTCGTTTGTGTTTGGTCGTCGTTATGTCTGCCCTGCTGGTGTTCCGCCGTCGAGGTCCGATCGATCCCGTAAGCCGAGCGAAGAAATCCATCGCCATCTCCAAAGACTCCGAAGAAATGATTGCACGTCGCGCTACGCTTAATGATGTGGAAGAAAAACGTGTCTGTGATTCCCGGAAACGTTGTCAGCACTCCAACTTCCGCCTATGTGACGCCGAATCTGCAAGCAACGCCCCCTAGCTGCATGAGGAGCAACTTTCTACTCAAGCGTGTCAACTGCTCGCGAGTGTAAAAAACTAACGCATGCGCAAAATAGAAACGTGATCGTAACGCTCTCATCATTGCCATTCCACCATAGATGTAGTGTGTCCATAGGAGCAGTGTTCAGGTGCCCGATCCAAGAATAATTGGCTGTTTAATGTGAATGTCATGCCCCCTCTGAAAAGAGTGCAAACTGTAAGAAGTTTCAAGCTACTGATAAGTTGCTTCTGCACCAGGTCCCTGTTTCACAAAACTTGTTATCAATAGACAAGTTCCAATAACTGTTATAAGCTACTGAAATCCTGGCATTTGATTGGCTGACAGCAAATTTGTCATAGAAATTCAGCATTTGTTGTTGAAAGCAAGTCTGATGAAACAGGGCCCGGGTCTCAACACTAACAGGCACTGGGACACACAAGTGTAGAATATCTATGCCTGGACCTCCCAAATGCCCCAAAAGGTGCTGAAGCTTACATAATTATATAAAACCTCATTTGTCTATCTGGACCCCATACAAATACAGTCAAACCTGTCTATAGCGAGCGACCACCCGAAGGAAACACAAAACATGGTCTTTGTAGACAGGTGGTCTTTGCATACAGGTGGTCTTTGCATACAGGTGATCACTAAAGCAGGTTTTACTGTACCAGTAGTGTAGTGCCCTGCTCTCTTGTGAGTTCTGAATACAGTCAATTTAGCCGAAGTAAGACCCTTACAGTGGCAGTTTGTGTTTGGTTTTCTTCTAGGTGTTTACAACTTAGAGCAATTAGTTTATAGACAGATATGGACTAGAAAGTAAAGATGTGTTATTTTGGTATCGTACTAATGGGAGAAAAGATTAAAGAAAAAAAAAGAAGAAGAAATATTGTCCTTTTCCATTCTCTTTTATATAAAAGAAAAGAAGAAATGTATTTAGGTGTAGGTATGTTGATTCCTGAAGCGGAAAAGACAAATACCTCTTTTGAAGTGCAATGTAACGTAGGTTTAACATAAAAGCAACAAAAAAAAAATTAAAAATGAGGCAGTAGGAACAAAAAATGAAATAGTTCCATTTATACCCAATAGGCCATTTTCTCAGTGTAATCAAATTTAATACACACATCTATCCTAAGTACCTTGTTACAAATTGATATTCACCTGTTACAAATAATTGTACTTCAAAAGTCAGAATGCGAACGGCATACATTAAGTGTTGTTAGTTAGGACGAGCCACAATGTTTGTCCTACCTAGCAACAATTCATGCATGGAATTTGCATTCTGACTAACATTGAAATACAATCATCCATACTGAGTGAATGAAATGATTTGTAATAAGGCACGTAACAAAGATTTTGTGCATTAAATCGGATTAATTACAAAAAGGGTCTATTATAACAAGTTTGTGGCTGGAAAATTGATTCAGTACTTATGTGGTATAGATAGCTGGTGAATGAGAAATTTGGTGAGCTGTTGACGGCAAAGAATATTCCTTCTTTTGCTTGTTTTCAAAATTAGTCAAGTGCATGAAGAAACATACCGGTAATAAAAACAGACACCAAATAGAAATTTATTTGTTGATTAACTACAAAAGTTACTTTTAAGTTATGCATTTGATAATAAGACTAAAATGAAAAACTAAAATCTCTTTGAATATATTAAGCATTACTACCTTTACTTGAAACTTTCCGATTTGATGTTCAAACATGTTATAATACATATATATGCACAATTCAATTACCTTTCCAGGAAGAAAAATATGATATGTATTTTGAATTGTGCCTTTTAGCTTACCATAAAATATTAATAACAATTTTCCATGCCATTCTCATTTTTTTTTTTTGGGGGGGGGAGGAAAATAAAAATTAATGCTTATGTAGATATCATAATCTCTTATTTATTCATACATTATTTTTATGGCTTGTCTTGAATGAGAACAACTGCCATTTCTTTCATCTGTCCACTCAATATAGCAACAATTAGTATGCTTATGGAAATTGTTATCCTTCAGAAAGTATTACATTGTTATTTTATCATTGAAATCATTTCATTTATAGAAATCACAATCAAACAAGATCTAAAAGTTAAATCGTTATTGCGCTCAATACATTGTTTTGTATTCATTCGAAAGCTTTACAAGGAGTTCCCAAAATAGACTTGTTTTAGAATATGTCTTGCTAGTATTGCTCTCAAAACAAACAAACAAACAAGCAAACAAAATGCTATGAATGTGTTGCCAATTTAGATCTTTTCTGTACCACCTGAAGCTCCGAGAATCCGAGATACTTTAAGTGGTTGATTCCCACAGCTAACATATGCTGTGGTTAAACTATGGTCATGCTAATTTGCTCAAAATAGATTTCATGAAATGTTGACAAAGTCCTATATGTGTATTATATTTTTTGTTTTTAGACGGTAGTCATTAAAGGTTTGTTTTATAATTTGACCATATCACCATAACATACATGTAGAATACCATAAAAAAGGTACTGTTGCATTTTGGGTACTGTAGCCAGTTCAGATAATATATATAGAGGGCACCATTTAAGCAATTTCTCAGTTCCTAAATTAGTATTAAAACTGTTCTGCTCAAAACTTCAGTCAAAAGCAGTTTTTTGTATGAAAAATATTCTGAACTCGATAATAGAATTTTGCTGCAAAATTCAGACAACAGTCATAGAATGAAGATTAGGCTATACGTGTATTATCAGTTTGATTTTAATTCCTTTTTTCTTCAACTCATAAACAGTGTGTTGCTGCAAATTATGCATGTATTCAACTGAATTGTATGGGGAGGGAGGGGGGGGGGGGGATAATTTCACAAATTGGGCCCATATTGGCAATTGATAACCAAATATATATGGACAGTCTCCTACCAGTTGTGAATGCTATAAGTGTTTGAATGTTCAATGTAAAAATGTGATAATGTTGTGTTATTTTGTGAAAGTCGCTTATCAATTATCAGAACTGAGAAGTACCCCAGAGTCTCAACTTTAATAGTTATCCCGTATCGCCTAAATTTCCTTACATATGAGTAAAGTCTTTTATTTCTTTCAAAAATAGGTCATTGTATTTTATTTTCGCTGTTAAAAAGCATTTTGGCCAACTAGTCTTCTGATGAAATAAAGTTGATTTAAACTGTTAAACGTAAGCATAGTGGTTTTCTCAGATTCATGACACATCAGGATTTTTATCTAAATTCAGAGAAAAATTAAAGGCTCTTTGAAAAGTGTACTCACTTCCAATGGCATAGTCAAAGACATTTCACAACATTTTCTGCCAAAATAACAAAACAGGAGGGGAAGGTGAAGCTCCTAGTTTGAACAAATCAATTGTCTAAAGGTCCATTTCAATCCAGAAGGATGATAACTGTAAAATAATAGCTAAAAATCTTCTCACTCTAAACAGATTAGCCATCAATTACAAAGACAAGCTATTTAAGTGTCTGGATTATCTTCTTGATCCCACCTACGTAATTTCATGTAAGTAAAGAAAGACAAAACGCCAACAAAACAGCTGGCTGTTTTTGATACTGGTGTAACTAAGAGAAAGAAGTTTATGCAGATGTTAAAACTTTGATGTGGTGTTTGATAGATATATGTAACATCGTAATTTTAGGGTTAACCTATATTTTTATTTAAACAAATTTGTGTTTTTCTTATTTTTAAATAAATGATATACCACTTTCTTTTTAGTAACTTTAATCTCTTATGACTGCCAGTAATATCTTTCTTATATTTTTTCTTATGCAAGCATCATAGATCTCTCTTTATATTTTCCCTTTTCTTACCCTCTCTCTCTCTCTCTCTCTCTCTTTCCCTCTCTTTATCTTTATCTTTCTCTTTCTCTCTCACGCACTTTCTGTCTTTCTCTACGCCTCTCTATCTCTCACCTTTTCTTTTGTTTTCCCTCCCCTTTATGTGTGACTATCATTATTCAGTATATATATCTTTCTTTATTTATAGAATTTAAGTTTTTGTTTTAATTTCCCACTATACTGAGTGTCCTGAAGAGCCAAGTCTAAAACATTTAACACATATATATAAATTTGTTTTCTCTACATTACTACATTAGTTCATTCATATAGGAAAAACCTACTGTGTACCGTGTATGTTGTGTTCAATACATACAATGTACCATTAAAGTAAGAAAGTATATTAATATGGTATGTTGTGAGGGAAAAAGGATAGATTTCAACAAGTTTTTTGATGTTTTTGTGAAATATGTAGTTGCTGTTGAAAGCTTAATTGAAATTTGCTATTTATTTTTATATGATGGAGACTGTGTTTGTGAATTATTCCTTGCTCTGTGTATACATGTATGTACTTTATTTGGAAAGAGAACTATCTGGTTGAGTGTTATTTAATTTTATTGAGTATGATGTATTTTGGTTTGATGATAGGATACAGATAAGTATATACACCTTTGACTGTTTTGTGACATCGCCTCTTATAGTTTAATAAATGTGAAGTATGTTGGTTGTCTGTTGGTCAAAATGGTAATTTTGAGTTCTGATATCAAACTTTGATATTGTCTGCCGAGAGAAAGAGGGACGTTCTATTGGAATGCATTCAATTGAAATGCATTCAATTGGAATGCGTTCAATTGGAATGCGTTCAATGGGAATGCATTCAATTGGAATGCGTTCAATGGGAATGCGTTCAATTGGAATGCGTTCAATAGGAATGCGCTCAATTGGAATGCATTCATGTTGAGTAAACACCCTTCCGGCTCTCAGCAGACAATATCTTGAGCAAATTTCTTTGAAGTCGGTCATAATCGTTTCGAACAGAGTGAAGAAGAATCTATGTATCGTCTGTTTGGAGCCAGGAGGGTGTTAACTCATAAACTGTAACACAGAGTGAATGCCCTTCTGGCTCTGAACAGATGATATATTGTTGGTTGTTTGGACCAGCTATAAATGTAAATAAAAAGATGAAACCTGCTGAAAACTAAATGGGTAACCTGTAAAACACCAACACAGATATGCACACCTGGGACTATATGTTTTAATTTAGGCTTGATGACATTCAGATAGTCTCATTCTTTCATTGCTTATGAAATGTAATCAGATATGATGTCATTTTTCTATTTAAGAAATTGTCTTGCAGATAAATTCATGGGCACGTTTAAACATCCATCTAATATTTTTATTGGATTTTTTTTGTTGTTGCCATTTCATTTTTTTTTTTTTTTTTTGTTCCTTGGTATTGAAATAGTGAATTTCTCTGTAAAGAAATTCTGTTTACGGTACATTGCAACATCGCGTGATATAACATATGGCATCTGTCTTTTTTTGTTGCATTTTCCCACTACAGAAGTATTCCATCATTTTTTATGGCATCACTGTCATGCATACACAATGTGGTTTTATTACATTGCCATACTGTGGTACACTGTAAACATGTGGTATGGAAGGAAAGAAATGTGAATGAAAGGATGTTCTCAAGCCATGAATAGTTACGCCCTGGTGATAATGAAAGAGCTGTTCTAGGATGTTATTTTATTTGAATAATAATAAAGCAATGCTACATGTTCTTGTACAGAAACTACACGGCTACCAGCTACTGCACAGTTCAATTGCAAACATTCTCTTAACTATATATTTTTTATCAATGCATCTCATGTATTTAATAATGCTAATCATCAATTAATAAATGAATATAAATTCATTGATATTACTATGTTGTAATTATTGTTCATACTATTTAAGACATGACATTTTGTTGTTATCTTTTCCCTAGAGGCAAACAGGAAAAGCAGATTATTTATTTCAATTCTGTTTTCTGTTATTTGGCAGTTCGGTGCAAAAAGATTTTGTATGTTCTCTGTAGGTTTCTAAGGTGATTGAGTATTCACGATTGGAGGCTTTTGGTAACACCACATCCTTTTAAGTAAAGTACGCTGACTTCTCATATTTAATATGATTTTTTTTTATTACAACATCATATTCAAAGGGCATTCATAATATTCTTCTTCATCAGGAAAGTTTCATTTGAGATTGACCTTTCTTAATTATAATCCTCCCCCTGTTGAGAAACTCTTGGTGTCTTTTCATGTTTTGGTATTGGAATTGTTGAAAATACAGTCCCAGCAGTGATTGAATTTACTCTTGTATGGATTGTGGCAATGGTATATATGAAGTTCCTCTGATGATTATTATAACTATGATTTAGAGTTCTTTATATGGACATGGGTGACTCATGATCATTTTGCGAGGATGATCCTATCAAAGCCGATCTGTTTGTACATTTCAGACAAGTCACAAAGTTCCTTTTCTGAGATTTGAACCCCAGAATCCCTTTTCAAGAGTCTGACACACAATTCTCTGGAGTCTAGACCATGCCACAATTAATTATGTAAAATTAAATGTAAACAGTGAGAAGCAAAAGAAAGTAATTTATTTTGTTTTTATTTTTTATTTATTTATTTATTTATTTATTTATTTATTTATTTATTTATTTATTTATTTATTTATTTATTTATTTTTTTTTTTTTTTTTGGGGGGGGGGGCGTGATGGATGCAATGCATTTTTGCAACTAATTATAGATATATATATAAATATATACATACATTAGTTGTTTGTCTCTCCAGAGTCAAAATCAGAGAGCAATTATTCATCCCCCCCCCCCCCCCCCCCCCTGAGGGATAGTGAGAATAAACACAGGTTTTTATCCAAAATATGATTATTATTATTCATGATTTGCATTAACTCTAGTCTGTTGCAGTAGGCAGATCTATCGTACTGAATGAATGTATGAAGCCGTTAACGCCAGCATTCACAAATATATTGGCTGTAAGCTGAAACTGAAAAGCAAGCTAATTCTCAGATGCATACGTAAGTTGTTTCTTTTACAGACAACATAATCTGTACTATGAGTAAAAGCTATTGATATGTATGCTTTTATATTAGTTTGGCATTGTTCTTGATTTTTTTATCGATAATGGTCTTTCCATACCAACTTATACTGCCCTGCTATCTGTGTTTGTACATGTACTATATATATATTAAAAAACTATGACAATGAAATAATATTGCCCGCAGAAAAACATCAACAATGAAATGACTTTTGTGTTTTTATTGTTTTCTGAGGCAGTGTGTGTATATAGTGAGTGGAAAGGGTCGAAACAGTCTGATGAGAGGGAGGAAGAGGGGAGAGAGAGAGAGAGGAGAGAGAGGGGGGGGGGGGGGGTCGAGAGAGAGAATCTGAGTCACCGTCTGAGTGACGTCTGGAGATTTATGAACCCATACAAGGTGGAAAGTGTTATAAGAGAGAATACTGGGAGAATATTATGAATACATCAAAAGACTGACTCAAAAAATGACTGGCCAAAGAGTGGTAATTTAGCCTGGGAACCTATACTGCACAAAAAGTGAACATGATTTATTGGGGACTAGTGAGGGAGAAAGTATGGGTGGGGGGCATTATTGATTTTATTTTGATATTAAAAGGACAAAATGGGTTGGGATTTATTAATACATAATTTTTAGTAATGCAAGTAAGCAATATTGTCGATATAGAGTTGCTTGCCAATCTATATTTCTAAAGATGACTGACAATTTGATATTACTTTGAATTTAATCGAATTTCATTTTATGATAGAATAAAAAGAAACTTACCGTAGTCAGAGATGCCACTTACATTCAAGAGTGACAATAACAGGTGAGGGTGCAGGGGAATGTCTAATGGTAAATATTTTTTTTAAAGGCACACTGCCATACTTGTAGCTACTTGCTCCCTCTATATAGAAAACTTCCCTAATCGGTGCCTGTTGGTCCCCCATGATCCTCTTTTTCTTATGTTAAATGAGAGCTGAGTTAATAAGATAGCCACCTGTCACAGTGACCTCGATGGCTCTCTGTGTGGTCTAATCCCTTCTGGCCCAGTAGTGGTGACGATCTTTAAAGGCACACTGCCATACTTGTAGCTACTTGCTCCCTCTATATAGAAAACTTCCCTAATCGGTGCCTGTTGGTCCCCCATGATCCTCTTTTTCTTATGTTAAATGAGAGCTGAGTTAATAAGATAGCCACCTGTCACAGTGACCTCGATGGCTCTCTGTGTGGTCTAATCCCTTCTTGCCCAGTAGTGGTGACGGTCTTTAAAAGGAGAGAAAGAGATGTGGCTGTAACGAAACAAAACAGTCGAGCGCCCTCTTTCGTTAAAAAGTAGACGACAATTATGCAAAAATTTCAACATATTTCTGTCACTAAAGATGGCGAATCACACGAACTCATCGAGTGTCCCGGAAGGGGACGGTAAAATTGCCGAAAATGGGGTTAAAATTATCTGTTTAGGAGATTCCGCTGTTGGCAAATCAAAGTGAGTATGCTTATTCTATTACTTATTCATCTGCGATTTTCTCTTCTTCTTTGAGGTGTTAGAAAGAAGAAAATGCCGGCTGACCCTTTTTTAAGTTCGGGGGATTTTTACGTTGCTAGTCACGCTAGCGCTAGCGCTAGCGCTATGGCATCTGAATGAAGTGAATGAATGGTCAATTCATAATGTGCATTCGGGCTTGCCTGAATGAAATAATAACGTCATCTGCAATAAAGATACAATCTGAAGTTCAAGTTCTGTAGTGTGTTCAGAGGTCAGGGTAATATTGACCTACATGCATTGTACATGTGGACTTGATTTGACTTTGTATTATCGTAATTTCCAGAGTCTTTTTGTTTGTGCATTCCTCTTTCAAAGTTTCATTGTGAATGTCAAAGTTTCAAACACCAAGGCCAAGTCCAAAGTCAACACTGCACTGCTGACAATAATCAAGAGCTGACAAAGTGTTTCATGATGATTCAGTTAATTCTTAATTTCTTCATTCTTGTAATTTAAAGTTTAATTTGTTAACAATTCAGGACAGTAGATCTAAGTCTAGACATTGACATGATGGAGTAGGGACGCTGGTCCGAGAATGAGGATCGTCCGCATAAACGAGGATAATATTATTTAAGGATCGTGCAGACATTTTTTTTTATCGGCGCTCTGCTGGTTTCAGGTTCCCAACCGCGCGCTGGCAATGCGAAAAACAGATTCCGCGTATTAAAATTATTATGGTTTGTCTTCCCCGAGGATTTATCACTCATATAACGTGAAAGTCTCTGTAATCTGTATGAAGTCAATGTGCAATGCATCAAGAAAATCATCACAGAATCAGTTTTCGCATTACCAACGCACGGATCGGAAATCAGAATCATCAGCGAAAATGCGGACGAGCATTATTTTTGCTGACGGGTCTGTACGCGTTTACAAAGACGATTCTCGTGTATGTGGTCGATCCTTATTTTCAGACCAGCGCCCCTAGTGATACTGATAATGTATTAAAAGTAGAAGTATAATTTAATAAATCACCTGTTCAGGCGGTTCTGTGTGCAGTGTTTTTTTTGTGTGGTTCAAATCATTTTGCAAACATGATGAACCCGTTCTGATTCATTTTGTACAAGCTGAATGAAAGGAAGCTTTGATGCTCGCTAGGTACATTAAGGGTTTCATTATAAAAGTCTGCTCACCTCTGATTCATTTGCGTTTCAAAATTCTTCAAGAACACCCTGAGAAGTTGCGAAGTTTGTTAGATAAGGGAGGGGTTGCAGTTAGATTCATCTAAAAAATTGGATAACCTCTGAATTATTTGCATTTGGAAATTCTTCAAGCTGAAAAGAAGTTACAATGTTTGCTAGATAAAAAAGGGTTTCATCATAAAAATCAGTTCTCGTCAATTCTTCAAGATGAGAGAAAGTTCTGGTGTAACTGGTCAAGACTCGTGAATCAGATATTTTCATTTTCAAGGTTTCAGGTATAAAATACATGTACATGTACCTGTACACTTAAAATTATTTCGCTCTGCCGATGCGCTATATTAAATGAGAGGTTTTAAAGCCTACACACACACACAGCAGCGTAGCCTACATGTAGACAGAGCACCAGCTGAATTTGTGCGCTACTTTCTCTACCGCCAGAATGCTCTGGCAGCAACTTTTCAACAAAATACGCATGGCGTAATTTTCTAGAAATCAAGAAGCCGTGACGCTAAATGTGAATGTACATAAATGTAATGAATTTCCTGTGGCGCTATGCATGGTGTACATACAGATATGAAAGAATTTTAATTGTAAATGCTAGTATCACATCTCAATCATGTACTGTACATGAAGCAGGGAAATGCAAGGCCTCGTATGTTTTGAGAGCCTGAACAAATGGGCAACCAAATTTAAATCAGCAATACCAGCTTTTTAAAGAATAGCAGATAATAGAAATGGTAGGCCATGTCTGCCGATGTCTGTATTACAGGCCTGGCACTGGATGATGATGATGATGATTGATTTGTCAGATTTATATTTTTTCATTTGCCTTTGCTAAACCCTTTGCTAATCTTAAATTGCTTGGTCAGAGCAGTTACATATATTGTACAGTTGACAACTAAACTACATGTAAACTATTCATAGTTCATACCCTTTGTGAATTTGATGGTTTTTTTGTTGTTTTTTGTAGGCCCCTATACTTTTTAGATGTAAGCTTTGATGTCACATTCTCAAGAAACGTAAATTGGGACAAGTCGATATTTCACATACTGTACATACAAAAATTGGTAAAGCTATGGTCACATCACCTAAAAGTAGCCTGCTCAGCGGCCGGGCGGCGAGTTTTGAGCCAATTTTGCCCAGGCACCGCTTGTCTTTAGGGCATCGCTCGGTTGCTGCTGAAGTTTTAGCGCAGAGTTAAAATTTGGGTGGCGCCTGCTCACTTTCACTCGCCGCCCAAAGTACGCTCGGTGCCCGGGAGGTCGCCGTCCGAGCACCGACCTAATCGAGCGTTCGCCGTCGAGCAATTTACATTGTAGGTCACAAACGGAAGCCGCTAGGTCAAAGGCTGCTGAGCGTTCACCGCCCGGTCGCCGCTGGGAGATCAGTCGGTCACTGGGCGGCGAGTTCAAAATCGTTCAGCATCCTTTGACCTAGCGGCTTTGATTTTTGACCTAAATCGCTCAACGGCGACCGCTCGATTAGGCCGGTGTCCGGGCGGCGAACGCCCAGGCACCGAGCGTATTTTGGCGGCCGGCTGCCGGGCAATTTCCTTAAAATTAGCCGGTGGCCGGTGAGAGACCGCTCGGGTATCAGTGGGTCATCGGTCGGTCACTGCCGGGACGCCGCCCTAAAATCGACACTTAACCGACAGGAAATCGACAGGGCACCGCCCATGCAGGCATCGCTAGGGCTCTACAGCCTGCTCAACTTCTCAAAAAAAAATCGTTGGGCGATGCCTAAATTCCATCGGCGACCGAGTAGGCTACTAATCGGTCGGTCGCTGCTCTGACATGTGACCATAGCTTAAGGGTATGAATAATTTAGTTTTGTTTCTTTGATTAGACTGCATGCAAAAGGAACTTTTCAAAGTATTTTAAATTTATTAACATGGATGAAGATAGATAATGTACGGTAATTTTCCCCTATAAAATGATATTTTTTGTTTATTTTCTTTTTTTTTTTTTTTTTTTTTTTTTTGGGGGGGGGGGGGGGCCTTTTTACAAAAACATCAATATGTGATTTTTAATTAGATGTACAGTATGTGCTGTAATAAACCATTACGTATTGTGCACATTGTAAATTGGCAATAAATACAATGTACTGTACAAAGAAGGGACTGAGAAGATTTTGAAAAGATTTTTTTCCATTCTGGTGGTCAAATAGTTTTTCATACCATGTACAGTACTTAGAAGCTGCTGCAAAGTATTGAAAACTTGTTTCTTTATTCAGCAACATTCATATTGACTGAAATTATATGGGTATGGTACATATACATGTAACTGTAATAATATTAATAATAATAAATTTATATAGCGCAGCTTTTATACAAAATATATTCAGCTGCGCTGGTTAAGAGCTCCTTTTTACTAAATTCTACAAAATAAGATCTCTCAGTTGAACAAATAAGTTTTTAAATTGGATTTGAAAACATTGAGAGATGGAGTACTTCATATTTCTATTTCTATCTGTGGAACTGCGCATGCTACGACTGTGTGACTGGACCCTACAGAAAGAAATTTCATGTCCTAAAATAACAGAACCTTCTACACAAATAGGCTAAGATGTATTTTCATAGCCTTATCACGCTCGTCTGCTCATGCCATCTTACATGTACAGTGTAGATGGAATCACCTTGAGCTCCTCCATACATGTATTTTGAGTATGACCCGATTGCAAGAAATGCCATTTAAAATCTAATTATCACCGGAGACAGAAACGTCAGTGTGTCCTTCTTGGCAGTTAACATTGTACAAACAATGAGGGGGGGGGGGGGGGGGGAGGCATGGGAGAAGGAAAAATAATTAGTGCTGCTTTTGTCAAAGATTCTACTCCGTTTTTTTTATGCCATTTTAATTCTAATGTTCACTGGAGGCAGACATTTTAACGTTTCCATACTACAGTGTACATGTAAATGTAATACACACAAACAAAAACTTTCATTACAGTAATACACCAATTGCAGAAACAATTTTTACCTGCTTTCATCACAGTGGCATAATGTTTGTACCCCTTTAAAGGGATCGTTTAACAATGTTAAATCTGAGATACACGATATGTGTTATCAGTGTCTGTGATATGGTGTAATATTGAAGCCCTAAAAAAATTGCGATTCAAAATGATGAAGAAGTGCCTCCAAAAAGTAAAAATCTTTGAGTGACCGGTTTTACCATACTCGTTTACCCCAATAGACTGTAGTGTTATGAAAACCGTCAGGCGAACGGTTTTCAAAATTTGTAATTCCAATCATAAATATCTTGATAATCAGACAGGCGATCGGCTTGTAAAGGTCATGGGGTTCCTGACTGACCTAAAGGTTTATAATTATCATTGCATCATGAGCTAAATCCAGAATTTTGTTTCAGAATCTGAGACAAAGTTACCGGATCCCTTTAAGAAGTAGTCATGTGAATGTTTTAGTAAGGGAACGTGTTGCAACATTCGCTTGAAGCCCTATTGTTCATTTTGCAAAAGAGAAAAGGCATACATTTATGCATGAGCAGTTCTTTCAAGTTGAAATTAATTTTTAAATAAACATGTACATGTACATTAGCCTTGATAGAGATATTTTGTGTATGGTATCACATGAGAAAGAGAAAGAGAGAGAGAATAAAATGATGAAGGAGAAAATCAAATAATTGGATGTCGGATAAAAATCAGAAAATGAATTATGAAACCCATCATTTTTAAAGATTGCATTGTTTGACATACAATTGATTACAGTGCCTTTTCAATTAAAAAAAAAAAGAAGAGAAAAATGTATTTTTATGATATTGTTTTATCATATTCCTGATCCTTTTTTAAAATAAATTTGTAATATTTTGTCCTCTTGTTTTTTTCTTTTCTTACAGATTGGTGGAAAGATTTCTCATGGACGGATAGTATCCTTTTTCAGTAAAATAAACACACATCTGCAGTGGAGGTGCTTATTGAAAAAAATGACTGACCACTTTCTCATTCAGGCACATTGAATTTCATATATTGTATAATGGGTTATCATACCTGCCAACCCTTCTGAATAATCCAGAATATTCAGATTTTTAGGATTTTAGGGACCTACAAATATGGAATGTTCCGATTTTTCAAAATTTCATTTTAATTTTTCTTTTTTTTTTTCTTTTTTTTTTCTTCTCCAATATAACTTTTTTGTATTGCTAAAGCCAAATTATAATTGTTTTATCATGTGCTGCGATTTTGAGAGTAAAAAGAAACAAATTAATGAATGATGATCTCTGTTCAAGGTGAAAACAAATAGTACTACCATTATAGGGTGAAATGAAATTCTCCTTTTGGTGCATTTTCGCTTTGTAGACATTTTGAATTATCAATTTTTTGTGATAATGATGATAATCATAATAATAATGATGATGATGATAATGATAATAATACTAATGATAATAACAAGTTTTATTATTATTATTTTTGAAAATTTGATTCCTTAACCAATGATTTTTCCCCAGCCAACCACAACAATTATCAACATTTGCACTAACTCTATTTAGGTACGAGACGAAAGTGGACGGGAAGGAAATCGTTGTAGGTGAGTACAGTTTCCCATCATGGTAAATCTAATTTAAAGCTAAAGTAATATCAGTCTTGAGAGGGAGCTATACAACATTAAAAAGAAGAGTTTATTATTTACAATTTCATCACTTTAGACTCGATTTCAACCGCGACAAAGATCATTGTATATTTTAAAATCGCATGCTTCTAATATGTTCATTTGAACCAAATTCATGACCCCATACCAAAACTTTGTATTTCAGTACCTTTAAGATTTAGAGATAATTATTCATTCTGACAACAGAAATTAAGCTTTCAGAAGTACTTGTAGGATGCATCGTTTAAAGGGTTTCAGAGCTTATTTTCCTTTTTTACAATTCCTGGCATCAAAGTCATGAAACAAAAATAGATATGGTGTGCGCACAAATGTTTGCCCTTTGTACTCATGTACATGTACAGTATGTGGCATATATTTTAGGGCTCTAAATGAAATTGTATCGAGCCAATACACAAACTGTGGAATGATTGTTACAAAGGGCTTACAAAAATCAGAGCAATGTTCGCTACATGTACATTATGTACATTCGTCATAGTTCATTTTTTACGCCCATACCTACATGTATTCCTTTGAATCTGCACTTTGTAAAGCAATTAATTTCCACGACGATGCATAAATATTGAATGCCTGCCTGCCTGTCACACTGAAAGAGTGAGAGTTTTGTTTCCATGGCTTTTACACGAACCATGCTTCACTTGGAACCTAATAAATGCTTAAAGGTCAATCCAACCTTGATAGAAAACTACTCTAGTTGAAAGCAGTTGTTGTTTTAGTTTTATTGGTGTTTATCATTTATTTATGAATATTTACACTTAATTAAATTCCTTTAAAAAAAAACTCTCAGAAGTATAGACTTTTAAAGTTTGAATGAAATCAGGAAATAAAAGGAGAAAGTTATGAATTTCTGAAAGTTGTAATTTTTTACTATAGGTATGGGCTCTTCAAATTGGTTGAATCAGTAATGTCTCTTGTGATGTAGTGACGGACAACTTTCCCATTTGTTGCAACCAGCAAAATGACTAAAATTTCAATTCTTCAAAAATGTGTCACTCATGATGGTCTTTTCTTTTAAGATGCCCTGTAATAATAATATATATTTTGAGTGAAGGCACTTAAAAAAAAAAAAAAAAAAAAATTATTGATATTTTTGTACATGTATGAGAAATAGGAGAGTTATCAGTCTCTCTAGGTCACGATCAACTGACAAAATTGCCAATATGAGATTTGCATACCTTTAGTGATGTCATATTTCAAACATCCATATCTTTCTTATTATTGGTCCAATTTATTTCAAACTTTTCCATTCGGTTTCTCTGATTTTTCTGCTTTCACTCAAATGAAATTAATATCACAAGGCTTAGATTGCCCTTTAATGGATTTTTGTGTGGCTTCCTAGCACTTTTTGCACCATTGGAGTTCTAATGATGATGATATAAATATAGCAAGAAAACAAGTTATATCTCAAGTGTAATTCTAAGCCATTGTACATGTACACATTTTGAAATGTTATGGAAACAGTTTTGGTTAAAATTATTTGTGTTTATTAATTTATGATCTGTTGGGAGTCAGAACGGTTTTAACTCCTGTAAATGTACTTTCTCACAGAGGTATAACGTCTTTCTGGCTCTGAAAGACTTCTTGTTTTTTCTAACTAAGAAAATGCACTACATGTATTTCTCTTTTATGAATTATCTTTAGAGAACACATAGCATAATTTGGGGCGAACCGGGCGAATACTGCACAGTGGTATAATAGAGCATGGTGCATTATAATAATAATAATAATAATAATAATAATAATAATAATAGCCTAATAGTCCACTCCAAATTTTATTAAACCGAAACGGAAATTATTTTTGCCCAATTGATCGTGAGCCCGGCAGCCACTGAGCAGCGCCAGATCGACGTTGCTCTATCCTTTATAATTGAACGCCAAACAAGGTAGCAACAACTCCCATCTTTTAACATCTTTTGGTATGACGCGGCCGGGGTTCGAACCCACGAAAATATGGACACAACTATGAGTTACATGCACATGTACATGTATACTCTATCATCAACAGTAGAGTTGGTTTCATGTTTATGCTTATAATATCTCTACATCTGTTGAATATAAAGAAAGTGATCATCAATCATGCACTTTTTTGGATTTTGTCTACATCTCTTTTAGAAATATAGAAACTAATTCCCAACTAATTCCCCTACAGTCAAATGAAAAATGATATTCCACCCCCTAGTTTGGGGGATTTTTTCTCCTTTAGAAATGAAGAAACAACAAATCCCCCTATAGTGTATGAAAAATGATATTCCACCCCCTACTAGGCAACTTTGGGGGGATTTTTTTTCTCCTTTAGAAATGGAGAAATGAATCCCCCTACAGTGTATAAATAAAATAAAAAATTCCACCCCCTTCTCTCGCCTCTTTCCTTGCATTTCACTGCCTTGATAAATCCTACAATGTCTAAAAAAAAAAGAACAGTTCAGAGAGATCCTTACCTGTAAATATGTACACATGTATAAATATCTGAAATGTCTACATTTCATGAGTGTGTGTGCAGTTAGATGATAGGAGGTGATGATTTTTCAAATCAATCATTGATTTAATATTAAACAATGCTCAAGTTCCGTATGACATGCAGTTCAAAATATCAAGTTGAATATCCAGTTCAAGCCTATACCATGCTGTACTCAGGTTGAATTGTGTGTTGCATTTATTCCTGATTTTGTATAAATTGATAGTGTGTTTAATAATTGAGGTTAAATGTGCAGAAACAGCCGGAAAATGAATTGTATTATTATTATTATTGTTATTACATTTGAATTGAATTGAATTGAATTGAAATCTAGCATTTTCTGGTGGAATTAATTTGTACATATTCTGCAAAAGAGGCCTACATGTACAGCGTATGTTCACTCAAGTGTGTAATGTCCAAAAGATTCAAATCTAAAAACTCACAGGCCAGTTTGCTAATGAAATTTAAACCCGACAGTGGGCTTAGGCTACCGTTTCAAATTCAGGTGTAATAAAGGAAGCTATTATAGTCTGACGTCTACGTTTTCCATTTTATTTAACATGATCCTAGATCCAGTTTTGAGTTCATCAGAATAGAATAAACCATAGTGCCATCTCACTCATCTAATTAAAAAGGCCCTCGTACTCATCCATCAATATACATCATAAATATACATTTACAGAATTTTCCTGTATAACACCTTTCATCCTAATAATACTAATGGAAGGTTTTAAACAGATCTGCCTCACTTTTCCTTGTAATTTAAGCCAGCCCTCTTTTGTGTGAATAATACATACCGGGTTCGATGCAACCTTTTAGCAATTACAATGTAGCATGCATTATTCTACCTCCGAAAGGGCACTCACAAACCACACACTGATCAGAGATGGCAATGTTGACAGTCTTGACATACAGTGTGCATAACCATGTAATGTAATTGTACATTAATAATAATAATAACAGTTGTACCGGTTTCTAATATCATTTTACCATTAGAGACACATGTATGCACTTTTTAATTTTTAGTAGCAGTCTCTTATTGGGTAATTTGACACCACTGGGGTGTTTACCCAGTAAATCACCAGGATTAGCCTTCAATTTTTTTGACCAAAAAGTCATATGTAACGCTCTGAATTTCCCACCTATCCTCCCATATGGACAGGGTTTCATTTTTCATTTTCCTTATCCGATGATTCTTCAAGAGACTAAGGGGGTTGACTGTGTGCAAGACTTTTGCACCCATTAATGTTTTTTCCCAAGTCTGGTGTCAACAAATTATGACCTACCGGTACTGCGCATGAACTTCCACCTCCCTTTATACTGACCAAAGTGCTCACTTTACATATATAGTACATGTACATGAGTCTCACTATAATATATCCAAAAGGAGCTCCTGTTTAAATAATAAAAAGTATTGTTAATGCTGCTGTGAAGAACACATATCTTGTTCCATTTGACAGTGATCTGAGTGTGATTGTGTGTGCCTCAGGGCTGTGTTTTATGACCAGTTTTCTGTTTCTATTCTTACCTCCTTTACAGATTTCTGGGACACAGCAGGTCAGGAGAGGTTTAGTAGTATGCATCCGTCCTATTACCATCAAGCACATGCATGTATTCTAGTGAGTATATCAGTCTCTCTCTTTCAATTTTGTAATGTTTTTTTTCTTCTCTTTCCTTTGTTTCCCCTCTTTAACATCTGTAATTAAAAATCCATATTCCCTTGTTTCCTTCCTCTTTTCTCCTCTGGTTCTCTCACCTTTTTGTACACTTCCTCTCTCACTTTTATGGTAAATATAAAATGAGCTTGTATTTAATGATGTCATCATGGTGGTGTCGATAATGATGATGGTAGTTTATCAGTCAAAAATAACACTCCTGGCACTCATGTTAAATAAATGTACAGTATCCCAATTCACTCTATGTTTGACTATTTCTTTTTCACTTACTCTCTTTTCCATTCGAGAGAAGTTCTCTCTCTCTCTCTAATTTTTTATCCCTCCTCCCTTTTCAATTTTTCTTTCTCCCTACATGTCATATACCTCTTTCTCTCTTTCTCTCACCTCTCTAAATGGCAATCATTGTTTTATTGTCTATTCATAGTGTATGTTCGAACCTATGCTCCTGTAATGAAACATTTGTAATTGAAATGGGATGTTGTATGGTATTTTCATTTGTTATATATCTCTTTCTGTCTATAAACTTCTCTCTCTCTCTCTCTCTCTCTCTCCCTCTGTCTTTCTTGCTCTCTCTCTGTCTCTCTTGCTCTCTCTCTCTCTCTCTCTTGCTCTCTCTCTCTCTCTCTCTCTTGCTCTCTCTCTCTCTCTCTCTTTCTCTCTCTTTATCTCTGTTAATCGCAATCATTGTCTTTTCAAATGAACCTACATGTTCATGTATATGTGTATGCTAATTAAAATGGGATCTTGTATGGTATTTTATGTTGTTATATATATCTCTTCCTGTCTATAAACCTCTCTCTCTCTCTCTCTCTCTCTCTCTCTTTCTTTTTCTGTTAATCACAATCATTGTCTTTTCAAATGAACCTGCATGTACATGTATACACATGTGTATGCTAACTTTAATTGGAGTTATAATGGAATGTTGTATGGTTTGTTTGCAGGTATTTGACGTAACGAGAAAAGTGACGTACAAGAATCTCAGTCAGTGGTACAAGGAGCTCCGGGAATACAGACCAGAAATACCCTGCGTAGTAGCGGCCAACAAGATCGATGGTGAGGACACTCATTAACAGAGAATAACAGACTCCTTTGAGGTGTCAAGGTTTAAAGACCTTATCCAATGATTCAATTTCAATTCAATTAAGTTTATTCATTTCCATAAAAATCACATCACAGAAACACATGCATTTGCAAAAGGTACTGTAAATAACATGAAAAAATCTTTCACTAGAATATGCATAAGTACATGTACATTAAAATATGAAACAATAGTGAAACTAGATGGAATTTTGACTGCGCGCAGTCGAAAATGATGCCTCCGCCATAGAGCAATTTAAACAAGTTTGGAGTTTAAATCTCAAGTGGTTCTTGAGATATCATGATAACAATCTCAATGTATGGAATTTCATAAGTTGACCTCTGTGACCCTTGACCTTTGACCTACGTACTCCAAAATCTAATCAGATTGTCTTCCTATGGTGATACACACTATCATTAAGTTTGAAGTTTAAATCTCCAGTGGTTCTTGAGATATTATGATATGGTGATACATACTATCATTAAGTTTGAAGTGAAAATTCTCCAGTGGTTCTTGAGATATCGCGATAACGATCTCAATGTATGGAATTTCATAAGTTGACCTCTGTGACCCTTGACCTTTGACCTACGTGCTCCAAAATCTAATCAGATTATCTTCCTATGGTGATACACACTATCATTAAGTTTGAAGTTTAAATCTCCAGTGGTTCTTGAGATATTATGATAACAATCTCAATGTATGGAATTTCATAAGTTGACCTCTGTGACCCTTGACCTTTGACCTACGTGCTCCAAAATCTACTCAGATCGTCTTCCTATGGTGATACATACTATCCTTAAGTTTGAAGTTTTTACATCTCCAGTGGTTCTTGAGATATCATGATAACAATCTCAATGTATGGAATTTCATAAGTTGACCTCTGTGACCCTTGACCTTTGACATACGTGCTCCAAAATCTAATCAGATCGTCTTCCTATGGTGATACATACTATCCTTAAGTTTGAAGTTTAAATCTCAAATGGTTCTTGAGATATCGTGCTAACAAACTCAATACAAGGAATTTCATAAGTTGACCTCTGTGACCTGTGACCTTTGACCTACGTACTCCAAAATCTAATCAGATCGTCTTCCTATGGTGATAAATACTATTCCCGAGTCTTAAGTTTAAATCTTAAATGGTTCTTGAGATATTGTGATAACGGTCAAACGGGACGGACGTACGGACGGACAATCCGAAAACATGATGCCTCCGGCACCACCTTCGGTGGCGGAGGCATAAAAAGGGAAGTTATAAAACCCCAAATAAATGAGTTTGAACTTTATAGCAATGGAAAGCTGAATGAATGTAGAATACATATACATGTATAGAGGAATACAAACCAGTTTTCCTTTGAGTATTGCACAAAAGCAAATTAAAACCTCATTTTCTGCACCCCTGCAAATAATGAGTCAGCAGGGGTCAAATTTGCTGTACGATCGGCTCGCCTGTATAGCTGAGGCAATGAGCCGTGCTTAAATTTATGCAAAGTCATTGTAAATATGCGTACTCCACATACGATGATGTCATCAAGTCGTTGGACAAAAGAAGTTTGTAGTAACATGGTTACCAGAGTAGGGGAAAGTCCCTCTAAAAGCATTGATTGTTCCAAAGTCTAAAGTGTATTCCATAAAACTATAAAACATAACAATACTTGAAAACATACAACATAGCTATTGGCAAACCCATTGTAATCAGTGCTATTGCCATTGAACGCCATAATTTTTAAAATATTCATGAGGACTTTGATGTAAATAAGAATTTGGCCTGTTGCTAAGAGACATTTGTTGATATTCCTTTTTGTTACTCTTTAATGGTTCAGTGGATTACAAGGTCAGGCAAAAGAATTGCAACTTGTCCAAACCAGAGAGTTAATGTGGTGTTTTAAGCCCCACTGTACTACTTGTAGCTACTTGTGCCCTCTAAATAGCAAACAATGCCTAATCGGTGCCTGTTGGTCCCCCAGGATCCCCTTTTTCTTGTGTTAATTGAGAGCGGATTTGATGAGATAACCACCTGTCAGTAACCTTGCAGGGAGGTCTAGTCCCCCCTGGCCAAACTTGTGCAGACAGGCTTTAAGTTGTTTATTAACGCTCTTTTTCAATGTCTGTTCCTCCCAAATGGTGCAGTGGATTACAAGATCACGCAAAAGAATTTCAACTTCTCCAAGAAGCACGATCTACCATTCTTCTTTGTATCTGCCGCAGACGGAGCAAATGTAGTCAAGGTAAGCAGGATCGGTCTCTGCCGCAAAGTGTGTGCGAGTTGCCAATTTGCAAATGAAAATGGTGACTTGCGTTAGAAATGATTTGTTTGACACATCCAACAAATATTGACCTGTGTGATGGTGGTGAAGTCTAGACACCTCCCTCAGATTTGTAGCAGCTATCTGCTAGCTTCAGTCTGCAAGTTAACGCAAAAAGAAGGTGTTTCGGACTGAAACTGCCACACATGTACATGTATGATTTTTAGGATGTGTCCCAAAACTCATTTTAATGATCTAAACAATTCTGATATCATGTTTTTTTTGGCAATGATATGTTGGTCAATATTTTCAAAATTTCTAGCATCAAATACTTGGTAATATTTCCAAATAAAGCAAAAAGTGTTCATAGTTGTGTGATATTGACCTGCTTTCAGGGCAATATGATATTATACTGCCCAAGAATATTCATATTGCACTCATCTTCGACTCTGGCAATACCTTCTTCTATTACCTGGAAAATGAGCCAGTAAATATTGTTATTATTTATTAAATGTTATGATTTTGAGGATCTCTTTTATCATGCACAAGTTTCTGGATACAAGATGAAGGGCCGTGTGCTCTAATATTACCTGCTGCGACAGGATGTGTATCTTTTGTATGATACAGGTGTGATGATTATTATGTGAGATATTTCTGCTTAAAGTGGCTCAGTAACATTGCCTCAGAGTCCGTAACAAAATCCTGGATTTAGCTCATGCTGCAATCATAATTATAATCCTTTAGGTCAGTCAGGAATCCCATGACTTTTACAAGCCGATCGCCCCTCTGATTATCAAGATATTTATGATTGGAAATCAAAATTTAATTTTTTTTGTTTTCCTAACAGTTTTTATAACACTACAGTCTATTGGGGAAAATGAGAATGGTAAAACCGGTCACTTTTAAACTTTTTTTGAGGCACTTCATGATCATTTTGAAGCGCAAATTTGTTTATGGCTTCAATATTACACCATATCACATATACTGATAACACGTAGGGCCGGGCATCTCAGATTTAACATAGTTTAACAATGCCTTTAATATGTACATGTATGTGGTATATTTTGAGGACTATGAATCACGAATCAAGCTGTGCGCCCTCCCCAAACTCAGGAGAAAAATATAAATTTTGAAATTGATTTCTTGATTTTCTTGATCTTTCTTTCCTGCAGATGTTCCGGGAAGCAATCAAACAAGCCGTCTCGTACAAAGAGAACCCAACAGATTTCACAGACGAGATCATGAAGGAGTTAGAGGTGAATTATTATGACCAAAATTTAAATTTATTGGTATACTTTTGACCAAGTCATAGATTAACAAGATTTTATAAACCATTTCATATTTTCCTGAATTATGGTGTATTCAAAATGGCATAAACTTTTAGTTTTACAATGCTTTACCAATATCGATAAATTTTCAAAATTAATCTTCAATACAAACTTCATAAAGAGGATTAGAGGTATATCAACACAGTATGTTAAAACAAAAACCTTAAGTATACAAATTTGCCCTGTTGCACCAAAGTTGTACTGTGGTAACGGTTAACTAGCTCCCGATTTCTGCATAATTTGAACGAATTAACAACAAGCTGAAATTTAGATGTTCTTTGTAAGCTCCTACAGTGAGTGTGTACTCATGATAACAACAATTATGTAATACAACTAAAAAATGTTCATCTTGTTTGTGTGCCATCCACATCTTGTAATACTTTATTTTTAATCAACTTACTTCTAAATTCTCCCATTCCCTTATGGTTGTTATAGCCATCCGGTTCTCGTAGGTAATGGGTCATAGAATCATTTTTAAAAATGTCTTTTTTTTTAATCCCCAGGAAATGGACCTAAAACTCTCCCCCGACAGTGGCCTTGAGTCTGCAACAAACTCAGAAGGGAAAGAAAACGGCAACGTGAACGACGGAGCAACGACATCGTCATGACAACCGCATCAACGTGAGCGACGGAGACCAAATCGAGGTCTGAACTCTTAAAGGTGCAAACTTGCTTCTCACCAAGAGCAAAAACTTTTAAATTCTTGTTTAATACAAGCTAATGCCAGCTCTTGAATATCTTATGTGGTGGTTATGTTAATGCCAGAATGGGTGGAGCCAAGCGTCAAAGGGAGGCCATCCCATCGTCGTGGTAACAGGATCCTGACCCCAAAGAAGAGATAAGAGAAAGGGATGATGACAGTGGAGGTTTCCATCGGGCTTGATAAAATCCTGTTGATGCCATTTGCTGTTTCAGAAGCATCTTCATCATCGCCATCGTCATACTGTTGTTGTTGCTAAAGTCATCTATAGTCCTCATCACCATGCCAACAAGATCATCATTCAATTAAGTCATGTGGATCCCAAGATGACTTCACTTAGCGTCTAGATAAATACTAGAATTATATTTCAGAGAGCCTGATTAGACCCGGCACGATGCCAATTTTCACATGTGTCACATCATCATCACGGTCATGTTTCTGAAATCATTAGTCTGTGTCGCCATGGCAACTCGACTATCATTAAAACAAGAAAGTGTTGTTACAATCCATGTATGACGTCATTTAGGAACCAGTCTGATGGATGATGGATATAGCCAAGGTTGTTTTAGCAATGGCATCTCTTTTTTGTTTTTCTCTCTCTATTAAAATGAATAATATTTTGTATTGGTCTGTGAATGATCAATAAAAGTGCTAAGAGCTGTCTGGATGTGCAAGTAATAGATACCTGAGATGCAGTTCCGAGGTTGAAATGGTTGTCATGGTAACTGCATCATTTCAAGGGAGTGAAGACCTACACATGTACACTGTACGTACAGTATGTCTTGTGGAATGAGGTGTTGTTCAGCTCTTGTCATCTTGGCTTGCATTAATCAAGCCATTCAGATGGTTACTATATTTAGCATATTAAGCAACAAATGTGCTAGGAGCTGTTAAGACAAGACGTGCCATCAATATGTCCTCGAGATGCAGTTCCAAGGTTGAAATGGTTGTCATGGTAACTGCATCATATCAGGGGAGCGAAGACCTACATGTATCTTGTGGAACGAGGTCTTTATTAATTAGCTCTGGTAATCATCTCGGCTTGCGTTAATGAAGCCATTCAGATGCTTAGCATATTTCGCCTGTTAAGAGGTTTCATGCAACTAATGAACACATTCAAAGTTCCCTTTTTCACACTTGCACTCCAGTAAAGATGACTTGCTGTATTGAAGTAGCTTGCCCTCACAAAATTGAATAATTGAAGTGCTTTGCTTGACAATTTTTCCCCAAACACCTTGATTATACATGTAGATTGTTTATGTCCGGCACTGTAATTGATTTACATGTAAGTCTCAATTTTTTGTAGACTATTAATAGATGTTGAAAACAAATATCAAATACAAATGCATATGAAGTTATATTACTTTTGTTTAAAAAAATCAAACCTTCTCTCTTGGTCCGTATGATGGAAACTGATTAGAGAAATCTTTCCAAAGATGTTTGTTTCTATCATTATATTTCTAGTACTTGAAGCAATTTTGCAATTTCACATACTTCAAAAAAGACCTGCAGTCCACATTAAAAACAGAACAAAATCAACCTCTTTTCAGGCAATTTATAAACAGTGTTTCATGGCTATGAAAATTGTATTTGTACCACGTGTAAACCTTTATTGATAGTCAAAACTGACCCCCTTTCTGTGTTTTAATAGAAGAAAAAAATATATAGTCCCACAAAGCCGTTATAATGCAGTCATATAACAAGACAGAGAGAAATAAGTGCTGATATTGAATTGACCGATTTGTAAATGAATTACTGAAAAGTGTTACAAGATTCAAACTTAAGAGTTCTGTATGAAATTTTGCCTGTTATTTCTGGCTTTTCCTGGCAGTCAGATTTATGTTCTGCGCGACCCTATCATCTTGTTTTTAAAAGAAATAAAAAATGAAAGGATGTGCTCCCCAGAAAGAGTCAGACTGCCAGAGAAATTGGTGAAACATCACAGAGAATATGTTATTGTACAATCTCACCACACTTTGCTGTAATTGATTTATAAATTCTTCATGAACAAAAGCATTAAAATTGAAAGATATTTGATACCAATGTTCCAATGATAGCACTAGTACACAAACATGTAGTTTTATAGTATATTTATAGTATTACCCTGGCTTAGACAAGCTGCCATCATAAGATAGATCGGTCGATCTGTGTCGGTGTGTGCCGAACTTTGCTGCATACTATAGAATACATCATGACATGCTGTGCTCTGTCTTTAATACTACAGTATTCAAAACATATTTATAAATGTGACATGTTAGTTTTGTTTTGTTTTAAGTAGGAGAAAATAGTCAATGTCAATCTGATGCAATTTGTAATGAGTTATCAGATACTTTGACGGTTAACTTTTCCTTTAAAAGCCACCAAAGGAAATTATTGTACTATTTATTGTTCCATAATTTTTTTTCTTCTTTTCATGTTCCCAAGACCAGGGGGGTGTTTCACAAAACTTGTCATCAGTAACAAATGACAGTTTTTGTTACTGAAAAAGCTACTGAAATCCTTGCTTCTGATTGGTTATCAGCAGATTTGTCACTGATTTTTGTCATTTGTCATTGAAAAAAGGCTTTGTGAAACAGGTCCCAGTAGTGTAAAAAAATGGTTATGCACTACAAATTCTGTCGATTGTTCTTTTTTTTTCTTTCTTATAGGAAAATATATTACTTTATCAGTGTAGGCATGCAATAAGTACTATGATGTAAATAACCTGTACAGCTTTTTTATGGAATGATAGATAGATTGCTAGACTATTACTAGACTATATAAGGATGTAATTCGAAGTACTCAATTTTGTTTCCTCTCTCTCTCAAGAATATATTATAGTACCCTTTGCTCGGGTATTTTATTCTTTTGCCAGTTATTTATAAAGAATTTAAATTTAGCAAGTAAAGTTCAATGTTAATATGAAGGCCTGCGGTCCCAAGACCCAGAGGTCCAGAACAGGGCAAAACTGTCGTTTATATTGGACTGGGGATCAACTTACATGAAGAAAAACCAAGACTGATCGAGAAAGTGAGAATGGTCTTGCATGACACTGATCATGGTTTCTCTTTAGCGTCTTGCCAGTATTTTGCAGCTTAGATACCCAGCACATATAAAATTTAAAATGTAAATGTTAGATACAAGAAGTATGTCTAGGCTTTTGACAATTTTACTATGAAGTGATTTCTAAGCCATTTGGGCTGTATACATGAGACAGTGCATGGTGTTTTGCCTATGAAGAAGGTTATTTCTACTTTTCTAAGCCATTTGGGCTTTTTATCTGTGTAGGACCATGGGGTGCACACAGCAGGAGATGATATGCCCATCCCTTTGGCTTTAGTTTGAGATAATCAGGCTATTTGGGCTTGATATAACTTGGTGTTCTGTCTGGTACATGTTTGAAGCCATTTTGGGCTGTTTTGGCTTGTCAATGTGAGGTCAATGGGACTCCATTTTGATACCACTCACGTCCTTTGGCTTCAACGAGGCAATTTTGGGCTACTTCTTTTTCCTATGTTGTTTAAAAGAGACTCATTAACCCAATATCGCCTCCTTATCGTGGTAATTTAGAACATTTTAGAGATCATGAGTTAAATATGAAATCCATACATACATGTATTAGTATTCTGCCGTAGACAAATGAATTATAAATTATTCATCAATTTCAGAATTGAAATTTGTGTGTGTGTGTGTTCATCAGAAAATGACGAGACTTCAGAATTGTTTTGATTTTTTTTTCTTCAACCTTGGTGCTTTTGCAGGGGAACAGCCATATGATATCTACTGGCAGTAAAATTTGATGCCTTAAAATGGATTTTGTTTTGTTTTGCTTGTTCATGTTTTTGTTTCCTTTCAATGTGTCTGTATAGTCTATATACCCAAAGATAAAGGATAAGGGGCCCTGATATTGGGTTCATGTATCTTGCAGGGTAGGACCAAATAAGGCATCTCTGGATTTTCAAAATCAATAGTACTTAACTTTTCTATGAATACATGTTCTACTTTGGTGACTTAAGAAAGAGCTTTGTGCAGTTTACAATTTCTGGATTTTTAAAATCAATAGTACTGAACTTTTTCGTGAATATATGTTCTTCTTTGGTGACTTTCAAGAAAGAGTTTTGTGCAGTTTACAATTTTGGATTTTCTCCTTTATTTGCATCCTATATAAGTGCGATATCGGAATTTAAAAGTAGATGGACCAAAAAAATAATAATCTTGAATGTGTTTCGTGAAGGGATGTTTATGTTGGAGCTCGAGAAACTTTCTACAGAGATGGTACGCTTTGATTTGTATTTGTAATGCCAGGATTATTTCAAAGAAGTGGTGATGGGAAAACTTCTCAAGTTAGAAGTATCACTTGATAGTAGAGAAATCAAATCTTCTTTTATTTTGTCTCATTATGCTGTGTGTAAAAAAGTTACAAAACAACTAGCTCAGTTGAATTAAAATAGAAATCATCTATTTTAAGGTTTATAACCATAGAACAAATTTAGAATTTATGCATATATGTATGTGGTCAGAAATTATATTGTCAGCTATCAGAGGTTTTATACAGATTTTTTTCTAATGGTTTTTCCTCTTTTATTCTTCAAATAATTTGTTTATTTCTGTTTTTTCTATAAAAAACTTGTTAAAATATATGCAGGACATGTTTTGACTAAGGGATCAATTCTTGTAAACCATTTGTATTTTCTCTTTGCAGCATATAAATTAAAGTGAAGCTTGGAATGAGAATGTCACCTAAGCAACACCATATTATGTAATGTCTCATCCGTTCAGAGCCAATAGGGTGTTATCTCTGTTTTAAAGCACATTGATTAAAGACTTAATGCTCTTCTAGCTCCAAACAGTGTTTTTTAATACATCTGGAGGGTGTTTCACAAAGATCCTAAGTTGAACCAATCTCTAAGTTGGACTTAACAATTATGGAAAACCGTTAGCATCCATGAAAATATTTTGTGAAATTTATTATAAATGGTTTTAAATGTTGTTTCAAATCATTCATATTTTCTATTATCAAGGAGATGTCATGTTCTTGATGTGGAATTTGTAAAAAATACTTGGAATTTTCACTTTTGAATATATTTTTTTTAAAAAGGCTTCTAATGGCTCTCCATAATGTTAAAGTCAAACTTAGAGTTAAGTTCAAATTAAGATCTCTGTGAAACACCCCCTGGTCCTTAAAAAGGAGGGTGAGGATTATGGCTAGGAGTATGATTAGTGTTAGAGTTAGAAACAGGAAGAAAGCATCTCTACATCTACTACATGTATCAAACTCTTGTCGAACGATGTCTGCTATGAAATTCTTCCTCAAGTATTCCAGTATATTTCTGATTTACATGTGTGCATTGATGTGGTAAAGACAAGAGATGACTCCAAGTCATCTGTTAAAACAGTAATTGAATTCTAGCTTGCTCCGTCCAAAATTTGCTTGTGCTGTTCTTGTCTTTAATAATCACTAGTATTCAGAATCAGAAATGTTTGTCAATTTGTAGTGTACAGATATTAAGAGTACTATGTTGGATAAAGAATATTATTACAATATAATTATTATATTAAAACTAATATTGTTTTTTTTTACGTTAAACCTTGACTTACTGTAGGAACGTGATGTATTAGACAGATATTTTCCCTCAAGTTTACTTAATAGAAGTACATGCAATATTCAAAACAATGCCTGTATGATGAATGTCGCACATTTTAGAGTAAAATATAAATAAATTGGTTCAAAATGACCGTGCACAAGCCAGTACGATTTCTGCCGTTAACCGGTAGCGTGTCCATCAAAACAGTTGCGTGTAAATGTACAGAGCAAGGTCATTAATTATTTAACCATTTCCTAATTACTAACTTGCTTTATATAGGGGAAATGTTGAGCTCAATAAATTAAAGGAGTTGTCATATTTTTGTTGTACCAAATGATTAGAGACTTGTGCTAGGTCAGGCATGCAGCTGTGAACACATGATAATTGAGATCATTGGACATAAAGAAAAGCAATAGAACAGTTCAAAGTGAAGAGCACATTAAATGAATATGAGCTTCATTTACTAAATAAAACTCTGTCAGTGCTGTTTATAAAATTGCAGTCTTTATTGCTTCACTGCTTTTTACAAAGTACCTTGAATATCCTAAGAAATGTATTTATTAAAAATAAACTTCATAAGAATGTTTGTTAAGATAAAATGAACAATATGATTATTGATTTCACCAAGTGTATGTAGTGGTTAGTTTAATAACAAAATTACTCTATATTTTTGCTGGTGGGAAAGAATGTTCTTTTAAAAATGTTGCATTACATTCAATTACTAATCTGGACTTCAAAAAGACTTTTTTTCTCTCTTGTTACCGGAAATAGGGAGGCTTAGTTTAGTATGAAGTGAAAATTACTTGAAAATTTAATTAATATCCTATGTTATACATACCAGTAATAATTTATAGTTTCTTATGTATACATGAACACGTTTTGTCATTTTTTCTGGAAGATGATTTTGCCTAATTTCCCTATGCTTTGTTATGTGATGCATTTATGATACAAACATGTACATCAGTTGAGCAAATCTTGTAAATAAAGTCTTAATGAAATTATCACAGAATATGCCATCTAAATATTGTCTTCATTAATTGATTTCTTCATTCATTGTAAAATACATTTTCCCCTGTTTTTGTTATTCAGGAAGAAAAACGTTTAAAAAAAAGAAATAGAATGTAGTTGTCCATGCATTTACCTTTTTATAAAGCCTCAGGGTTGTGAGGGGTTGAGCGCCATCTTGTGACAGAAATGAGAGAGTGGTTTCTGCTTCAGAATGATTATTGCTGGGAGGATTTTTTGTTTCTCCTTATTTCCTTAAATTTTAACAGGGCATTGTATCATCATCATGACCACCACCATCCTCCTCATCAACATTACCATCATCATCATCATCTCATCAACATAATCGTCGACCTGGTAGGAAGGCATACCTTGTATGCTTGAAAGCCTTTTGATGCTAACTCGGATAATACCCGTTATGGAAAGCAACACATACATCAACACCACCACATCATCATAACCACAACCTTCACCACCTTCATCATCATCATCACCACCACCACAATCATCATCATCATCATCACCACCACAACCTTCATCATCATCACCACCACCACAACCATCACGTACCACAACCATCATCATCACCACAACCATCATCACCACCACCACCACCACCAAAACCATCATCACCACCACCACAACCATCATCATCACCACCACCACCACCACAACCATCATCACCACCACCACAACCATCATCATCATCAGCACCACAACCATCATCATCACCACAACCATCATCATCACCACCACCACAACCATCATCACCACCACCACAACCATCATCATAGTAGAGTCAAAGTGTGTAGACCCCGCTGATATTTTTCGGGGACAATGGTTTTTAAGTGTTTTTGAGTTGTTTGGAGGTCAATGATTAAAATTAGCTTGGGTAGTCCCCTCCTAATTCCCGGCAACTCTCGTAGGGGTCAAAATAAGGTCAACATGGGGTCAATAGGGGGTCAATTTTTTTAAATGCCCTGATTATGTTAAAAGACATATCAAATTGTTTGTCTCGTCATACTGAACAAAACAGTGTACATGATCATATACCCCTGACCTCCCGTTAAGAAGTTATGGCCGGAATAGTCAAAAGGTCAACAAACTTTTATTTGAGGGCAAATACACTAAAAGTGTTAGGATCGATCAATTTTCATGTTTTTTGTGTCTATTTATATGTATTTTGATTTAGAAATTTGAATGAGACAATTTCTACTTAAGAAGACCGTATTCAAAAGATATAAGGGGTCAAAATAAGGTCATTTGGGGTCAAATGAGCTCCTTTGGAATCAAAATACACTAACAGACTTAGGAGTTATTTGTGTCAAATTATGTGTAAATTGATGAATAATAGTGAATGAATTTTTTTTTTTTTTTTAATTTAGAAAACCATATTCAATTGATGTAAGGAGTCATTATAAGGCCAAAATGGGGTCATTTGGGGTCAAAAATGTTTAATTGACCTAAATTGTGCTGTAATGCACTCTCACACTGAATGAGAACGAGAAGTTTCATTCTAGGGTTAAAATACGATAGGAGTGACAACAAAGCCATGTTCATTTTTTTTTAAGTGTCACAATGCAGTTTACATGTAATTTAACTGGTGGCCACAATGTCAAATTAGCTTGATTGTTTTTATCTGCCCATCAGTTACATACACAACCCTGCGCTCTCTTACTAGGTATGGTAAATGTCTTAATTTGTTGCAACATACCTTTAAGGACGGATAGATGTAACAAATCAGAGGTTCTACGCATAGTCGGAATCTTCAGAGACAGAGTCTTGATCATTATCCATATCCGAATCGGAGTCAGACTGTGGAGATTGGTCATCTGCTGGTATTAGGTTGGTCAAACGTGTAGGCAATGCAGGCTTGGTGTATCGAAGTGGGATGCAGTTGCCATCTTTCATGTGTCATCCATGGTGGAGAGGTGATGGAGGAGCATCTGGACTCCTGAAGTTCAGGAAGATGTATGCCTGATAGTTGGCTCGTCTGACCTTCATCTGATGTGAGTCGCAATCAGGTGGCATTCTCTGTGTTGCTTTTTTCTTCATACTCTCCCACTTCTTTGCTCTTGCCTCTGCTAAACTTGTACTAGTTTTGTCTTTGTAGATGAACTTAATTGTGAATTGCTCCATGTCGATTTGGGTGTCTTCTGATACAGGCAGCTGTTTCCCAAGTCCTTGGAGCAAACTCCTTCCTTCCCCTGACTTCATTGCCGATTCAAAGATGGATGGTTTGCCATGGCCATAGAAGCCAGAGACAGCGTCTGCACCAGTATGAACATGAAAGGGGACAATGACATCTGCCACTTCAGGACTGCAAAGCTTCTTACAGTCATAGACGAAGCCCTTCCTCTTGATGCCTAATGGTCCTTCAATCTGATGGGCTGCGTATGCTGCTAGAACCGTAACATCTGTGTCTTCTGCATCGATAAAAGCAGTGTCTTCCACACCTGACTGTCTTAGTTGGTAATACACATAGAGAAGGATGGTGTCCGCTTCTGTGTGTTGGCATGTGAATTGCTCTAATTCTGTGCCCTTCTGCAGATCTGAGCAACGATCTCTCACTGAGTATATATAAGTCGTCTCTGGGTGTTCTAATGACATGATCTTGAACTCTGCATTCAGAAACTGTTGGAGCCGAACTTTGTTGTCTGGATTTTTGAACATATCATTGAACAGCCTTGATGTTGGCAGTGGATCATCTCTTCTCATAAATACATTTCGGCTACCTCCTACATAAGTAACGCCTGTACGCCTCTGATGTTCACTATCCTTGATACTCTCATCTAGGTCATAGGGATCATTCACAAAGAAAATTGTGGTCGCCTTTCTGTGACGACCTGCAACTATGTTGTAAATCTTGTTTGCATAATCGCCCCACGTGTAATCTGTACCATCCTGCTTCTCTCTATCCTCTGCTGATGGAGTACTAAGTCTCCAAATGAATCCCTGAGCAAGAGAGATTACCTCTGTCATGGCCTTGTTCTCCAAAACAGCAAAATGGCTTCCTAAACTTCTGACCAATGAGACATAAGCAATGTTAGGGAATTTCCCTTGTCTGTTAACACTAGTCTATGTTTTCTGGTATGATGGCATCCGATCAGCTGGCCGTTAACTTTGAGAATGCGCACAAAGATGGTGAAGTGCTTGTTCAATCAATTATCAAAGAGAGGATGTTTTCCGATGAGAAGAACTTTGATGACACGATGCACAGGAATTCACGCTGCAGTTTCACCAAGCCACCAATTGTTAAAGGAACATCTCGGGTTACAAAGACTGATGCAATGGAGAACAAGGCCATGACAGAGGTAATCTCTCTTGCTCAGAAATGTGAGGACACATTTCGACTGAGCGATGTAATGCAATATCGTGTTACAGATGAATGTCTACCTATCTTTAACGTGAACGGAACACTGAGAAAGGTGATGAAATCAAAGTTGGTTGACAAGCTCAATCTTGAGGAGATAAACTCGCTAAACAACTACATTGCACTCGTCGCCATGGGATTCATTTGGAGACTTAGTACTCCATCAGCAGAGGATAGAGAGAAGTAGAATGGTACAGATTACACGTGGGGCGATTATGCAAACAAGATTTACAACATAGTTGTAGGTCGTCACAGAAAGGCGACCACAATTTTCTTTGTGAATGATCCCTATGACCTAGATGAGAGTATCAAGGATAGTGAACATCAGAGGCGTACAGGCGTTTCTTATGTAGGAGGTAGCCGAAATGTATTTATGAGAAGAGATGATCCACTGCCAACATCCAGGCTGTTCAATGATATGTTCAAAAATCCAGGCAACAAAGTTCGGCTCCAACAGTTTCTGAATGCAGAGTTCAAGATCATGTCATTAGAACACCAAGAGACGACTTATAAATACTCAGTGAGAGATCGTTGCTCAGATCTGCAGAAGGGCACAGAATTAGAGCAATTCACATGCCAACACACAGAAGCGGACACCATCCTTCTCTATGTGTATTACCAACTAAGACAGTCAGGTGTGGAAGACACTGTTGTTATCGATGCAGAAGACACAGATGTTATGGTTCTAGCAGCATACGCAGCCCATCAGATTGAAGGACCATTAGGCATCAAGAGGAAGGGCTTCGTCTATGACTGTAAGAAGCTTTGCAGTCCTGAAGTGGCAGATGTCATTGTCCCCTTTCATGTTCATACTGGTGCAGACGCTGTCTCTGGCTTCTATGGCCATGGCAAACCATCCATCTTTGAATCGGCAATGAAGTCAGGGGAAGGAAGGAGTTTGCTCCAAGGACTTGGGAAACAGCTGCCTGTATCAGAAGACACCCAAATCGACATGGAGCAATTCACAATTAAGTTCATCTACAAAGACAAAACTAGTACAAGTTTAGCAGAGGCAAGAGCAAAAAAGTGGGAGAGTATGAAGAAAAAAGCAACACATAGAATGCCACCTGATTGCGACTCACATCAGATGAAGGCCAGACGAGCCAACTATCAGGCATACATCTTCCTGAACTTCAGGAGTCCAGATGCTCCTCCATCACCTCTCCACCATGGATGGCACATGAAAGATGGCAACTGCATCCCACTTCGATACACCAAGCCTGCATTGCCTACACGTTTGACCAACCTAATACCAGCAGATGACCAATCTCCACAGTCTGACTCCGATTCGGATATCGATAATGATCAAGACTCTGTCTCTGAAGATTCCGACTATGCGTAGAACCTCTGATTTGTCACATCTATCCGTCCTTAAAGGTATGTTGCAACAAATTAAGACATTTACCATACCTAGTAAGAGAGCGCAGGGTTGTGTATGTAACTGATGGGCAGATAAAAACAATCAAGCTAATTTGACATTGTGGCCACCAGTTAAATTACATGTAAACTGCATTGTGACACTTAAAAAAAATGAACATGGCTTTGTTGTCACTCCTATCGTATTTTAACCCTAGAATGAAACTGCTCTTTCTCATTCAGTGTGAGAGTGCATTACAGCACAATTTAGGTCAATTAAACATTTTTGACCCCAAATGACCCCATTTTGGCCTTGTAATGACTCCTTACATCAATTGAATATGGTTTTCTAAATTTAAAAAAAAAAAAAATCATTCACTATTATTCATCAATTTACACATAATTTGACACAAATAACTTCTAAGTCTGTTAGTGTATTTTGATCCCAAAGGAGCTCATTTGACCCCAAATGACCTTATTTTGACCCCTTATATCTTTTGAATACGGTCTTCTTAAGTAGAAATTGTTTCATTCAAATTTCTAAATCAAAATACATATAAATAGACACAACAAACATGAAAATTGATCGATCCTAACACTTTTAGTGTATTTTGCACTCAAATGAAAGTTCGTTGACCTTTTGACTTTTCCGGCCATAACTTCTTAACGGGAGGTCAGGGGTATATGATCATGTAAACTTTTTTGTTCAGTATGACGAGACAAACAATTTGACATGTCTTTTAACATAATCAGGGCATTTAAAAAAATTAACCCCCTATTGACCCCATTTTGACCTTATTTTGACCCCTACAAGAGTTGCCGTGGGTTAGGAGGGGACTACCCAAGCTAATTTTAATCATTGACCTCCAAACAACTCAAAAACACTTAAAAACCTTTGTCCCCGAAAAATATCAGCGGGGTCTACACACTTTGACTCTACTATCATCATGGGGTAGAATTGGAGAAAGAGAGGGGGAGAGAGAGAGAGAGAGAGAAAGAGAGGAAGATATGGACATGAAATATCAGATCAAAGAGAACTACATGTTCAAGAAAACAACAGAATAAAATAACAAACCAACAATGAAACGACATCTAGCATCTTTTCCAAATTTATTTTCTCTTGACTATAAGAATAAACTTTTTCATATCTCTTTTTTATTTCTTTAATCTTCCTGTCTTTTCAGAATGAAATCAGAATCCAATGCATGATAACTACGACTATAAAACATAATCATTACAAGGGAAGATTTACAGGTATCATGGCTTTGTATATAATTTCTGAATTTCCGGTTTCAAATAGTCACAAAAAAGTTGAAATCAATCAAAAACGTAAGAGGCAAGGTATATGAACATCTTGAATTCCTAGAACTGAATTCACATAATACATAAATACATTTTTTCAATATCATTTTATACAAGAGAAGCCCGCTCATATTATATCATCAAAAGTTATCTTTTTCTTTCAAAATCAATTACATATATAATCAAACAAAATATTCTGTCATATTTTCTTATCAATTAGCACTTTTTCAAGTACACATTATTCTGTAATAGCAATTTATATAATTTATTTTGTTTCATTATCTTTGCACAAAATTATTGATTTAGGTATTTTAAAAGTATTTCTGTAGATGACAATTCACCAATATTTACATAGAGTTCTGCATGTCCTTCCATAATTGTTTAATCCTCATGCAACAGCATTAATAAATCTTATACTTTCTCTGCAACTTCACATGTATATAAAGTATAAACCAATAAATATCATAGACAAATTTTGTAATGAAATAAATACATATATAGGGTGTACGGAATTCAAGTAAACAAATGCAAATAATATGCAACACAAATGCAACTGAATAATACATATATATAATGAGATGATACACAAGAGAGGTTATTACAAAACATCACTTCAAACAAAATGCAATTCCAGAAAAGAAAGAATTGCTTCTACATATTTGAAGAAAAAAAGAAGACTAACATTGTTTTCATTTTTTATATATATGAAACAGACATATAGGAATAGAATATTATATTTAGCGTTTTGTCACTAATGCCTGTAAATATAAAGATGATGTAGGGATATACGAGGACAATGCAGGCTTGTGACTGCTTGTGAAAAGCTAATTTGTGATATGATGGACAAGTCAGCATTACAAGAGACTATGGTGATACCGATCATAATTAATTAGCAGATACTGGATGAATAGAAAATTCAGGTCATGATTATTTTGCACCATCATCTGAAAATAATAATTCCTCACTGTATCGCTGACATACAGTCTACAAGTCAGCATTACAAGAGACTATGGTGATACCGATCATAATTAATTAGCAGATACTGGATGAATAGAAAATTCAGGTCATGATTATTTTGCACCATCATCTGAAAATAATAATTCCTCACTGTATTCCTCACACTCTATGTACCTGTATTTATATCGCAAAGACAATTAAATCTTAATCAAACAGTTTATTTCAATAATCAAACATTTCTTCTGGATAATAAACCAGTTTCTATCCTGTTTTGTCAGGCATTCTTTAGAAGTTGAATTGCGAATCTGTAGGATTGCACCTCTATAAATAAGACATTACTATTTTTGTCTTCTATTTTTTGTAATTTCAAGTCTGATTATGAGTTGACAACTGGAATGGTGCAGTGATAATGATAAATTTATATTCTTGTGTTTGAAAATTATCTTATAAAATTGATAACAGGGAGTGTCTGAATTTTGCAAACTCCAGAAAACACATAAAATTTGCCATACTGCAGTAATACAACATAAATGTTCCATAATTCTTTTAAATAAATGAAAAAGAATAGTGTAAAATTATTGAGTACTGGCAAATCTGCCAAGAACCTATCATTCCCACTAAAAAATAAAAAGTCAGATTTACATTATTGTACAGAGGATGCTACAGAAAGCTTGCACACTCCTATGACATTGTATAATATCGTCATAAATAATTATACAACTGATTTATGGATTTTACCGAGTAGGCCTGCAAAATCGATTCACCACCTTCATTTAAAACAGAGACAAGTGACAATTGGAAATGATTCATACGAAAGCAATATTATTAACAGCACAGTACAGATAGGAAGCGTACAGGAATGATAGAAATGTGTTCTGCCTTAAACAAAAAATGTGGCTTAATAATCGTTCAAAACATGTCACTATATTATGCTTGAGTGTATTTTTAAGAATATGGAATATGAAATCTCGTGACAAAAAGGAGAAAATGGAACATGACAGGTCTACTACAATGCTTAGTTTCACCCCCTTACAAAAAACTATGAATTGTTAAGACCTATTTTTTTGCTTTCAATCATTTTATAAAGTGAGAAACTACCAATATTTTGAGATCAAGGTAGATACTTCAAAAAGACATATCACTAGCTTTGCATCCTTAATAAAAGCAGTTTTATTATTTTTTATAGGAGAGCTTTTTTCCTCATTCAAATTAAATCAAAAGTTTTTTAGCAACAAACTGTGCATCTACCCATTTTAATGTATATTTTCATTGTGCAATCTTTAAACCCAAAGAAGTCAAGTGTTTAAATGTAAATGAATCACATTTCCCTCCTCTAATTGGCATTAATTATTCTCATTCTCCACTTCTATAATGTTAACTCTCTTGACTAGAGATTAATTAATGTTAAAGCTAGATCAAAAGTCACTCTTGGAAGACACATTTGAAATTCCATGCACACCACCGATACTAATCTAAAATTGGATTTCACAGTAGTTACTGGCTCCCATTAAATTTTGTGGATTTCATATGATCTACATGTTCATATAGCTAAACCAGGATATTAATCATTCAAAAGTTGTTAACTATTTCTATTTATCACAGCAAAAATATTTTAGTTCCACTGAGTTGAAATCAATAAACTTAAAAAAACCTCAATCATCTTACGATGGGAATTTATTTTAAAACATAAAACACAATAATTTTTTGGACTGGTTCATAATAATGACATATTCTATAGCAAGGTAGTTTGGAAATTCATTTGTTAAAGACACATAACTTAAATTTCAGATTGTTACAAAAGTACAAATAAATTACAAATATGAATGCACATTTATGTATACTCTTGTGTATCTTTGGAAATGTATCTCCTTTTTTGTGTGGGACAAGGGACAATTCAGAAATTGGTCTACTCTGCAATTCCTAAAAGACTAACAAAAAAGATTTATGGATGAGATAATTGACAATGTATCTGCACTCAATCTCCCCATGCAAAGAAAATGTACCCTTCCATGGATCATATATTGGTACACTGCAGATAACCACTTAGAATACCAATTTGTATTTTAATGGTGTTCTGTCAAAAAGACTTGTTATGCCACTACATTATGAAGCCCATTTTGGCTTAGCCTTTAATAACAGATCAATTGTTTTGCAGCTCAAGATTTACAACGCACAACAATAACATCTACATCCCTAATTTTCTGAAATGTAGTTGAAAAGGAAGGTTCGATTTGTGTGAAGGGAAGACAACTTGAATATTTTGTGTGGGTGTGTGTGCAATGCAGACGATGTGTAATTTCAAACCAACCCCTGTGATACTTGAACATATGTTATCACAAATGGAGATTGCAATTTTGTATTATACCTTTTAAGAATGCTGTTTACACTTGACCTCTATACCTGCAGGCTATAACACAATAATATTTATTAAACTGGGATACATACGCTAGCAGTTTAACAGCCCATCATTCTATAGAGTAGTATAAAAAGCCACATATGGATTTCATCTGTTTAAAGGATCCAAATAATGACCCCCAAACTTTGACCCTTGACCCGTCTACCATCACATCTTCTGAGAGAAGTCATACAGAAGAGCATATTATTATTAGACGATGTGAGAGGGTAAAGCAAAATAGATTTCCCTATACATGCATCTATGGATGCACCGATGACATTCGACCTTTCCCCTTTGACCCTTGAAATGACCTCTTCATCATCACAGGCACGTGTGTCATCTATTCAAGTAAATTTCAAAAGTACAATATAATGTCATGATACAAAATATGTGGAAACCTCACGGAATTCACTAATTCTGCAGTTTTTGAAGAGCTTTGATGATGGTTAACCTATGACCTAGCCTTTTGACCCCCAGCTCTGAAAGGTCGTCCTTGCTGAGAGAGGTCAAATGCTCCCCACTCTGAGGAAACCTCATGGAATTCACTGATTCTGCAGTTTTTGAAGCGCTTTGATGATGGTTAACCTATGACCTAGCCTCTTGACCCCCAGCTCCGAAAGGTCTTCCTTGCCGAGAGAGGTCAAATGCTCCCCGCTGATTGCATTGTCTGTGAAGCTCTCCTTGTACTCACCAAGGTTCAGCTCCTCAAGCCAATCGCTCACGTCTTCTACCGTCCATTCTGACACGCTCTTTATAGCTGTATGGAGGAAACCAAAGAAAAGAGGATATTAGAGGCAATCTCGGTCCAAGCCATCAAATGAAAATTCAAGGTCTGGAAAGTAATGCCTCAGTAGCTTTTGAGCACCTGTTCATCTGAAATTTTAAGATATTAACTTCATCTTGTTATTGTATTTAGCAAAAATTACCTGTTATGTGCCCAAAAAATGAGTTAACTAGATGTTTAATTTCATATTTATTTTTTTCAAACAAGTAGAAATGGTATTTAACACGCAGTTGCTAAAATGTTAAGTGGTATCTGTTCAGAACCAGAGGTATTCCTTTGCTATTCATTTAGTTAATGTACTGGGCCGAGCAATTGCAGTGCTTCTATCTAGAAACACAAGAACATAAAATTTCTTCCTGTTCAAGTCATTTTGAAAAATTCTTCTGCCTTGTTCTGTACACTGTAGAGAACAACCCAATTTCAAATACAGTTGTATTCCATGACTGAAATACTATCAGCTTACCTTGAGATGGGTTGTGATTATCGTTGCCATTGGTAACCCCATTGGTGATGTCGTTGTCGTTGATCAGACTCTTCTTAGACGGCTTCGTGGCAACAGGGGGCGCCGCCTTAATCCAATTATCATTGGTCTCTCCCGTCGACATCATCGTCAGCGTCGAAGATGACGACCCGGATGATGAAACATCCGACCTCAAGGTGTTGCTGTTGCTGTGCGACTCCTCTCCGATCGGTTCAAAACCATCGTTACTGCTCGGATCTGTTGACATCGTGCTGTAGCTCGACATCGTCGATACCGATGACACCGATGACACCATGCTGGCCGTGTCGAACGGTTGTTCACGGCGGAACTTGCCCTGGTCGCCGTCCTCTATGAAACTTGGTGGAGGAGGCAGTATATCAATGTCCAGTTGATGTGAGTTCTCTGGGGTCATATTCTCGGAGGTCAGGTTGGACGTGTCGTTCTCCAGGAAGGCAGGTGGAGGTGGAATTGGGGAGTTTAAAAAGGTTTCATCCTCCCTGACAGGGGAAAGTAACAGCGCTTTGGAATCGCGAGGTGAGAGCTTCTTCGATTTCTCGAAGCTCTGCTTCAAGTTTTTAACCGAGATGGGTGGAACGTCGCCATCCGAACTGTCCGTGGAGTCTTCATTCTTATTTCTTGGGGACACACGGATGACATTCTTATGCCGACTCTTTTCTTCCTTTATTGGTGGTCTGCTAGCAATCTTGTTCTGCATGGCACTAGCAGCTTCGGCGATTTGATTTCCGCTTGGTCTGGAATTATTTGCAGGACTGGTCTTCCGGGCATTTGAAGGCTTCACGGGTGGGAATCGACCCATCGGTGAGCTGGGCATGGACTCACTCGATGATTCCTCCTCGGAGCTTGGGCTCTGCGATTCCACGATGCTTCGCCTCTTAGCGATCGCATCCAAGAAGGCAGCCTGCCCCGTTTTAGGTCGCGCAGCTCTATCTTGCTGTTTATACTTGCGTATCGTATCCTCTATATTACCCGATTTATTATCGCTTACTGATTCAAGTCTTTGCTTTCGTTTTGCTATAGCTTCTTGCAGCGCAACCTGCGTTGACGAAGGACTCTCAACATTTTGATTTTGATTACGGTTCAAGTTCTGCCCTTCCCCTGTTGGTTGCGCATAATTTTGTTTAGCAGCCATGGCCATCTCAAAGGCAGAGGATTTCTGAGGTGTTGGTTCTTCGCTCTCTTTCTTCTTTTCCATTTTGGCTGCTGCTAGCGCAATGGCACTGGCAAAGGAACCTGTACTTGATGAATCATCACTTGAGTCATTTCCACTTGCAGACCTGTGAACCTCGATTTCGACAGCCATTGTAGAAGAGCTAGGTGATACACCATTCCCGATGGGCCGTCTCTGGAGGGTGTCACCGTCACCGGCACGTCTCAACATTGGTGAATTATTCACTGAGTTTGCAATAGAGATATCCATAAGGGACTGGGACCTCGTTGGAGGCATAGGACTTGGCTTCTTAGCAGTTCCTTGCAACGATTTTGGGCTCACATTCTTTAAGTCCATCGCTAGGGAGGGATTGGAAGCTGTACGCTCCGTTTTCAAATGCACAGCACTGTCCGTGACACTTGAAGCTGTCATGTACGAATTTGACGATGCGGGCGATGAATGCAATGACGAAACTGCTGAATCTGACCCGCCAGAGCTCCTGCGAGCTACTGAACTGTGGATCTCCTCCAGGCTCTGTTGACGTGGAGATTTAGAGTTCGACATTCTTGCAACTGTGTTAAATTTGGATGAGGGTAGAACAGGCACTGCTGGTTTTTGAACAAAGGCATCGTCTGGCATGGAATTCAGATTGGTCTCGCTTGATGAACTCCCCTGTCGCTGGAATATTCCTTTAAGTTGTTGCTGACTCACTTGCCTGATGGGACGCTTGCGTATCGATGCGGTTTTAGGCTCATCTTCTTGTATACTGGAACAACGAGAAGATGCAGGTGAAACATACTTTGGAGTTGTGCTTGCGCTGTCTATTGCTTTGTCCAGTTCATCTGCATGAAAGAAAAAGAACAAACAAAACCACAAGAATTAATTTCTACATGCATATTACTTCTGTACATATCCTACAAAATGTTTGCAACATTGTAGTGATTCTTCAAATAACTGTGTCATGTTATATGCAGAAAGTAGACACTGTACATCACAATGCTGTTAGCAAAATAAGTAACAGACACAGCAACTGTAAGCTTTTCCATGACTGTTTCATTGGTGGCAGGCAGATATAGACATGAGGAAAAAGAATGAGAACAGTTTGAAATTAATGTTCTGACTGGGGCAGGAGTTCCACAAGGAACTATTCTGGGACCTGTACTGTTCCCATGAATATATATATACATGAAATAACTGGTCAACACTCACCAACAGCAAATGAGAGCAGTTTTAAATTAATGTCCTGACTGGGATGGGAGTTCCACAAGGAAATATTCTAGGACCTGTACTGTTCTCATGAATATATATACATGAAATAACTGGTGAACACTCACCAACAGCATGTTGCTCTTGGCTTGAGATGGAGATAGACCTTGTTGTTGGTGTGCTGACAGGAATGCTTGGACCTGGGTATTAAAATAAAAACACACAGACATATTAAATCTCAAGAATACAAATGTTTGAAATAAAACCATTGTTCAAATAAAATTAGCCCATGCTTTAGTCACAAACCGTTTCCAGGTACATGTGTTCCTTCCAATACATGTTCTTAAACACACGGTGTTATGAAATGGCAATTTGAAGAACAAAATATAAAACAGTTGCAAAAGGTATATGGCTTTAAATTTAACTACTTGGAACTAATTTGAAGATTTTAAAAAGAATTAAAGCCCATCTATACTAGTTTACAGGAGGGATTAGACCACTCTTCAAGGTCACTGACAGGTGGTTTTCTCATCAAATCAGCTCTCAATTAACATAACAAAAAGAGGATCATGGGGGACCAATGGGCACCGCTTAGGCATTATTTGCTATATAGAGGGCGCAGGTAGCTATAAGTAGTACAGTGGGGCTTTACTGCTTGCGTGACTCACTGTTGGAATTCTGGTCTTGACTGGAGATGGCGATTGATTTGGTGGCTGGTGTGCTTATTGGAAGATGCGGACCTAGAAAGACAAGGGAAAAAAAAAACAGATGATGAGGATGAGGAGTTGGTTATACAGTCAAACCTGTCTATAGCAATCGCCCAAGGGAAACAGAAAAAGTGATCTTTGTAGACAGGTTCCTTTAGTACATGTTTCAATGAGATACCATTTTCAAGGAAAACCAAAAATGTGGTCTTTGTAGACAGGTGGTCACTAAAGCAGGTTTGACTGTATCGATAGACATGTAAGAGAGTATCTTAATGACTACACTATAGGGCAATCCTTAGGCATTGACTGTTAGGCTGTTATTCAAATTTTACCCCTTTGCCCATTGGCCACACAGGCAACAATAGGCATCGATTGAGGAATCTTTTGCTCTGTGCAACACAATGGCTTTGCAAAATTACACATTTCTGGTCTTGTTTAGCTCCTTGACAACCCTTAATAGCACCAGTAGTTCTTAATCTTGCATCAGAAACAGTTGAATAATCTTGAAGCATTTCAAAATAAGTAGACACATGGGTCCCATTGCATACAACTTACGATTGACGGTAAATTTGCTATCAATGGCAACTACCATGGTAACAGGGCTCAACAGCCAATCAAGGTTTCCATTGTAGTTACCATTGATCAAAAAGTTACCATCAATGGTAAATTTTGTGCAACAGGGCCATGGAGATTATTTTTGTGGCATATAAAGAATTAACATCAGGGTAGAACTCCCCCTTGATCTTCCTAGTCCTTGAGATAATCAGGGCCCTGTTTCACAAAACTTGATATCAATAACAAGTTACAAGCTACTGTTATAAGCTACTGAAATCATGGCACGTGATTGGCTGAGAGCAAATTTGCCATAGAAATTTTGCAATTGTTATAGATAAAAAGTTTTATGAAACGGGCCCCCAGGACGTACCGTTTCCTGATCGTCTGAGTGTGCCGCCCTCTTTGAGCCAGGAATACGCCTTGGAGTTGGGCACCGTGATGATCTTGATGACAATGGTATCTGGTGAGCTGACCACCAGGTTGACCACATACTGGTGAGGGGCTGACGATACATCTTCACCATTAATCTAGATGGGAGAGTGAGATGGAATGGGACAGAAAAAAAGACAACTGATTAAAATATTTACACTTTATTTCATGAGATTCTTTTTTTTTCTTGAGATACCGGTACATTCATGAAGGAAGAAAGAATACATTTAATGCAATTGACAAACAGAGGAGTATCTTAAGAGAAATGCAGAAATGAGAGAGATGTGATATGAAATTTAGATAGATTTTATGAAGCAGAGATTCCATGAGAGATGACATCATGAAATAAAGAGTCAAAGAAGCATAATAACAGTATATTACTGAACGTTATTCTAATTATAAATATTTTCAAACAAATGATTTTATTGCTATCTCCTTCTTTCTCATATTAAACTCTTCTTTACTTGTTTATCCTTTCCAACTTTCATACTCATTCATTTACTCTTTCTTCCTAGGCTCTCTCTTTCTACCCCCCCCCCTTCTGTCCCCTTTCCTTCTTCCTTCTTCCCTCCTCCCTCCCTATCTCCCTTCCCCTTCTCTCTCCCCACCCCCCTCTCTCTCTCTCTCTCTCTCTTTCCCCACATGTATCGCTCTTTTCCTCTTTCAATTTATTTTAACACCATCCTTTGTCCATCCCATCCCAACTACACACATTATGTTGGTTGATTGGTATATATGGCAAATCTCATTAAAGACCCTATCCGATGAATATACAACTTTAAAGTAATGAAAAGCTGAATGAATGTAGAATACAAATATTCAAGAAAAAACAATTTTTTTCCCTTTCACTATTGCACAAAAGCAATTTAAAACCTAATTTTCTGCTCCCCTCCAAATTAGAGGTCAATAGAGGTTAAAATTGTTGCAGTTTCGGTGACCACATATCAAGTGGATTAAATCAGCTAGCCTACAGATATAGATCAGGCGATGAGCCATGCTTAATTAATGCAAGTCACTGTGAATATGCGTAGTCCACATAAGATGATGTCATCAAGTCGATAGCTAGTTTTTAGGTTGACAACTTCCAATTGTCAAGGCTATAGATTTGGGGTTTTCAGAAAGCAGTTTATACTCCTCTGAAAGACACTAAAATAGCATATAAGCAATATTATCGTAATCTATGCTTTATAAGCTTTTCATTCATCCCATTGTTCACTTTTGACAGAGTCTTTAATCTGGGGTAGTAGTAACACCATTCCCTGTCTTTATCTTAAGCCGTCATTCAAACACTGGTTATTGACAGTCAGGATTTTAGTAACTTAATTATATAGTCTGTACAGGTGGTCAACTAACTGTACAGTGGTTGAAGTAATTTGAGCTCCATGACACAAGAATGGAGTAAATTAGGCAACTGAGTAAGTAAAAAAAAGAAAATTAAACAATGAGTCATTGGAAATGGTTGCTAGCAAAAACTATTTTGGAAAGAGTTAGAGAAAGAGAAAGAAAGGTAGACAGAGGGAGAGAGATGGGGGAATGGGAGGGGACAGAGAGTGGTGGGAGAAGGAGAAGATGTGGGAGAGGGAGGGTGATTGAAGGGGGAGGAATGAGACAGTGTGTTAGGGAATGAGAACAGAGAGAGAGAGAGAGAGAGAGAGATATGGGAGAGGGGACAGGGATAGAGAGGGAAAGACAAGGAGAGAGGAAAAATGACCTTGAAATATTTCAGTCACAATCTAAATTTATCCACAAAAAACACCATCGTTACAAACATTTCTTTCCAAGAACAGGAAGCCAGAAATGACAACGTCTGAAACCCAGCACAACTGTCCCGAGAGGGAATAAATGGGGTTTAAAATTGGAATGGTAATCGGACCAGGCTTTGCAGTCTACTTACACCACCCACACAGGAGCTACTTTTAGATTTGACGAAACAGCCACAACTTAATTTGATCTTTTGGGCTTCACAAGGGGGCTTGTTTAGGCATGGGAGTCTGGTTTTGTATAAATGTTAAAGATAAACTTGAGTTCTGGTCACACAATAAAAAGAAAAAGACTATGAAAGAAACTGTCTATAAGCAGTTTGGAAAGATTTATTATGTACTACACAGGAATCGGTGTTTACTGCGTAGTTTCATAACCAACAAATTGCCTAGATCTTCGTGAAAAAGCATATGCACTGCTCACAAAAATGAGTATATGGGACTACACAGTCTTATGCCATGACTGTTTGGTCCAAACACTGCTATGTTTGCCATATTATGAGAGCATCTGAAAAGCACTCCATTTTTAGGAGACATTTTTCATAATGACAAAAAATAGGAGTAGCCTAGCAAAGGATCAGACATCTTTACCAGAACCAAATTAAGAGGATTAATTTTTATTTAGGATCAATTTAAAGAGGATAAATTTTAGTTTTGAGCTACAAATTCATGTACGAATCCCACCCCTTTCCTTGATTAGTCATCATCATGTAGTGGTTTGTAGTTTAGTAATGACGTTGAAAGAGAGAGTGTGTTGTGGTTTTGAGCTAACAATAAACCAAACATTGTATTAATAACCCTCCACTCATGACGCTGCTGAGCATGAATCACATTAACATGACATTTTAAAGGGCAAGCAACTAAAGAGAAAGAAAAAAATGAAAAAGAATAAGCAATAATAAGCAAAAACAAGCAGGAAAAGAAAAATAAAAATAAAGAAGGAAAGAGCTTTTAAAAAGGACAAAACAAAAATAAAACTAAAAGCACTGGAAAGATAAAACAATGAGAGAGTAAGGAGATGAGAGTAAGGAGATGAGGGTAAGGAAGAAAAGTGACGGTTTGATGGGAAATGAAGAGAAAGGAAAAGAAAGCAAGAAAAGAAAAGAGTAAAATGAGAAGAAAAAAAAGAATAACAAACAGAACGGAAAAAAAAGACATAGGAAAAACAAAGGAAAAGGGGAATGCAAAAATGAAAAAACAACAACATTGAAAGGGAGAAGTGAGAGATGGAGAGAGTTCTGGGCACAGTTGCACAAAACGTACTATTGATGGTAACTTTGCCATCATTGGTTACTACCATGGAAACCTTGATTTTGATTGGCTGTTGAGCCCTGTTACCGTGGTAGTTGCTGTTGATTGCAAAGTTACCATCAATGGTAAGTTTTATGCAACAGGCCCAGGAGAAACGGGGAAAAAAGCGAAAGGAGAAACAAACCTGAAAGATTGACAGAAAGAGGAAAGAATAAAGAGAGTATATTTGGACCTCTTACCTCTAATATGAAGTCTCCCATCTTGAGCCCCGCCTTGTCTCCAGGACTACCCTTATCCACATGTTCCAGGTACTGGAGGGCGGGGAAGTCTTTGGTAGGGGTGAAGGATACTGCTCCGCCCTGAGGACCTGTTGAGGGAAAGGGGTGGTGGAGTGGGGAAGGGGTGGAAAAGGGGCGGGAGTGTGGATGGAGAACAAATGAATAATGAAATGAAACATTATTAGTGGACTGGTGGCATACATAAAATGATAATAAAACCTGATTCCTATGTATAGCGCTTGTTCGATTAACCGACCAAAGTGCTTACAATGCTATCATTACCCCGGTTACTGGACTCAATCACTATTCTGCACATTACACTGCATATTCTTCGCTCCCTGGGGAGCATTCCAGCCAGTTGCCCTTTCACGGGCGCACACATGCTAATCCAACCACAATGACGTTCATATCCTACTGGGTACCCATTTACGCATTAATGGTACCGGTATTACGTGTTCAGCCCACGAGTTTCAACTGCTCTGAAACCTCTTTATGAAGTCTGCTTGAGGGAGACATGAAAAGTGGTTCTTAACAGGCTGGTCCACAGCACACAGGAGAGGTACTTGAAAGGTATGTCAGGGAATTGCCAATATGCATTTTCATATGTCATAACCTAATATAACCACAACCTCAAACTCAAATACAGCTCTGTTTTCTCTCATTAATTTAGTTATTACTGTTTTTGCTTTCACAAAAACCCAACTTAAATATCAGGATGAACTTCCTCTTTTACTCTACATGTATGCTTTAAATAAGGTTATCTATTTCTGCCTATCATTAGATAACCCTTCATTACATTTATTACATTACATGGTTACCTTATCTGTATACCTACCATATTGATTTCAAAGGTTATTTTCAAATCGGATTTGTATTTTCTTTTTTTACATTACCTGCCCTGCATGGACCATTAATCAGGCCAAGTCCTGGTGGGCATTTCACAAAACTTGTCATCAGTGACAAATGACAGCTTTTGTTATAAGCTAGTGAAATCCTTGCTTCTGATTGGCTATCAGCAGATTTGTCACTGATTTTTGTAATTTGTCATTGAAAAAAGGCTTTGTGAAACGGGTCCCAGTGCTTTTCTTATTATGCTCTCCTTTTCTTTGTATGCCTTTATCACAATGTCTCTGTTCCTTTATTGCTGAAGTATCAATAAAGTGACATACCAACAATATATAGCTAGATAGACAATTTGACTAGGAAGCACAATTACTGTCTTCATTCCCCTCAGTATAATAAGGCCTCATGCTGATAAAGTAAGAAACCCTGAAACAATATACAACACATCCTCTTTACCCTTAAAATTCCCTGAAACCTGGTATTTTGGGTTGATAAGACAAATACGGAATATAGATTAAATAATTCCCCCGCTGAATCACTTCATCTTATATAGACACAAAGTTACTCAAATGGAAGCCAAGATGAAAACATATTACAAGGATGTGCAAACTGTAAAATAGGACTAGACAGACATTATTTCCATAATCCACCGAAAAACAATTATTACAGGAAGTCTAAAAACAGCAATCCATCATATTCCCATCTATTATTGAAAAAGACGTTGTGTTGTGGAAAAGGGAAGATCTTTTCATTGCATTTTTTTTAGGGGTTAAAGAATGCTTTTCTTGTATGAAAAATTTGATGTATTGAAAAGGATTCCTTTCATAGGAATGGCAATATCTTTTTGCTGAAGAGGTTCTGCTTGTAATATTGAAAATAACTCCACCAACTAGTCACAACAGGGGGATATTTCACAAAGACTAAGATCGGTTTGAAGTTGGACTTAAATATGGCAGGCCATTCATGCCACTGGTTGCTCTCACCATTATAATCTTTAGATAATATTTTTTCCTTCAATAATGAATTATCAAAATATAAATTCAGTAAATGTGTGACCATTATTTGTACGTCCCTTGACAGACTAACGCCAGTAAATGGTGAGAGCAAACAGTGGCATGAGCAGCCTGCCATAGTTAAGTCCAACTTAAAGTCAATCTTAGTCTTTGTGAAACACTCCCCTGGTTCATTTGGTTAAAGGAAGTATACTTACTTTTAGCTCCACGAAGGACAAAGCCAAAGCCCTTCTTCCCCCTCTGAACACAAGCGATTCTAGGATCGGAGTTCTGCTCTTGTTCAGCTCCATCAAACGAGGGCACACTACAATAAACAACAAAAATAGAAAATTATAACAATAAAAATAATGGCTTCTTATAAAGCGCACATTCTGTGACGCTCCTGGCGCTGCCCCGATTATTACCTTGGCTTTAGCAAGGCAGCCATTCATTACGATGCTCTAGCATTTCAAGGAATTAATTCCTGTCAGGTACCCATTTACATCATCTGGGTTGAGTGTGGCAAATGTAGATCAATGTCTTTCCAAAAGAATGGATACTTATTACATGAAATCTACGGGGACATTGTAAATAATATTTGTACAGGATAGTTTGTTGGTTTGATGCGGATCACTTCAATTTGAAAGGCTCTATTTTCAAAATACTGTCGTCGTCAGCGTTATTATGAACAGAAAAATCTGTCATATATATTACTGTAGGGATCCGTCAGTTAATAATAATGCTGATGATGCATACAAATGTGTTGTACTCTCCTACCCCAGGAGGGGAGCGCAAGAGTATGGATTACATTCTACTTTATTCAATTGTATTCTATTCTATGTGATGTTACAAGTACCCCATAACTCTACAGAATCCTTCATTCTTTCTATCTCTGAGTCAGCATTTATTTGGTAGTAGATTGTTATTTTATAATCCTGCAGGTATTACTATTGAGATGATCAATATGTGAAGAAATATAAAAAGGAAAATATCACAATAACATACAACTGTTTTAATTTCTTTAAAGGTAATACAAAGTTTTGGTATAGGGTCATGAATTGGGTTCAAATGAACATATTGGAAGCATATGCGATCCTACAATATTTAGTGATCATTGTCGCCGTTGAAATTGAGTCTATAGTTATGAAATTGTAAATAATAAACTCTTTATGTTGTATAGCTCCCTCTCAAGGTCAAGATATTAATTAAGCTATAAAACAATATTTCTTGACTAAAATCGATCAATTAGCGATTCCCATTTGGAAATTATGTATCACAACTACATCTTCTGAGATTTCCATGGTCGCAGCTACCACTGTACGGCCGAAGGCGCTATTTGAAATTTATCGAAATTTACCGGGAGCACCGGTGAATTGTTATATTCAATTTTTCTCGAAAGCAGAAGTGTTTTAGAGGCTAAAATTTCTAGTGCTTATAATACATCCACAGGGACATCCAAATATATCAACATTGTAAAGAATAACTATCCACCCAATTTCCAAAATTTCCCAAAACTTTGTAATACCTTTAATCTCAGCATGAGCTTGAAATGTCATATTGTTTTAACAGTATAATTTATCCCAACCATCTCTTCCGCTTTTCAGCAGATGGCCTATAGAACCTTTCAGAAGTAACACTATTGATTTCCACCTGCAAAGAATGTTGCGTGCACTCATACATCATCACAACCATGACAATGCCAAGAGCAAATCCACAGTAGCTAGTTTAGGTTTCACAATCATTAAGCTCTCCAAAGTTTATCATATCGGTACGGATGATAAAGTAAGAGGAAATGGAATTGTAATAATTGTCATTTTGTTGATTCAAAGATAAATCATTCAGGTAGTGTTTCAATAACTTGTAAAGAATCATGGACTGAGCCATTTGTCAACTTTTCAAATTTTGCAATATATACATTTTTATGAAATTAGAGTGCCTGGAAATCAAAAACGATGATTTTCGACTTGCTTGCTGGATGTGCATTATAAGATGAAAATTGTGAAATCCTCAAAATGAGGAAATAATTTTTTGTTCTCTCTTTTATTCTTGTGGAATTTTTTTCTGCCAGTTCATCTTTCATATCAATCTTGGATATTTATGGCGGAAATGCTTTTCCGTAATTTCTATAATTTAGGCCTGCCTTCAGTATACATGAGCACAAGAAGGTTGTACGACATTTGCTCTAGCAATGATTACTCTGCGTCAATTCCCTAAACTAACCAAATTCTTGAGTTTCAACCCTAGACCAAACACTATACCGGTACCTAACCCTTACCCTAACTCTAACCTAAAATAAATTTGAACCCGAACCCTAACCCTAAGCCTTCAAAAAGATAAAGCCTGGAGCAAATGCCAGATCGCTTCACAATGTGTCATGGCATTTCTACACTTGTGGAAAGTTAATTATGATATTAAATCTACTAAAATTTATTAATGAATCTCTAAGCTTTTTATGACCAACGTGGATTATGACTAATTCATCGCCCCTCTTAAGAATGCTAGCAACAAAAAGGTTGTTGGCCCTGTCTGTGCCGTTGCTATGGAGATTGACTAACAAGTTTCCCTGCAACATTCAAGCAGAGATGAACAGATAATAGGCAGTGACAAAGAGGCCAAGAGAAAGACAGAAAGCTAGACATTGTTGTTGACAGGTTGTTATTAGGGACTTTTAGATTTGCGTGGACTGATACGTGTGACGTCCATTCATGGCAGTGCATTAAAAGGACGTCGATCGTAGCAATCCACGTTGTCGTTGTGCAAATCTAAAAGTCCCTATTCTCTGTATCACTTCTTATTGGGGCTGGCTTCTCTAATATACACTGGAACCTTTGGATTTTAATAACTCTAATGCCCTTTTCCAGTTGGGGGAGAACCATTAGAGATATTAAAATCAATCGGATAAAAGCTTTTCTGTTAAGTTTAGTTTAGGGATGAAATGTGACAGTGGTAATACATCTTCTTGTACCGTTTACATCAAGAAAAAAGAAGACTTGTCAAGCAGCTCTCCAATGTACAAAACTGTATGTAATGGACATTGAAAGCAAATCAGAAATGAAAATTACTTGCTACATTGTACAAGCTTCGCTTTGTACATACATGTAGAAGCTCTGGCTACAAATTATTTCATTAATAAAAATAATTGTATTTCAGTAGTCAGAAAGTGAATTGCATGTATAATGTGTTGTTAGGTAGGGCAAGCCATAATGTTTGTCCTACCTAGCAACAACTAATGTATGCAATTTGCATTCTGACAGTTGAAATACAGGCATTCAACAAAGATTTGTGCATTAAATTTGATTACATTACGAAAATGGTCTATTAAAACTAATACCGTTCTGGCTCTCAATATAATAAAACGATGTGTGCTAAACATAGACTACCTGTTAACCCTCATACACTCATATATCTGGGTACTGTTTCATAAAACTTGTTATCAATAAACAACTTGCAATAAATGTTAGAAGCTACTGAACTCATTAAATTTGAGTGGATGAGTGCAATTCTGTCATAAAAGTTTTAGCATTTGCTACCGATATGAACTTTTATGAAACATTCCCTGATAAGAAAGATATAAAAAACAATGGAACAAACATACCTGTTTGAAATTGGAACATCTTCGGCTAGATTCAGCTTGCTGGAGCCTAGAGAATAAGTGGAAGAATATGTGGAAGAATATTTCGATAAGTTCATGGAACGTCGTTTCCTGAAGAACTTCTTCATTTTATCTGAAAGACGATGCAACACTCGGCACAAGAATTCAGTATCTGATCACACACATCAAAAGTTCGCACCACTCGTGTTTGTTCAAGTTTGTCAAGCGTTAACGACAATCAGAGTTGTATCTTTCAGCTATTATCATACAGCATACATTTATTCCATGATGATGAAAATCCAACTTTGTGAGAGATCGTTTCCTCTGGTACAGGACCATCCAAGTAATTTGCAGAAGCGTTACAGTTTTTGTAGAAGATAATCCTTGTATTTATTCCTCGCTTGGCTCACTGTTCCTTTCTTGAAGTGTACCTCACACATTCACATCAGCATGTCACTATGTTCCTCCTATATATCAAAATTTGGAAGATATTATTGCTGTATTCAAGTACAACTTCATCAAGTTGTAATTGAATATATCGATAGCAAGGTAGACTGAGGGAGAGAGGATGTCTGTTGAGAGCAAGAAGGGCATTGTGCAGAACTTAAGTCAATGCCATCCTGGCTCTCAGCAATATACCACAAAAGCCCAAAGGTCAGATTTGAGAGAGTTCACAAAGTACATCAGGGGCCCGTTCCTAGAAACCGTCATAAGTCTAACTTCTTGACTATCCCATTGAAACGTGTGTTATGAAATTAACACGCGTTTCAATGGGATAGGAACGGGCTCCTGGATGGCACAGGTTTATACATCAAACCAGAAGTCTCAAAGTTTTGAATCCAAAAGAAACCATGTGATTTGAGCCCTGAGTCATCAAATGCTTTTCAAAAGTACAAAAGTGGACAACTTATATGGAACGGTAGGCACAGAGAATGAGGCAGCCAAAGTCTGGACATTCCCTACATAACAGTGATTGTCTGAGGTTTAAAGCCAACAAAGCAACAGGATTAACAGTGACCAAGAAGAGCCAATTAGCAGACAAATCAATAGACACATTCTGGGGCATTATGGTTTCTACTAGTACTACAGCTTGCTTCACCTCATCTAAAGGCCTTCCCCTCATGCATGTCCAACATAGAACCAACAAAAGGAGGAATTCTGACTGAAAGAGTTAAATTGGTTGTCACATCCTACAAAGGAAAACTAAAGAACAAAGTACACTTGCAATTTCTTGTAGCCTACACACTTGCCTCAAAGGACATTATCAAGAAGCTATTATTCAGCCAATCCAAAGAGAGCTATGGCCTATGGTGAATAGCATTTTGCACTGTTCTTGCCAAGAAATGACCATAATAAGGACACAGCCAAGGTCCTTCAAAGACTTTGACCTAATCATGGACGATATGACAAAATGCACAATGCTTTCCCAGATCTAACCACACTCATTAACCCCCTGCATACAGGAATCCACTGTCTCCTGTAACTGCATATGGGATTAAAATAATTCAGTAGTCAATCGGTTAGGACTTAATTTGATTCAATTCAGTTCAAGTTTTAAGGTCAGAAAGGAAATGGGCTGGACATAGCTAGCAGGTGGCAATGGAGTGAACAGGTCTGAAGGACAATGAAGGACATCTTCAATAGACGGATGTGACAGTGTGAACAAGATAGAACAGATATGAATTTGCGTCAAATCGTAAATTATGCAAGGGGTGTGAATAGACAGTATTAAGGGATTAAGACAGAGGGAAGAGATTGAGGTATGAACACAGCAGAATAGTTATAGTGGAATGAAACTAGCTGACAGCACATAATGGGGAAAATCTAAGAGAAAATGGAAAATATAATGATAATAAAAAGAAGAAGTAAAGAAGAGGATAAGATGGGGGGGGAGAAGAAAAGAAGAGGCAAAGAATAAGTACACAAGAAGTAAATCAAGAAGTAAAGAAAAGGAGAAGAGAAAAAGAAGAAGTAAAGAATTGGAGAAGAGTGGGGGAAAAAGGAAAAGAAGAAAATAAGAGAAAAAGTAGAAGTAGCGAAGAGGAAGAGAAGAAATAAAAGAAGAGACGATGGAAAGAAGAGATAAAGAATGAAAAGGAAAGAAGAGGAAAAGAAGAGGAAAAGAAGAAATAAAGAAGAAAAGGAATGAAGAGGACAAGAGGATGAAGTGGAAAACAGGATGAAGTGGAAAACAGGAGGGAAGAAGCCTGTCTGCTTGCCAAACAGGTAGACCAGGCTAAACTTAAGTTATTTACACAAAAAGAAGATCTTGGAAATGAAGACACTGAACAACACTTGCGTTGTCTAGAAACAGAAACATGCCAAGTTTGCACAGTCTTCACTTTATCAGAAACTTGATCATAACCACCTAGCCACCTCATAAATCTTGGCTCCAACCACTGTTGAGTCATGCTTCGGGAATTCCACAAATATCTTACGTTTCTCTCACAAACAAGGACGCTACCTACGTCTTCCTAAAATGTTAATGAAATGCATTCCTAAATAATGCATTGTCTGACCAACTTTAAGCTCTGGCACCTTTTCTTAAAAAGGAAACTAATATACAAAGATGAATACAGTTTAACCTTTAATATAAGCCTCAGAAGCAACTTCATCCGACCACAATAGTGGTCGGAAAAAGGAGGACATTGATGAGACTGGTAAACTATCATCTTATCCCAAAGAGCATCGATACCATGATGAAGGCATGCTAGACTGGTTTTCAAAATGATCATGACCCCTCTCTTCAGCAAAGGGGGAAGTGGGAGAACAATAAATGACAAAAAGTAATGGGGGAGGGGTGCTTTTGGTTTGAAAAGGGGAACTGATCTCTGAAAAATGAACAAAAGCTCTCAAGTACTATGTGATCATTGTGATGACTGATAATTATGTAAACAGACATCACAGGTCGACAAAGTATTTTTTGCAAGGACGATGTGGAATTGCATACAAATATCTTGATGCTCTTAATACTCTTTTCAGCATCAAACTTTATTAGAGCATGAAAATGACATGATAAAGTACTTACTTTTCATGAATAAAACATTTAAGTAAAAAAAAAAAAACAGTTAAATTAGTAAATCATAAATATTTGTTGGGAATTGTGCATGTAGCTAAATACAGCAGACTAGTCATAATTTCATATTACTAAAAAGAGCATGAACAGATGCTAGAATTCCTCATTTGCATCGTAGGTCTATATGGCAAACAGAAAACCAATACACAAAGCATATAAACATGTAGGCTCAAGAACTTGGCAGACCTGACAATACAGATAAAAACACAAATTTGTCCTGGGAAAGTTGAAGACAGCAAAAGCTATGACAGTAGAAAAAAGTAGAAAACAGCAAAATTTTGGAAAGTAAATCAACTTTGAGCAAACCTCAAAAGTAAAACAAATACAACTGTTGAAATAATACCATCACTGTGTTCACTATAAGCACCTACGGTAATACGGTATCACCCACAGAAAAATATTCCAATTGAAAACAAAATAGTAACAATGATTGAGTAACAATTCAGCCTGTATATAAAGAACACTCAAGGGAGGCAAGACATGAAGTCTTTATAAGCAGGTGGTCTACATATATACAGTAGCCTTATTGGTTTCAAAGTGAAACAAGATCCAAAGGAAAGAAAAAATACACCATTGTCCGTTTAAAGATGATTAATAAAGAAACACCCTTTTTCAGCTCGTTCATCACAGGCACACACAATGAAAAATATGAATCATGAATCCAGATTCTCTGAGAAAACAAATTCAAATCCATTCATCCAGTAGTCCAATTCCAGTCACAAATTTATTTCAGAAATTAAGACAAATCCATCTAAATATCCGGAATAAATCAAAATCCAAAACGTGTTTCAAAATACAAACTTGTTTGGTATAAACACAGCTCAAGGCCACTATGAATTTTGGCCACAAAACTTCCTCCACTAGTAGTTCACAGAAGCTCTCAACTTTTGCTTTATATACCTACTCCAAAAATAAAGGGAGGCACGTGTGCGCAAGCGCGGGCATGACTGTTGGTTTCTGATGCCCTTTGTATTTAGGGGTAGTCGATGGTTATCACATCAACGTGATGAGCAGGGGCATAGCGAGTCCATGAATATGGAGGGGGTGAGGGGTTGTATAAATCACAATCACATGCAGGGAAAATGAGGGAGGGGGTTCATTTCATACTAAAGTGATTGCTTGCAATTGGAAGTAACATTTTACTAATGCTCTCTAGGATAAAAATCCTCACACATTTTTAGTGCATTAAATTCATTTCACGTTATTCTTTAATAGATACTGTAAGCGGAAATCACATTTATTTTCAATTTTATCCTAAACATATTTCATGTCTTTGCATCCATCTAATGAAATTATTAAAAATAGAATCAAAAATGTTAAAATGATGTTAAGTTTTTTAAACATTTTGTTTGCATGGAATACACATATGTTTACTCTTTCAATCAATTTAATGAACAGATGTGGATAGGATATACCCCCTTTTCAATGATAAAAAAAGGGATGGATCCCCCTTTCCTACCTTCCCCTCCCCCCCCCCCCCCCCCCATCAACCACCAAACAAACACTCAACCTCAGGTAATTGTATCTACCGGTATCATAATTGATTAGTAATGTTTCTAATTATCTACCCCCTCATTCAATGACTTTGGTTTCACAATGGGGAGGGGATTCCCCTGCCCCTACCCTCCCTTCCTCCACCTCTCTCTCTCTCTCTCTCTCTCTCTCTCTCTCAACCGTGAACACCCAAAGTAGGGGGGATCTTTCAGTATTGGTTAGGAGTGGTTCCCAGTGTGCGTCATTGTCCGATCAAAGTTCGCTACCATTTTATGACCAGCCAGTAATCAGTAAACTCCAGAATACAACAAACATCGTGTCAGAGAGCTTTTATTCCTCCTTTTTCTGGCAATTGTGCGTCATATTTACACTTTGCTTTGCATCTTAGAGACCAGAAACTGAATGATTAAGGTGATTCAATGATAGATTCAAAAAATGAAAGGAAGTCTTAAAAAAAAAAAAGTCCTCCCCCCCCCCCCCCCCCCCTTTGTAACAGGATGTCTGTGTATCGCATAATTTTTGTTTTCTTTGAATGAGGCTGTAATTGATAGATATATAGAACCATGGATATAGAAAAGAAATACTTTTGAGAGGAAATCCATTAAATTCATGTGTAACCTTGTCCTGTTTACTATTCATACCACTTCCTAAAATACAATCTGATATCATCGTTCCGTTCGTTCTACTGTTAAATAGATTATTTTCATGTTATTTCCTCAATATCGTCATTTCTCATTTCTGACATTTTAAACTCTGTTCTAAAATGTCAAGTACTGATAGTGACTGTAACTGTAATTTGCTTCAAATTGTTGGTTAAATATCCATTTTCTATTGCTTAATCTAACTGTTTCACACACTCTCTCTCTCTACCCCTCTCATCCTCCCCTATTTTTCTAACTGTCCAGTGTTGACATCAGCCTCTTTATTCTCTTTCTCCATATTGCTTCCTCTCTCTCCCCTCTCCTCTCCTCTCTCTCTCTCTCTCTCACCCTCCTCTCGCCATCTCTCTCTACCCCTCTTTCCCCCTCCCCCCTCTTCCTCTCGTTTTATGAATTCATAAATCACCCTCTTCCATTCAATTTATCTAATATTTAATACTCCATTTTTTTCCTTCAAAAAATGTGTTATTATATTTGTATCCCTCATTTCTTAAAACAAAAGGTTTAGTCTTTCTCAATAATTGTTGTTCATCGCAGAAATAGCATTATTATTTTCTTAAAGCGTATCTGCCATAGTTTACAGGAGGGATTAAACTGCCCTGCAAGGTCACTGGACAGGTGGTTATCTCATCAACTCAGCTCTCAGTTAACATAAGAAAAAGATGATTATGGGGGACGAATGGTCACCGATTAGGCATGGTTTGTTATATAGAGGGAGCAAGTAGCTACAAGTAGTGTAGTGGGCCTTTAAATCTTATTATTACAGCAAAAGTACGTTTTGTAGGTCTGCAAGGTATATTATTGTCTGTCTCTCCCCAGTATTAATCTGTGTCAAAACTACTTTTAAAGCTTATTTTCTGCAACATGTAACGTACCTCAAATCTTGATTGACCATGGAAATATACATATAGATATATATGAGATCCTTGTGCCAGTTGAGTTTTTCCAAAAGATTAGCTGTATAACATTAAAGGTAAAGACCAGTATTGGAAATGCCCCAATTTCAAAAAATGAAATGGAAGCTCTTTATTACCAATCATGTGAAAGAATATGGTTTGACTAATACATGATGATAACAATTTTGCCGGGAAACCGCCTGCTAATTGATATATTTGGTAAATTAGTTTATCTATTAGACTGTGAGAGATAAACGCACATGTCGCGCACGTGTGCGTAGTCCCATATACATCTTTCTGTGTACAGTGCTTGTAACTTTACTAAGACTGGGCCAAATTTCTTATCATTTTGATGATTAAAGAACCTTGCAGTACACACCAATACTTATATGCTAGATGATCAACCTTTTCTGATCGATTCCACAACGTTTCTTTCACAATGTAATCGCATGACCATAACTGGTCTTTATCTTTAACACATGCAAATCTCAATTCTCACCTTCTTTAATAAAACCTCTCCTTCCTGCTTCGCATAATTAATGATCTGATAAATCACCTAGCTCGTTAGCCAAGTAATTAAGGTATGTTAACGACCTGAAGCGGTGCATGAACGTATGTTGCATAATGGACCTTTTATTGGGGCTCTATCAAACAGTAATAAGCAAAGCCCAAGGCTAAGAACCATATAATGCAACATGTTATCGCATTCACATGTACATGCATGTAATGTTCATGTTAACGTCTTGATTAATTTGTCTATTCTTCATATAAAAAAAGTTATAAAAAAGTTATAAAAAGGGGGAAAAAGCAGACAGACCAGTCTGTGTCCATAATGTTTCTACTGAGTCTGCATTTTTTGTGTGAGAGATATTTTTATTTCTAAGTAACAATTTTAATAGTATACTTGACATTTTCATGATAATAGTTTCTACCACTCCCCCTTTTTTTCTCTCTCTCCATCTTACTCACTTTCTGTCAACCTGTCTGTGTATATTTATGTCTGTATTCGTATCTTGTAAAAGTCTCCCTCGATCTTCTCTCTCTTTATTAAATAAAAAAAAATTCTTTATCACTTTGTAAAATATTACAATTATGAACCCAGTGCACCATTTCCACTCTGGTATTCTGTTATGTCAATTGCATACTGCATAGAGACATGCAATTATGCCTATGTGCTAAACAAAAATGTTTAATTATTACTCATCACTCAGCCTTTCTCCTTTCAAACCACTTTCTTTCACTATAACTTTTTCACAAAAATTCAAATTATTGAGAATGTATTAAAACTTCTAAATACCATGTATATGAAGTGACTGGTCGATCTGTTGTCTGTGGGACCTGTGTCACAGAGCCTTTTTTCAATGACAAATGACAAAAATCAGTGACAAATCTGCTGATAACCAATCAGAAGCAAGGATTTCAGTAGCTTATAACAAAAACAGTCATTTGTCATTGATGACAAGTTTTGTGAAATGGGGCCCTGATCATTTGTACAGCAATATCTTTTCAACAGACCGGTACCTATGAAACATGTCAATCTACTCCACAGCATGTATTAAAGTGAACCTCTGAGGCCATTCGAGATCTGAAAACTGAATTCATGCGTGTCTTCCCTCACCATTTTATTTGCCAAGCCAGTTTTTATCTTGTTTAGAAACGGAGATGAGGAGAATTTATCTGGTTGAATAAATAGCACCGGTGGCTTCTCAACAATGTTATCAAAGAACACCAATGTTTGAGGATAAATATCAAAAAAATGTCTGACTTGCCTAGCAAATACTTGCATTTCGTTGTCAGGAAGAGCCGTTTACTAGCAAATATGTTCCTACTTCACTTCATCATGTGCAAATATCGAAGAGGGAATGACATTATTTTTTCTTCTTCTTGGTTCTAGCTCTGTTTAATACCTGCAGACTTCTAAGAACAGATGTTTTACCGCAAACATGTCTTCCCTTCAGATGCTGAGAGTTCCTCTATCGAGTCCTCATAATTTAGACCAACACATATCAATGTCTTTGACTGAAATGTGGTTTCTAAACACCCTCAAACAAGCATTAATGATTAAACATTTATACTACATTCAATAATCTTATATCACTCATTGGTTCAAGCATAATTTCAATGAAACTTAAAACTTGTAATGTGCGACACACTTGGCCTACACCTCTATAAAACCAGATCAAACATATTGGCGTCACAATGCCTCAAGTTGGGCAACCCAACCCAACTTAGTCATGAAATAAAAATGTAAGGCAGAGATAAAAACATTACAAAAAAATATTTCCAAGATCTAATTTATTTCAGTGACACTACTTCAAAGTACAATGTACAATTCTAATTCAGCAACAAATGTGAATGGACAGAACTAGATGTATATTAAACCAAAAGCAAACCTACCAAATGTCATAACACCTGAAATTTAGGGCCATCAAACACAACTAGGTTATGACACAAAAATGTCTGGTTTTGGAGGTAAAATCGTGTGAAATTCCTTTGAATATGAGTCATAGAATGTTTATGATCGAGTTCAGTTATTATTGACATCATTACAAAGTCAGGTTTCTATAAACCCTGTTTCAAAACAAAACCATGCCATTGTAAATTGAGAGCAGCTGTAAACATTTAATTGGTGGAGGACATGAATGAGTCAATGTGTGATTAATGTTTATGTAATGTAGCTGCCACCCCCCCCCCACCCCTAACTCTCCCTCCCTCTCTCTGTCCTTCTCCATCCCTCCCTCCCTCTCTCTCTGTCCTTCTCCATCCCTCCCTCCCTCTCTCTCTCTGTCCTTCTCCATCCCTCCCTCTCTCTCTCTCTCTGTCCTTCTCCATCCCTCCCTCCTTTTCTCCTCCCACCCCATCTCTCTCTGCTTTCTTTTCCCATTGTAATCACTTCATATCGTTACATTGTTTCTCTCTCTCTCTCTCTTTCTGTCTCTATCTGTCTGTCTCTCTCTCTCTTTCTGTGTCTGTCTGTCTCTCTCTCCCCCCCCCCCTCCCTCTCCCTTCTGGCTCTCCCTCTGTATGTCTCTCTCTATCTCTCTCTCTCTATCTCTCACACACACACATTTTTCTGCTTCTCTGGTCATACGGTCATATTGACATTTTACAGGTATGTGTACTTGAACAGGTTTGTACCCATTGTGGTTGTTTTACTTTTTTTAATATCATCCATCTTTTGTCTCCGTGGTTTAAAGGAGATGTTTATTCAGCTAACTGTTGGTATTTCCCTTTATTTCATCTGTTCAGTTTATAGTCTAATTCAAATTTTACTCAGTTTGGACTCTCAAGATAATCTTATTATGGTACTTGTAATTCTATGTGAAGACTTTTTAGTGAATTGCACCATCACCACCCTCATCATCATTATCATTGTTATAATCATAATCATCATCATCATCGTCACATTTTCATAAGCAAACATTACAACCTCAACAATCATCACTGTCATCGACATCATCATCACCATCATCATCACTGTCGTCATCATCATCAGCATCATCAGCATCTACAATTTCCTTCTTCCAAAATCCATTTTGTAAAGTTGCTCAAACTTCCAAAAACTCTCAAACTCCTTTCTCAAACATTAGGATTACAGAACCATTACAAGAAACTCAAATATAAGAATCAAGAGAGAAACTTACTTTTCTTGTATTTGGGTGAAACTGCTTCTACACAATATGATGGAAACCATCCCATGCTATGTGCGACTGATCCCTGCCAGTAGTTGTATTCACCGATCGCCGTCACTGAAAAATAAAGAAAATGGGAGATTTAAAAGTAAAATTAAGTATCCATCTACCTTCTTGACCTTTCCAGCATAAAGTACACAATTTCTGACCTGAAAAAAGAAGCAATTTAAAGAGATTGCGTACTATTTTTTGGTGTGCTAAACTATAGCTCAAAGTGTATATAATATTATTCCAACATAAAAATGTCACCCGCACGACGGGGTTTCAAACCCTGCACCGCGTGGTTCACAGTCCGGAGACTTGTACACTGGACCACAACACTTCATTATCCTGGCTGTAGAGGTGTCGTGATCGAGTGGATGCGTCACCAGACTGTCGATCACAAGGTTTGCAGTTCGACTCATGCCGTGGCAAGACATTGATCTACATTTGCCACACTCAACCCAGGCGATGGAAATGGGTACCTGGCAGGAATTAATTCCTTGAAATGCTAGAGCGCCGTAATGGCCGCCTTGCTAAAGCCAGGGTATTAATCGTGCAGTGCCAGGAGCGTCACGACATGGCGGACATGTCTCTTAATAAGAAGCAATTATTATTTAGGTAGCCCTAACACTCAGTTTAATCAAGAAATAACTTTGCCTGGAATGGTCTTAAAAGACAGGTTTGACTGTATGCTTACCTTCTACGTGATCACCCTTGTGTAAGGACAGTTCACCGACCTCTTGAGCGGAGTAGTTCTGCTTAGCGATGTAGTAACGCCCCTTAGGGGCTTCCTTTATTCTCCTGTGTATCATGGGGGCTTTCTGGGTACTCGCCCCACCTGAGGGAGAAAAAAGAAAGAAAATATGATGGAAAATTGAATTAATATCCTTGTCTGACTCTCTGTTAAACAAGATTAAGTTTTAAACACTCAAAGCAATAAGAGGCTTCCTTGAAACTTCTGTGAATCAAAAGGGTTTTCTGCATATTTGCGTATCCTAAGAATACAAGAAAAAAAAGACAATAAAAAATGATGGAAAGTTGCATTGATATTATTCTACAACTTTCTTTGCCACAATGGTGTAATGATTGCCCTACGGTAATTACCTTTAATAGGGACTTCCTTGAATTCATGGGGTTTTCGGAGTAACATTGCACTACAAGCACTGTCAAACGTTCTTAATTAAAGAAGTATATGAGTGAGCTCTCATGAGGAATTGACGTCTCTCTGGTGTTTACCCAATAACAGGTGTTTTCAATCACCAGGATTAGCCTTCAGTTTTATGACCAGCAGGCATTGTATAATGCTCACCATTTTTCATTTAAACTCAAACTTAAACTTCAATTTCCCTCAAATGAAGACTTTTACACCAATTAATGGTATTTCCACCAAGTTTGTTGTCAGCGAACTATGACCTACTGCACGAGGAAACTGACTACTATCCTGTAAGATTAATTTCAAATAACTTCAAAGAGAACTCTAGTTTTAAAAACCTGATATCTATACTGTTCTTTTAACAGGGTTCACTGGAAGAATAGTGCATGTCAATGAAAGGGCTACCTTATCTAAATAATAATTCATGATGATGATGAAAACAATAACAACAACAACGATGAACAAAACATTAACATTATGCAAACAGGTGGAGACTGTCAAGTTACATGTGAAAGCTATTAATATAATGTAGTCAGAAAGTATGTTTAATTAATAATTATGCTGCACTACTTTTGATTGTACCAAGATTGATCGATGTGAAAGTTATTACATGCAATTAAGCTACTTAACATCACAAAAGATCATTTATACTGTGCACATTTAACAGATGTTGTCATGTCATTGATATACATGTAAAAGTGGACCTACAATGAAAATGTATCATACAGTATGTACTAAAAACACTGTCAATCGCGATAGCTCAGTCGGTAGAGCAGTGGTCTCGTAATCCGGTGACCTGGGTTCGAAACCAAGACGATGCGCTAGTGCCCTTTGGTAAGGCATTAATCCTCACTACCAGGTCCCTCGGAGAGGACCTAAAGTCGTCGGCTGTCTGGTTGCTCACTTACAAGCATTAATGCTTTCTTAGCAGTCAGGTAAAATAACCATCACATGATCACAATCAGTACTGTCTGTTCATTTGTAGCTCATTATGAAAGTTCACAAAAGGCCTGACACGATGTGAATTTGTTTACCAAATTACATGTGCATGACAGGGACATTACAATTTTGTCAGCTTGAGTGTCCAATCTAGAAGTAGTAATGATCAAAACTTTTGAGAAATCATAACTTCTTGTTCCCATTTTACCAACATGTTATAATCAGAGAAACATGTTGGTAAAATGGGGAAAAGGAAGTTAAGTTTCTTCTTCAACATTTTATAGGCGTCCGATTTGTCTTTTCAAAACTTATCAAATCATACACTTTTGTCGTTGTGACAATAAGAGTTCCCCTACAGAAATATTTTACAAAAGGAGATCCTCAAAAGAGAGAAGTTCTCCAAAAGAGAGGTTCCTCAAAAAAGGAGTCGTCGACATAACAATCATTTGAAAGCGTGTTCCCTCAAAGATGGTTCCTCAAGAGAGGGAGACTATTAAAATGGAGTGCCCCCGATAAGTCACTTTATGACATATGTATTGGCCATATGGCCTGTCAAAATAGACAGAGAAGGGGTTCACATGTGTTTCATAACACACAAGACATAACAGTTGAGGTGCTTTATCAATCATAAATTAATTTAGAAAGAGGACCAAAATAAATGTCCACTTCATAACAATACTTGCTTTTGGAGACCAAGGGTTCAATAAAATAATCTGAATTCTCACTGCCGTTAATAGACTGAAATAAAATAAAGTAAAATATCTTTCTTTTGCACCGACCACGTTAATCCTTAAAAACTGCCTTAATATCCACTAATGAACAAGAACACAAATTCTTGCCATCTAAATTCATGACAACTAAAATCTTCAAAAAACATAAAATTACAAAATAGTTAGAGAAACTATGAATAATCATGCCATCCTAAACTCATCACAACTTAAACATGCATGTAACAACCCTATAAAGATTCACACTGCTGGGAAGTTGAATTTTACTCCCTCCCATCTAAACTCACCAGAACTTTAAAACTGAGCTTCGACAAGACCGCAAAAATCACTGACAACTGTTCGACAAATCTTTGGGCTACTAAATGCTTTAATAATCCTTCCTCGAGATGTCAAGCACTATATGTGTACCTTCCACGAGACAAGACTTTAATGCGCTATTTCCTCTAGTAACATCACACGGATGACTGACTGCACATTAAAAAGGGCCTGGCATTTGAGCGCTACCTTAGGAGTTTTAATCAAGCGTCTGGAAGGGAGACATAGGTAGTCATTGCGAGAGACAGAGGGAGAGAGAGAGAGAGAGAGAGAGAGAGGGAGAGAGAGAGAGAGAGAGAGAGAGAGGGAGGGAGAGAGAGAGAGAGAGAGAGAGGGAGAGAGAGAGGGAGAGAGAGAGATAGGGGAGAGAGAGATAGAGACAGACAGAGACAGACAGACAGAGAGAGACAGGCAGAGAGAGAGACAGACAGACAGACAGAGAGACAGAGATGGTGGGAGACAGACATAGAGACCAAGTGAAACAGCGAGACAGAGAGATAGAAAGAGCCAAAGAGAGGCAGCCATACAGGAAGACTCAGAGAGACAAACTACCTACAACAGAAGGGAGAGAGAGAGAGAGAGAGAGATAGGGAGAGAGAGATTGTGAGAGAGAGAGATAGGGAGGGAGAGAGAGAGATAGATACACACAGGCTGAGAGATCGTGTGAAAACAGAAAGTAACAGGCAGAAAGATGAATGAAAAGAGACGTATACAAATAAAGAGAGAGACAGATAGGCAGAGAGATGTAGTAATAAAAGAAATTAATCTAAGAAAGAGCAAGACAGTCAGATACTTGGAGAAAAAGAAAGAGGGATAATGAGAGAGTGTGTGTGTGAGAGAGAGAGAGAAAGAGTGTGTGAGAGAGAAAGGAAGAGAGAGAGAAAAAAAGAGAAAAAAAAGGAGAGAGAGGGAGAGAGAGAGAGATAGATTGAGAAAGAGGGGGAGGGAGAGAGAAAGATAGATTGAGAGAAGTAGAGGGAGAGAGAGAGAGAGAAAGAGAGAGAAACTGGTACAGGAATAACCTGATTAATCATCAATAGTGGCAGTGTTCACATCAAAGCTAACTCATGAAAAAATAACTCTGTAAAAGTTTTTTTCTAGAAGTTCTGATGAAGGAATATCAAGCCGTTTTGAAAATGTCCAAAAGATTTGGTAATCAAAACAGTGCAAGAACAGTCTGCGCTCCTGAACTTTGCTGAAGAATTGATTGATTGGTTGATGATTAGTCATGGTAAACACACATCAACTTATAGCACTTTGTTTGTTAGTGAAAAGGGTGCAGAACTTTGCACAGTATATCCATGAACAAAAGAAATGCTAGCCGAAAATAGATATTGTGAGAAATTTCAAATTCATAAAAACAAATTGAAAAAGAAACTCAATGACCATAGTTTTTTGCATTGGATATGTAGTGTAGTGTAAACACTGCTACACATATGTCAAATCTCTTGTTGCTGGGACTATACTTGTGTCGACTTATTTCCGATTGTTTTGGAAGTTGGACCATGAAGGAGGGATTTCTGTCTCAAGAAATGGTGAATCATTCAGAGATGACAGACACAAGATGTGCTTTTCACCAACTGTCTGCTCTAGGTAGCAAGTGGTGTCTCAGAATTAAGACTTCCTGTCAGAAGTTTGATTTAAAGATAATGCTGGGTTCTGGTCATGCGATTGCATTGTGAAAGAAATGGTTTGGAATTGATCAGAAAAGGTTGATCATGTAGCATTATAACTATTGGTGTGTACTGCAAAGTTCTGGAGTCATCAAAATGATAAGAAATTTGGCCCAGTTGTTTGCAGTCCTCTCAAAACAAACAGCCATGTATGATCAGAGAAACAGATGTGCGACATAATGTACTCTGGCAACAATTGCTTTGAGGTCAATATCCTACACCAATTATCCAAAACTTAACTTAAAGGTATTACAAAGTTTTGGGAAATTTTGAAAAATGGGTGGATAGTGATTCTTTACAGTTTTGATATATTTGGATGCCCATGTGGATGAATTAAAAACACCAGAAATTTTAGCCCCTAAAACGTTTCTGCTTTCGAGAAAAATCGAATATAAAGATTTACCGGTGCTCCCGGTAAATTTTGATAAATTTCAAATAGCTCCTACGGCCGTACAATGGTAGCTACGACCATGAAAATCTCAGAGTGTGTAGTTGTGATATATAATTTCCGAACAAGAATAGCTTATCGGTCGATTTTAGTCAATAAACATTGTTTTATAACTTAATTAATATCTTGACCTTGAGAGGGAGCTATTCAACATAAAGTGTTTATTATTTAAAATTTCATAACTTTAGAGTCGATTTCGACCGCGACAACGATCACTGAATATTGTAGGATCGTATATGCTTCCAATATGTTCATTTGAACCAAATTCATGACCCAATACCAAAACTTTGTATTACCTTTAAATAATTAACGCAATATTATGCCTTACCCTAATCCTAAATGCAGCATAAAATCTGATTATATAGTAGAGGTATCTAAGCACTTGACTGGAAAGGCAAAGGTCAAGGGTTCAATATCTGTAATATCCGACACAGCATTAATGTCCCTTGGCAAGACATTAATCTACATTAGCCACTCCATACCCAGGAAAGGTCTGACAGTGCGTTAAAAAAGTCTCATTGGCATTTCTGTGAATCAACATGCTCCTGGCTCAAAGCAGTCGATATGAGAAAACAGTGATTTTTACTATTTTCATGTTGTGTTTAGACTGTTGTCAGTGTTGTTAAGCCTGTCTGTACTAGTTTGGCCAGGGGGATTAGACCTCCCTGCAAGGTCACTGACAGGTGGTGATCACATCAAATCAGCTCTCAATTAACATGAGAAAAAGGGGATCAAAGGGGTACCAACAGGCACCGATTAGGCATTGTTTGCTATATAGAGGGCGCAAGTAGCTACAAGTAGTACAGTTGGGCTTTAATAGACTGTTTTCCGTGCTGTTACAGGGTTTTCACACTGTAGTTAGGTTATACAAAACAAAAATGGCTACCTGCTGATCCGTTGCTAAGGCTTTTCTTTTCCGGAGACCCGGGTATGGTAGCGAGGGACATACGGGACTGGGGTCCGTACTTGTCCTCACTCTGCTCCAGGAATGCCTGACCTCTGACCTGGCTCAGTGATTGGGTCTGGTTGACGTAGTTGGCCCATCGTCTTCGCTTGCTGAAGGTGGGCGTGTCGTGTGAGGAAACTGAAAGGTTATGATGATAGATGGAAGAAAAATGATTTAATGAGCACAAAAAAGTAAGACAAAAAGAAATCCATGCAGATTTAAAGATAAAGTTGAGTTCTGGCCCCCGTTGAACAAAACTTACCATTGATGGTAACTTTGCGATCAATGGTAACTACCATGGAAACCTTGATTTTGATTGGCTGTTGAGCCCTGTTACCATGGTGGCTGACATTGATGGCAAAGTTACCATCAATGGTAAGGTTTATGCAACGGGCCCCTGGTCATTAGATTGAATTGTGAAAGAAACCTTGTGGATTCGATCAAAACAGTTTGATCATCTTGCATACAAGTATTAGAGTGTACTGCAAGGTTCTGGAATCATCAAAATGATAAGAAATTTGGCTGAGACTTGGTAAAGTTGCACACACTTCACATAGAAACATGTATATGGGACTACACGAACATGTGGCGTATAAATCCGGCCCAATTTTTATACTGTTACATGCCATATTTAGATTATCAAGGCACTTGAAAAGCCATGCTTTACATGGAATCTTTTTTATCTGATGTTCTTCCACACTTGCATAATTCAATGATAACGCTCACAGATTATGTTTTCACTTCTTCCCAGAACTCAACCTTTTCTTAAACTCGTTAATTCTCTGTTAACTACAAAAAAAATCCCAACCTTGATTAAAACTGACTACAAGTATGAAATACTTCAGTTGTGCCACATTTAGCAGATGATTTAGTACAAAACGATTCCCTTTGGGTTTGGGTAAAATTGATACCCGACATAATATATTATGCGGGTCCCATTGCTCAATGTGTGAACATGTTTTCTATTCATAACTTTTTTTAATCGGATTGCAGACAGAGTGCACCATGATACAGCTGCACTACAAAACATGAAGCTCTTTGTTTTTCTTATCAATCCCAAGAAAAATTTGAAGAATTTAGAATTTTAGAAATATCAGTTTGTTCAAGCTTGTCAAAAACTAGTAATAAGACAATTTTTTAATTATGTATTAATCCAAAGACCCCCTTTAGGTTTTGTCAAACAATGCATAAAACAGTGCCTGATGCATTGTGCAAGCATTATTCAACCTTTAAATGTGTCACGAACAACGTTTGTGTGAAAGATGCATGCTTTTCATATCAATATCTATGAAAGTGGTTCAAAACCTTGATGTTATCATGCTGTGTACAAAGAAGAGCATAATGGAGCTTCAATCATCATGCAGTGTGCATTTTACATGTCATTTGAAAAACAACAGCAAAAGCAAAACAAAACAGTCAACAAATTGTACAATAGCAAATAAAACAACACAACCCCCCCCCCCCTCCCAAAAAAAAAAAAAAACATAAATAAATAAATAAATAAATAAATAAATAAATAAATAAATAACCCTCTTACAATAATGGGTCAACAGGGAGGGTACAATTCCATTACGAATACTACCATGGCTACTACTGCTACTACTACAACTATACTACAACTACGACTATGACTTTGACAACTACTACTACTACTTCGACAATTACATGTACTATGACTACAAATACTACGACTATGATTACTACTACAACTTAGAGTTCTAAGACGACTACTATTATTACGACTCAGAATACAACGATGATTATGACTACTACAAGTAAGACTACGACTATGACTACAAGTACTAATACAAGTAAGTCTACATCTACTACTACTACTAGTACTACTACTACAATTACTACAACTCCAATAAACGATGGAATCACTCAAACACAACTGCACATCATTACATTCAGGGTGCAAACAATAATAAAATAAGATAAAAATCACAGGCTTAAGGTCACAGGACGATACGGTAGAAACAACAGCACAGCATGCTCACGTTTTTTGGTATACGCACCAAGAATCTGACCAGAGTGATTTCGTATCAACTCGGCCAACTCAAAATTGTTGGCCAAGATGGCGACCTTTGATGGGAGAGAAAGGGCAAGCATGGCAGGAGAGAACAAAAGACAACAAATGTTAAAATAAATCAATATACAAAAATTCAGTTATATTTTCACTCTTCTCAATTTAAATCAGCATTGCAACATATTCATTTACGATAGCCAATATGAATAGGCGGCCAATTTCTACAAAAATTGTATTGATAATGTTGAGTTTTTTCCTAACAAAGTCTCAACAAAACAAACAAAGTTTAGTCTGAATTTTAAGGACTACAAGTTATCATTGTGTCTTATCATTGTCCCCCAGTTATTTTGTAGAAAATGTATAAAAAGCTCTGTGTTCAAGTAACCTCTCCTATTGAATCATAACCAGTGTAATATAGAAACACTAGGAAATGTAGCTACAGCTTGAGTGTAAAAATTGTAGAGATATGCTTTTAGTATGATCTTCAAGGAATCATACCAAACAGATAGTTCTCATTCAGACGTCAGAGGAAGAAAAAATAGCCTGGAAATGAAAAGTTAAAGTACCATGTAAACATTGTGGGGAAGTAGTTGCAATCATTGCAATAAATAAGAATAGAGTTACGTTGCATTTAAAGGTAAAAACCAGTTATGGTCATGCGATTGCATTGTGAAAGAAACGTTGTGGAATCGATCAGAAAAGGTTGATCATCTAGCATCTAGCATCTGCAAGGTTCTGGAATCATCAAAATGATAAGAAATTTGGCCCATTCTTCGTAAAGTTACAAGCACTATACACAGAAAGATGTATATGGGACTATCACTACCCTATATCTCTCACAAACCATGAGAGAAACAAATTTTCCAAATATATGAATTAGTAGGCGGTTTCCCGGCAAATTATTTATCATCATGTATTATTCAAAACACATTCTTTCACATGATTGGTAATAAGAGCTTCCATTTCATTTTTTGAAATTGGGGCGTTTCCAATACTGGTCTTTACCTTTAAGAGTATCTTAGTTGGTATTTCTTCAATCATCAAATTAACAATACCTACTAATTATCTTTACAGGTTTAAAGTTTACAGTTCCTTATCAGAAGGATAAAAAGGAACATTTTAATGCAAATGACATACAGGTACATGATGCAAGTGTCTGTGAATTCTTAGTTAAACACCTTCATCAAATTAATGCTTCATAAAAGTACAGCATAAAATTGCTATTGTAATTTTTTTTAAATCCTTTTCAAATATTGTTTAATTACATAAAAATGATTTTAAAAATGAGTCTGAGAGCTAGACGATAGAGTTGAATTAAAGCCTGTCTGTACTAGTTTGGCCAGGGGGATTAGACCTTCCTGTAAGGTCACTGACAGGTGGTTATCTCATCAAATCAGCTCTCAATTAACATAAGAAAAAGGGGATCATGGGGGACCAGTGGTCACCAATTAGACATTGTTTGCTATAGAGGGTGCAAGTAGCTATAAGTAGTGCAGTGGGGCTTTAAAGTATACCTGGAAGGGTGTCTGGTTGGCCTTGTTCTTGGCCACTCTGTCGGCCCCCCTGTCCATCAGCATGAGCGCGCACTCCTCCTGACTGTAGAGGGCGCTGACATGGAGGGGCGTGTTACCTGCCTCGTTGACCAATGAGAGGTTAGAGCCGTATAGGAGGAGGAGTTTGAGAGCTCGGACACGCCCATAGCGACATGCCTGCAAATAAACAAGAAAATAAGAGCATTAATGTTGCAATTGTACACCTGTATAATAACACCTTACTGACATTAACATTTCATTTTGATATCAACAAATTATTACCACAACAACCCTATCTACTTCTATTTTCTCTATTACTTTCCAATGTCTCTACTTCAGTGTCTTTATCTATTATTGTCTTCCCCTCTCTCTCTCTATATATATCTTTATCTCTCTCTTTCTTCCACTACCCCCCCCCCCCCCTTCCCCCTCATTTCCGAGTCTCTCTCTCTCTCTCTCTTTCTGTCTCTCACTCACTCTCTCAGTCTATTTCCTTCTCCTTCTCTCTCTAACCTTTTCTATATACATGTATATCTCTCTATCTCTCTCCCTTTTCTCCTCTTTCTATCTCTCCCTTTCCCTCTCCCCCTCTCTCCTGCATTTTTCTCTCTCTCTGTTCTGTTTTCTCTCCCATTTCCATAATGTAACAGTGCGCATTTCTTTATTCAATTTGTTAATAAAGACATGATTGATTTATTGTACCTGACAAGTCATAATTTAAAAGCTTTTTTGTTCTTCAGGTATTTCTTCAAGTGAATCCCATGAAAAGTACAATTTTGCTATTAAAATTTAGGCATCCACACATCATCAAATACAACTTTTCTCTGTTGCGATACTTAGCGCCTTCTTCTACTCACATAATGTATGAGCCCCCAACCCTGGCTATCTACAGGCGAGACCTCTGCACAGTCTTTGAGGAGTAACTCTGTGATGTGCGTTCCTGAGTCAGTGACGATGCTGTAGTAAAGCGGCGACAGGCCTCTGTCGTCTTTGGAGTTTGGGGATGCCCCAAGATCGAGGAGGATCTAGAAGAAAAAAAGAAACACACAAAGTAGAAAAAAAATCAAAATAAGCGCAAAGAACAATGTACAGGTGATCTTGAGTTACTGTTTTGCAGCACAACCTTAACTTTGGAGTTTAACAACTTAGAAGATCCAAATGTATAATTATTATGAAAAATAAAAGAAACATTAAAGTAAAAAAGTTCTTGTATTTTGTGAGAAACTGTCTAAAAAGTCATTTTAAGGGGAACCAATCACAACATATTATCAAATATGTATGTTTGGGGTTCCCTATCACGATATAAGGATCAATGCACAAGTTCAAGGTACTCTGAAACCTGTTATAGAAGTACAAGAAGGAAGTAAGCAACACATTTTTGTGTAATACAAAGAGATATTAACAAAGCTAAAAGTGTTAAAAGAAAATACAATTAAGCCAGATTGAGGGATAGACAGGGAAAGGGAAAAGAGAGGAAAAGATGGAGATATTTCAATGATGAGACTAAAAAATTAACAAGTGGAGAAAAAAATTAAAGAGATTTGCAGATGATGACAAAGATGTGGAGACATTGGAGAAATATTGAAAGATAAAAATAAAGAAAGAGAGAGAAAAATTGGGAGACATGTGAAAGATAAAGTGATCAGAGAGAGAGAGAGAGAGAGAGAGAGGAGATAAAAGGAAGACAAGTGAATGAAAAAAAAGAGAAGGGGAGAGAGAGAGAGAGAGAGACAGAGAGGGAGAAGAAAGAGAGGGACAGAGTGATAGAGATAGAGAAAGAGAGGGAGAGAGAAAGAGAGACGGAGAGAGAGAGAGGAAGAGAGAGAGAGAGAGAGGGGGAGAGACACACAGAGAGACACACAGAAAGACAGAAAGAGAGAGAGAGATAAACGCTGATTGCGCTCACAAAAATAATAACAATTACTTCACAATTTCCGGGATTGAATTTCAGCCAGCTCGTGGGAAAATTTAATACGGAAAAAGGAAGTGTCGAATCTCAATCAAAACTGTCAATCTTGAGTGCACAAGCCAGCCAATTAAGTCGGTGCACTTCAAGTTTGTTTATAAACAACTCAACTTCAATGAAGTTCCCCAATTTAAAGGCATTGTGAGCGCTAGTTACAGGACTTGCATGGCAAGAGAAACTAGCCATAAGTCTTTCTGGATTGTTTGTCATGCATTCATTTGTTCATTCAGTCTTTTCTTGTCTGCCATGAGTGGTCTTTGAATACAGGTTTCGCTGTATTATTAACAATACACCACGACCCATTAGGCAAGGGAGCATTCACTGTTCAAAAGACTTCAAGTATGACTGCTTGATTTATTTGCTCATCATCCCCTTCAAAATTGTTAAAAACTAGCTATTTTTTACGGGAACATGGAATATTCCATGTACCTACAATGTATTTGTAGTAACATTATGTACAACAATATCGGATTGTACGAGAATTCTGTTTTTAATATAATAAATAGAGACCTTTATTAAAGGGACTATGTCCCATTTGCAGGCCAAAAAAATGAAAAAGTTAAATTCCAACTGCATTTGAAAGATAATACTAATTTAGAACTTCCCTAAAAAAGGTGGGGCTTGAAATCGTCTTCAAGTGGGAAAATAACGACTATTAGTTGTCACATCGACTTTAGGGCTATAGAGCCCAAAAGTAATAGTCTTGATTTTCAGACAATTGTACCGAATGGACATACGTTTTATGCTGCGCAAAGATTCAATCAGTTTAACATTGGCCATCACAAGAAGTGGGTTATTGATGTAGACAAATGCTCATGTACCCTTTACAACTCTTTTCATGTATGTTATTACCAAAGAAGAAAAAAAAGCCAGTCAGTCACTCAATAGTGTCTGACAGTGAAGTCTAGCAAGTAAACGGATTTCCTTCCATAATTTGAATATGAGGACACTGCCAACGTTTAAATTTCACAGATAGGACATACATGGCATATTCATAATTCCTGCAAAGTTCTACACCATTTGAGGTTGGCTGCAAAAGGGACATAGTACCTTTAAGTCAAAGTCCTTTAAAAGAAAACCTTTTCTATCTCAGTTTGATTACTCCAAAATGATCAAAACGAACAGGGACAGTGTCCGGTTTCACCTGACGTAAACTTGGCAATTTCACGCTCACAAACTACGTATGTTGCCATGGTAATACCTATCTTTGGAACCGTAAATCTTGGAAATTTGACAAGGAAATGAGATAGGGGAGAGTTGATGGCTTACTAAAGCAAAGTAATTATCATTATGTTCTTACTTGCTGTTAGTTTGTTTGATATTGAATTGCAGGTTGTTGAACTCAATGTAAAAGTAAAGTTTTGGTGCCAATATAAACTTAAAATCAACAACACATTTACAAATTCACAGTCATGATTTTGCCATATAAATATGCAACCTGTTTCATATAATTGACATACCATATGCCTAATATTGCATTTTTCCTATTCTACATCTGTTAACATCATGTTGAACTAATTCTATCATACAATCCAGTATCTATATTGATTTTGTATTATGCATGTAAACATGGCAATTTCACTTATGATTTATAGATATTAAAGAAGAATTGCATTGAATAATTCTTGTTGAAATACATTTTGATTTAATATGATAGAATGGTATAGCTCACACAAAAAAGTGAAATACATTATGAGTGTTGCCAATTTAATCATCCCAAAGAAATATTGACAGTTGATTAATGTAATTCAACAATAATGATAATGTAAAATATTGTGTGCATGTGTTTATTTGTGTAATCTAGTTTCTATTATTGATTAGTTTGACTCTGTTGGTTGTATTTGGAATTGGTTTTGATGTTTTTTCTCTCTCTTTGGGGCAATTTCTCAAATAGATTTGCTTTTTTTTTGGTCCTTTCCATATTCAATACTGTATTTTGTGATATTGTTTGTATGTTTGTATGGTTTCGGTTAAATAAAATATCCTGAACCTTGAATCTTGAATGCTATCATTACTTGGAGGTATAAACCAACTAGGTACTCATGTATTTACCTGGTTTGAGTGTGGCAAATTTATATTAATGTTGAAGGCATTGTTTAACAATGTTTCCAGTTTTACAAATCTGAGATATACATGTACATGGCCCTACGTGTTATCATTGTCTGTGATATGGTGTAATTTTGAAGCCCTAAAAAAATTGTGGTTCAAAATGATCATGAAGTACCTCACAAAAGTAAAAAATCTTTGAGTGATCGGTTTTACCATACTCATTTTCCCAATAGACTGTCACGGTAGTGTTATAAAATCTGTTGGAAAAATGAAATTTCAATTTCCAATCATAAATATCTTGATATTCAGACAGTAAATGTCATGGGATTCCTGACTGACCTAAAGGTTTATAATTATGATTGCACCATGAGCTAAATCCAGGATTTTGTTTCAGAATCTGAGACAAAGATACCCATTCCTTTAAAATATTATCTTGGGAGTTAAAAAAAACTTACATCAAGAGACTTGACGTTGCCCTTCTGGACCGCACGATGGACCGGGGTGAAGCCGTGCCGATTCCTGAAATCTAGATGAGCGCCCCCGTTGACCAGAGCCTTGAGAACGTCCTCGCATCGGTCCATGGAAACAGCAATCGTCAGGGGAGTTTCTAAGAGTGGTATGAATAGATGCAGATTAAAGAAATTAATTGATTGGTTTTGTTTAGACATAAAAACTAGGTTTATACATGTAGGTGAGCAGTTAATAATAATAATGATAATAGTTCATCCTTATACAGCGCATTTCAGGACCATAGGCCCTCTCAATGCGCTTTCCAGATATATATTAAGTCTAGAGGTTTTAGGCATACTTGTGGCAATTGCAAAATAATAACAATTTGATCTAAATCGATCCTTCAAGTGATCACCCGAAGAGTTAAACAAATAACCATAATTACATTAGGATGATGAAAAGTGAAGAAAAAAAATGTATCACAAGAAAGAGTAACAAAGAAAGATTTAAATGAGATAACAATGACAACAGAGAGAAAAGAAAGCTAGGATATAGAGCACAACGAGGGAGAGAAAGAGGGAGAAGTAGAGAGGAGTTGACAGAACGGCGAGAGAAGGGGAAGGGATCTAATCCTTAAAAATTTGAAATAAAGGTGAAAGAGAAGTGAGACAGATAGAGATAGGAGATAGAGATGGGAGAGAGAGTAGGAGAGAGAGAGAGAGAGAGAGAAAGGATCCCTGAAGAAAAATCTTCACATGGCTGAAAAGTCTGGATGAAAGACTACTCCTAGAGGTCAACCCACCTCAAAAGATACCTCACAATGCCTCCAAAAATAGCCCTGGGATATTTGGGTGATACAGAGCCTATTTATAGAAGGATAAACATGGTTTATCTCCTCCCCCATGCCAAAAGCACACATATCATTCTCTCTCTAGTCCTAATTTAGAATTGAAATATATTCCCTTTGTGGACTATTGCCCTAAACATGTAATATGTCATGGATCACCCGGCCTAAGAAGTCTAAGGCTTGTCTTCATCAGCTCGAGTTTGCCAATTGACCCGTTACTTCCACCAGACCGATACGCTCATCAGAAACTAGCTCGAACGGGCGCAAATTAGCCCGCTAATTCCCAAATAGCGGGATATATTGCTAGCAAGTCCAAGATTTCTCGGATATTTTCTTGACCAAATATCCCGCTTATTGCAACTGCGGGCTGATGATGACGCAAATTAGCTGGATAATTTGTGATCGGGATAGTTGAAAATGCGATTATTTGGCAAACTCAAGCTAATGAAAACAGGCCTTATTTCACATGTTGGTACCTGGTGGTAGAAAAGCCTTTGGTCAAGGTCACAAATTCAGGCTTGAAAATGAAATTTGAAATTTTAAAGCTGTATCTTTGAGGGACAGAGCCCCTGACAATGGTTACTTTTATTGAATTCCTGGCCGGTGTTACTAACAGTATTATTCTACACAAAAGGTCAAACTTAAACTTGCAAATTAAAATATTCCAGACAATTAGATACATTAATTCAATCGGTAAGTCTGTCAATCAGAGAACAGAAACGAATGGGAAAAATGTGATCAATCACCAAGCTAAGAGAAGATACTTTGATGTATAGAAGCCTCTCTATTGTTGGTTGGTTCGGTATGAAAGGGGTATAGGGTATGATGCAATCAATCTCTAAACTGGGAAAAGATACCTCGATGGATGCCTGTCTATTGTTGGTTTGTTCGATATGAATGGGTATAGGGTATTATGTCGGTATGAAAGGGGTTGATGATTAGATGTTTCAATCAGTTATGCAGAGACTCGTACCTAGGAGACAATATCTCAATTGAATTTGATGCATGAATGGGGATCAGTACAGCTATCGAATGTCAATATATATTACATGTAGTAATGAGTGATCCACGATATTGTGCTAGGGAGGGGTTGAGGGCAGGAGAGGCTTGGAGAGAGAGGGAGAGGGGTGAAGAGGGAGGGAGGGGAGAGGAAGAGGGAGGGGGAGAGGAGGAAGAGGGAGGGGAGAGGAGGAAGAGGGAGGGGAGAGGAGGGGAGAGGGAGGGGAGAGGAGGGGAGAGGGAGAAAGGGTTGAGGGAGAGGGAGAGGGGGTTGAGGGAGAGGGGGAAGAGAGAGATAGAAAGGGAGAGAGGTCCATGTCCATATATCAGAGAGGTTTTATGATGGACATAAAGAGATGACACAGAGAAAGAGATGGACCTTGGTGAGAGGCCATTACAGAGAAAGAGAGAGGGACTAAAAAGAAGGAAAGGAAACAGTAATGACAGGGAGAATGAAAGCGAGAGGTGAAGATGTAGATATATAGCTTGAGAGAGGGAGAGAGAGAGAGAGAGAGAGAGAGGGGGGGGGGAAGGGGTGGAACAATAGAAAGAGACACATACCACCGCAAGATACACTGGAGAAGCAATGATGGAGAGAGAAATCGAGAGTGGACAGAGAATTAATGTCAAAGAAGGGGAAGAGAGAGAGGGGTGACAAAAGGAATGTGCCCATGCAATAAAAAAGATGGAGAAGAAGAGAGAGAGAGAGAGAAAGAGAGAAAGAAAGAGAGAGAGAAAGACAGAGAGACAGACATACAGAGAATGGAGAGGGAAAGAAAGAGAGAAAGAGAAAGAGAGATAGATAGAGACGGGGAGAGAGAGAGGGGGAAAGAGAGAGAGAGAGAGAGAATGGGGAGGGAAACGATGTACAATTGGGATGAAATTGATCTGTGTTTAGAAGGATGGACAATTCAAACTAAAGGAAAAAATAACTTGAGGTTTTCCTTGCGAACACAACATCGTCCCAGACATATACCAACATTGTTTCATCCTACGTTCCAAGCTCACATCGGGCTCCCGGTGCGAAGGAAGGCAAGAGGGTGGGCGCTTGTTATTCTAATGTCTACGTCGAATTGTTGCTGGGTATTGTTTTCAATAAGGAGGGTACAATGTTGCAGTAGCCTGACCTTTTTCCTAATGGGAGTCATAGGAGCTTTGAAATGGAGAGGAATTCAAGGAGGGCCATGGTATGTGATCAAGGAGAGCTAATCACAATGGTGAATGATGGCAAGAATGTTAAGGAGGTTGCTAGCAGCTCTACGCTAATCTGTACGTTTACACATGAAGGACAAGTTTTAAGGTACCTTTTACAGTTACCTGCAATCTCGAATACTGGTTTTAGAGGCACATTAGAGAGAACTGGCTTTAAATACTTTTAAAAACTGGCTTTAAATAAGTCTAAAAATAAGGTAACTAGAGATGATTGGTACTACAAAATCGAGGACAGCATCAAATACAGATGTATGAAAGCCTTTCGTCTTGCACTTATCAGAGTTTAAAAACATGTTTTGTTACTTTAGCTTCCATTTATACCTTCCATCTTTGCTTCCTGTTTGTATATACCTCAAGGCACCTACAGAGTACTCTCATTGTCCCTGGCTTTTAATAGCCCATCTACCCCGAGATACTTGAAGCATTCAAGAAATAAATTCCTAGCAGAAACCCATCTACCACACCTGGGTGGAGAGTGGCAAATGTAGATCAATGTCTTGCTAAAAGACATTAGTGCTCCGGCAGGACTTGATTCGCGAACTGTGTGATCCAGAGTCTTGCAACTAGACCATGACACTTCAACAGCCCAAATTAAAAGTAAAGCGAGAGCCTAGAGGCCTTACATTCACAGATTTTTCTTTTAAAGGCCCACTGTATTACTCGTAGCTACTTGCGCCCTCTAGAAAGCAAACAATTCCTAAGCGGTGCATGTAGGTCCCCCATGATCCCCTTTTTCTTATCTTAATTGAGAGCTGATTTGATGAGATAACCACCTGTCAGTGACCTTGCAGAGAGGTCCAATCCCTCCTGGCCAGACTAGTGCAGACAGGCTTTAAATATACAATTTATATTTCGAAAACTGGGGTTTCCCCTACCTCCTGTGGCCTCCTCATGGAAGTTTGGGTCCAGCCCTTTGTCGGCCAGCTTGTTGATCTTGTCCACGTGGCGGTTGCGTACGTGGTCCATGAACTGCTTCAGAGTGGACTTGGTATGGAACTTCCTCAGAGTGTTCACATCCAGGTTGAGCTGCCGGTAGACCCTCTTCTTGTACCGGAACTAAGATGAGGGTAAAGGCAAGGGTTAGAAATTCAGAATTCAGAGAGTTTAGGAACAATTTGAACTTGTACCGGAACTAAATGAGGGTAAAGGCAAGGGTTAGAAATTCAGAATTCAGAGAGTTTAGGAACAATTTGAACTTGTACCGGAACTAAATGAGGGTAAAGGCAAGGGTTAAGAATTGTAGACACTTGCTCCCTCTATATAGCAAACATTGCCTAATCAGTGACAATTGGTTCCCCATGGTCCCCTTATTCTTATGTTAATTACTTAATTGAGAGCTGATTTGATGAGATAACACCTATCAGTGACCATGCTAAGTGGTCTAATCCCTCCTGGTCAAACTTGTACAGACAGGCTTTAATGATATGCTAAATGGAATGACTTCATGTAGGACGGCAACTATGAAACAGCAATACAGCTGTTCCATAACAGTTGTGTTTCAAGAATGAAATCTGTATCTTCTAACGCAAAGTTGGACGACTGACCAACAGAAGAAAACTTGGTCAAAGTGTGTACAAATTTAATTCCCTGACTAATCATCTTCCTCGAGGCAGAGGGGCATTAAGGTATATAACTTTACAAAGAGTTAAAGCCCTTCTGGCCTTCATTTAACATACATTGTACTTTAACAATGAGTTCATAAAACCCTTCTGCGATTAACTTAAACAATTTAACACCGCATTAAAGCCCCTTCTGGCCCTCAGCAGACAAAATACTCTCCGGTATATTTTAAAAAGAGATAAAACTCGTTTGCAATGAATCGCAATAATTAAAATATTTCCTTCTCTGACTTTTAATTGAATACATTTTCAGCCATTTATAATTGAAGGAGTAAATCCTTCATTTACTTTTAATCAAATTAATTTTTCAATTCCCTCTCCTTAATAACAATACCTCGAGGTAGGGTCTCTTTTTATCTATTGGATAGTCGCTGATCAAACGCTCCTCGTCCAGAAATTTGCCGGCTTTGTTGTTCTGGGGAAGCATGTAGAAACCATGGTTACGGCTGTCTGGCAGCTCCTGGATGGATGAGAGGATCAGAGAGAGACAGAGAGAGAGAGAGAGAGAGAGAGAGAGAGAGACATAGAGAGAGAGAGAGAAAGAGCAAGAAAGGAAAATGAAAGGAAGAGATACGCATGAAGAGGAAAGAGAGAAAGAGAGAGAGAGAGATGAGGGGACAAATAATTGAAATTTAAAGGTGTACATCATTGCTAAATGTTTCTACCTACTACTAATAATTGCATTCATTTCTAGATCTATGTTAAAGATGAAGTTGAGTTCTGGTCATGCGATTGCATTGTGAAAGAAACGGTGTAAAATCGAACAGAAAAGGTTGATCATCTAGCATATAAGAATTTGTGTGTATTGCAAGGTTCTGGAATCATCAAAATGATTAGAAATTGGCCAAGTCTTGGTAAAGTTACAAACACTGTACACAGAAAGATGTATATGGGACTACACGAACATGTGGCGTAAAAAACCTACCCCCCGAGTTTTACGAGTTACATGACATATTCAGAATATAAAGGCATTTGAAGAGCCATGCTTTTCAGGGAACATGTCTTATCTGATGTTCTTCCACACTTGCATAATAAAAATGATAACGCTCACAAATTATTTTTCACCTCTTCCCAGAACTCAACCTTCTCTTTAAACCCATTACCTATGGGAACCAAGTGGCCCCTGTATTAAGCCTATGGCAATTAATGATTTTCAGCAGTCAATGGGGTAATAATGGACTAATTGTCAACATGTTTCAAATTCATGGTGAACATTGTTCACCATGGCCAGTACAGAAAAAAGAAAATCAACACTAAAGATATCATTCTACAAAATTCAACTTTATATTCCAGAGCAGAAGTTTTAGGGTCCTCTTTTACGTTAAACATTTATCTAAGTTGTAAGGTTAGTCATTAAGCCTACAAACTGTAGCTACATTAAATTGTCAGGCAACATGATAGTTTGGAATGTTTAATTAATTTTATTTCAAAATGCCTCAAAAGTCAACAAGAAATTGAAGTATTCCAATTAGATTATTATGTGATGTTTTTTTGTTCTTGGTTAGCTTGATATTCGGAGTCTTGATATTCATTTTATAAAACCTAAACCGTGTTACATAATAATAATGGCCAATGTACTTACCACATCGGGGCACTGTAAAATATGTTGCTTCATATTCCATATACGCTCATCTTTTCTGAAGCATACAGATTTCTGGAAAGAAAGAAAAAAAAAGGAGAAATTGAAAATTAAAAAAACATTGCCAATCAATATTCAATCCTTCTTTTCAAATTTTGGAATAATCAAAACAATGTATTCACTTCATAAATATTAGCGTTTCTAGTACAGGATCAATGTAACTGTTAAAAAGAATTTGCAGGTAATTGTGAATTACATTTTAAATACACTGTCACTGAAGACAAATCATTTTATAAAGCCTTATGGGGCTATACCATAACATAACTCCAAGTGGGAGGGATTTAAAAGAGTAACAAAGTAAAAAATGAATGACAGTATAACAATAGTTTCACTCTTGGGGGAAATCAATTTCACTCTTTTTCACTCCTTCAAACTTTTGCCACAGAGGCTAATAAGCGGAGGTCATGCTGAGGTCGCCAAAGGTCACACCATGGGGGTCATGAGTCAGAAATGAACCAGTCCCTGAGGGTTGAATTCCAGACACCCTGACATTAATTGGGGTGATTTTTACTCCAAAAATAGGCCTCTTATACATCAGAGAAATTGTTTAGGTTCATGCGCTAGCCCGTTAGCTTGAAGTTAAAGAGAAGGTTGAGTTCTAGGAAGAGGTGAAAAATAATTTGTGAGCATTACTCATTCTTATTATGCAAGTGTGGAAGAACATCAGATAAGACATGTTCCCTGAAAAGCATGGCTCTTCAAATGCCTTCATATTCTAAATATGCATGTAACATCGTAAAAATCGGGAGGCCGGCTTTTAACGCCACGTGTTCGTGTAGTCCCACATACATCTTTCTGTGCAAGTGTTTGTAACTTTACCAAGACTTGGCCAAATTTCTTATCATTTTGATGATTCCAGAACCTTGCAATACACACAAATTCTTATATGCTAGATGATCAACCTTTTCTGGTCGGTTCCACATCGTTTCTTTCACAATGCAATCGCATGACCAGAACTCAACTGCATCTTTAAAGGCAGGGTAATTTACTGACATCACTACCACTGCTGCAATGTATTTACGATTGCACCATCTTTCAATGAAGGCGTACAGAGAGCAATGCGGAGGTGGGGTTGGGGGAGGGGCAGTCAATGGGGATGGGAGGAGGGGGTAACATTGCGAGAATATTGAAGTTGCTGAAAATTGTTCAAAATCAAATGATTTGTGAACATGATATCAAAACATTCTTGGGCTCTTCTAGAACTGATTTCTGACTGAAGGTGTTTAGGAATAATATACAAACAGCTCGGAACAGTAACTACCTCTCCACACAGGAGCATATTCAGTTGGTGCCTTGGTAGACTACCAGTATACAATTTGTCTAATTTCTGTTATGATAATAATATACTTTCATTCAAACCTTAAACCTACAATGAAAATGCATAGATTTATCTAATATCACATCACATCGTGTATTGCATAGCTGAATAGTCTGTGACATTAGGGTCTGTTCAGTCTGTGCGTCTGAGATGACCTTGGCTGACCTTTGGAGAGAAGGCCTCCCTGGACAGAGTATGTTGACCTTGTGAGGTCAAATGATGAAACTGATATACACAAATTCAAGGTCCTTCTGACAGGTGCCTATGTGCAGCAGGGGCCATTCACACGTAGCAATTAATGCGATTTAAAATGTAATCTTTTTTTAATTTGTGATCAGAATGCATCTTTTTTTAATGTGAAACTTACGGTTATTCTTATTGCACTAATTAGAGTATTTTAGAGGGATGTTTTTCCTTTTTGTTGTTGGTGTAAACGACTGTGATCATTGGCTGTCTGGTATTAAAACAAAGTTTAAACGAAGTAAGATAAGATGTGAAGATAGTATCATACTCTCTTAAAAAAAAAAGAGTGAATTTTCACTCTATTTTCACTTTCTTGGGAGTGACGTCAGAGATTACTTGTTTAGGAGTGAAAATCGATTGATTTTAGAGTGCTCTCTAAGAAGAAAAGAGTGAATGTTCACTCTATTTTCACTACATTTTCACTCTCCAGAGGAGTGACGTCCGTGATCACTCGATTTTTTTTTAGAGAGTAGATGAACTGTGGCAAAACAAAATGAAGTAAATGAGGTAAATGAAGGTCCTACTAACTAGGGCAGGTGGGATTTGTAGGGCAAGCATAATATTATATTTTTTCTTCCAGGGATGGATCAGGTTGTGCTGCTCAAGCCTCAAAACCCCTACCCATGTTTTACGGCCGGTACTTGGAATAATAAGGCCTAATTCAAGTTGAAGGGTATAGATCAAGGCAAAAATTATATAATTTCTGTCTAAAATCTCGACTGAACGATTTACAAGGCTAAACTTAACCTTGAAAGATAGCTAGAAAATCCTCACTACAACTACAAAATAGTACAAGAATTGTTTCAAGCCCAGAATGTGCATTCTGTCACGATTTCATCCACTTCAAGCAACAGGTGGTCGATTTTATAGACATTTCTCAAATGCTTTTTCTCCGGACTACAACCTTTCCAACTCGGCAGCATGCTCAATGTATATACATTATTCCCACTGTAAATATGCATGTGTCCTACAGGTTGTATGTATACATGCAGTGCAGTGTGCTTAGCTGCACTGTCATCCATTTGAAATACCAGGCGGTAGACAAAAGTCAAGGTGATACTAGTAAGCCTCACACTGTGGCAAAAAGGTCTTGCATAAAATTGAAGGAATATGAAAAAAATGTAGATGTACGTGTGTGTGATTTTGCCCACTCCCTTTATACACTTGTTAAATTTCATGGTCAGATTTTTGCTACACGACGCCCAAATATTAAATAGAGGCAACTTTATTTCCAATGAGGGCATCTGCATCTGCTAACATTTGTAAGCAGTATACTTTTGCATCGAGTTTTACCCCTTTTGAGCTCTTCAGACGATGTTTTATATAATATTCCATAAAACGTTCATATTGTAATGCCTATTATGGCACCAGGGAACGCCATGAGACCATTTTGATTGGAGGTGGGGTCAGACACTTTTGGTCAAAAACTTTACCTGAAAATGTTCCAACAAGCAAGATGTAACAACAAAAATCCCAATGTTTGCAACTTGTAGAAAGCTATAAAAATCAAAGTTTACTGAAAGTGGAAGATACTTTCTAATGGGGGTGGGGTGGCCACAGGTAGGGGGCCTTACACTCCTACACTTTCTTACAATGCCCATGTTTAGCGCACATGTTTGTTAGCAGTATACTGCACTGAATCTGTCTATGATGACTCAACATACGCAATATTAATTATGCAGATTATGTTTGTATACAATAAAGGGCAAATTGACTTACAAAAGCTCATTTCATGTTTTTGAGAAGAATATTGACTTAACCTTGTTTTCCGTTGGGTTCTTACTGTCTTTAATAATTTAATTTCTTGCAGCTACAGCTAATACAATGATGAACAGTATCTTTAATCCGTATCAGTTAACGGTTTAACATGTCTTCCTCCTATTAGAACAACAGTCGAGCAACGAATCTCAAATGAGATCATGTTGCCATATGATTGTAGCAGAAAGGGAACCGTCGTCACGCAGGCAATCTGTCATCATTGTTGGGGGAACGCCCCCTAAGGCTCCTAAGATGATCATCAATTCTTCTCTCCATTCACCATACCCTTTCAAAAAATCCAGGGAACATGGGCGACGCCCACTTAGACGATCAACATCGACGAGACTGGAATGAAAGAGATTGTGCGGTTGCCGTGGCAATGACTTATGGGTTACTTCCAGCAGCAGGTGATAGCATCCTACATACTGGTATACAGACAGATGAGACAACCATACATCTTAGTCATATCAAAACATATTTTCTCTGCCTATGTCCCTCACGCTGTTCTGTAGTGAAACCTTCACCTTCATCAACACACAGCTCATCAAATGCATTTTGGGCGAAGAGATGCTTTTTAATGCGGCTCATGAAGAGTAATACATTTGTAGGTCAGACAGCATGGTTAACAGCAGAGCAGTTATTCCTAGAAATTTCACAAAGACCTTTGCAGACCTTTTCAATATGGCAGTTTGTGATACTGTACTGCAGTAAAACCATCCCCTTCAGCAATACCCAGCTTATGAAATGCATTTTTTTTTTGTGAAGAGATGCTTCTATGGCTCATAAAGAAGCAATAGTTTAGAAAGAATGGCTGAGATAGCAATTATTCCTGGAATCTTCTAAAATCTTTGTCACCCTACCATGCCCCCCCCCCCCCCTCCCCGCAACTTGGCAGTTCTCTGATATTTTACTTTAGGAAAGACCTTCACCTCCCATGCTCCCACTGACTGCAAACAACATTTAATGCATATTTTGTGAACAGATGTTTTTTCAATTTATGGTTCATACATTTTTCAAGAAAGCCTGTATTCCTAGTATCACTAGAGCAGATAGTAGGTATAGTTCTTGGGAAAAGGTAAAATGATGATATTATATTACTGTGAGTCAATTAGATTGGAAAACTGCCAGATCGCTGCTACAAACACGAAGTCATAAGACCTCTGCTCTCTTTCTTTCTCCCTCTCTCTTCCTTTTTCTTATCTCACCCCCCCCCCCCCCAACTCTCCCAATTCCTTTCTACTCTCTATCTCCTCTTTAAGAAAAATGTAAATTACTTGATGTTCATGTATGTTTCTATCCACCTGCCACAACTACTGTCTCTAAAGTAACACTTCGATTCAATTGAAATTACAACTTGAAAACAAATATGTGTATATATCTCAAACATGGAATTTCATGATAAAGGACTTTGACCCTTGCTTTTACACCCTTCAAGAAAATAAGGTTTGACATTTTTTTTCATTGTGGAGGAGGTATTCACCTGACCAGACATGTTAGTCTCCCCCGCACAGTATGAAATATGTCACATTATGACCCTCGCTTTACATGCCAGCATTCTGGAGGAGGCCCTCTCTTGACCTTAACCCTCCAATCACAACAAACACTCGAACCCCATTGACTCTCTGCATGTCATTGTCGGGTGTGGGACTCAAAGGGTTAATTGGCTTCGGCTAGGTATATGCCAGATAGAGGAAAACATGTTTAGACAAGTGACATTTCTGTTTATACTCGTTTACATGGCAACGGGATATGCTTCCATAGATATTTCGACTCGCCCTAGAGATATTTCATTGTTTGAGCAATATTGGTCTACGTCACAACATAAACAAGTTGGGAAATGTTCTCAAACTTCTTGCACATAACCCTACCAAAGAGCTTGCCTAAGGTTTGCCAGACAGTCCAGAGCAACAGATGATAAATGTAATAGTCAATAATCAGGCACCAATTTCAACAAGTTTCAATGAATTTTTAATAGACCAATTGAATAAATGTACTTGATTATATTTCACAAATCTATCTCTTGCCAATCATACAATCGTTAACATGCAGGCACTTAATATGAATACTTTATGTGTTGGCGTTGATGAATTTAAGTAATTTGGTAATACATTTATGAAAGCCATAAGTCAAACCCTCTGGAGCATGAACAGATGGTTTTTCAGAGTAGATGAGCGAAGTAGATTGCTTTATTGTTGTAGATAATTAATGAGATGTTGCTTTTTACATCTACAATATATTGTAATAGCTAAGAGGGTTTTGTTTAATGTGAGGCAGAAATGTGAATGAGGGCAACATATAATAGGATCAGAGAGAGAGAGAGGGGGGAGGGGGAGAGAGGGGGGAGAGAGAGAGAGAGAGAGAGAGATAGAGAGAGAAGAGAGAAGAGAGAAAAAGAGAGAGAGAGAGAGAGAGAGAGAAGAGAGAAAAAGAGAGAAAGAGAGGGAGAGAGAGAGAAAGAGAGAGAAGGTGTGTTGCTAATGCAAGAAAAAGTAGTTAGAAAGAGACACAATTAAGAGATGGGCTTACATGTACATGCTTGAGAAAGCGCAAAAAGACTAATATTACAAGCCTACTTTTGCACCTTTATTATCAAACTTATGTAAACAATCCAAATATTAAATGGAAGGTACCAATTCATAAAATAAACTCTACAAACAGAAGAAATATGTACAAGACATTCCATTCATTTCAGTAATAGGAAAGGCCTACGCATACAGTGCGAATCACAAAGGGGTGTGTTTACTTTTCAACAATAGCTAACAATAGGACAGAACTTCACCTAGATTGTTTTCACAGGGAATAAAGAAAAAAAGCAAGGAATACAAAGGTGCAAGTTCTTTATCGCGGAGTAAGGGCAACGTTCCAAGATGGTGGTGAAAGTCAGTGACATGACAATAGACCTACATGTACATGGCATGACTCAGATACATTACATGTATTATGATAATCACTGGTGGATTAGTGGGGTAGGGGCAAACTTACCCCCTTCTCCTTTGAACCCCCCCCCCCCCCCAAAAAAAAAAAAATGGATAAAAATCCCCCAAAAGAACCCCAAAGGCTCTTGGAAGATGTCAAAACTTAGACCACCCCCCCCCCCCCCCCCCCCCGTTTTTTTGCCTGTCAACAAATTTTGAAATTCACTCTCGATCTGCCCCTGGTTATGACTGGCAGACCTATGAAAAACCAAAGACCCCCCCCCCCCCCCCCCCCACACAAAAAAAATCAACAAACAATTACAAAATATGGTTAACTTACTGATATAATTGGTTTCTATTTGACCTTTGGGCAATTCCACGGTAACGGAAGGACACTCAGACAAGATTTTTGAACTTCAGGTTCATACTAAAAGAAATGTTTTATTAGTATGTATTAAACTATGGGGAACAAAATGTGTTTCAGTCAAGTGGAAAGCTTCATCAACTTCACAAAGTTTGGATAAACACTAATTAACTGGAAAAACCATGTCCATTTTTATGTCCTTCCGTTACCGAGATAATTAATAGGCACATTCTTACACTACTTAACTATAATGACAATTTTTTGGGGGAGAATTAAAGGCACTTATATAGGTATTATATCTGTACTGTTTCACATCTTATACTAATAAAACAGTTCTTTTAGTATGAACCTGAAGTTCAAAAATCTTGTCTGAGTGTCCTTCCGTTACCGTGGAATTGCCCCTTTCTCACATGTTTTACAAAACCACTTCCTGCCTTGACGACTATAATAATACTGTGAGTGACCTCTGTTATTTCTATTTCTGGTTGAAGAGCTTCATTGTGTTTGGAAATATGGGTTAAAAATCATATTCACGTTTCCAAAAGAAAATAAGAAATATGGGAAGTGTATTACTGTACATATTTTCATTTTCTTACTGAAGAGTGAAGATATTTATCAAGAAAATATCATTTGATTTCCAGTCATTTATCAATTTAAGTAGAAATGTTGCACTTTCGTATCATCTCTGCTTGATCATACAGGCTATTGGCAACTCAAAACCTGTACTATGTAGTACTTACTACTTAGCAGTCAATACACAACTAATTCAGTGACAATTGCTTCCTGTATTGCACACAAGTGCTATTGAGACCGAGAAATAACCTGATAATTGAGTATAATTATCGACCTAGGGGCCTCGATCGATGACCTTCAGAGATTCATATGGATCAATGTCACATGAATTTGACTGATAAATTCATGAAAAGAACATTCATTCTTGCAGAATAATAGGAGAAGAGACATTTGATAGAGATCTCATTCAATTTCCTTTATAAAAAGGTGACAAATCCACATGATTTCCAATATTATTGTCCTCAAGCAATTTTTTAAATGTTGTCTTGCCACTATAGAGGATTGCTTTCGCTGTGATCACATATTGGAGCACGATTCAATATGCAGAATAGCACAGTTAATTTTGTTCTTTAAAGATCATAATTCAAAAACAGATTTAATATTTTGGAGGAGGAAAGAGCCCTATTCTTTCATATTTCTCTTTAATGTTTTTTTTTCTTCATTTATTTATTTATTATTTTATTTATCTTCCTCTGGACTTCTGACTGCATTTGCATTAGTTCTAAATAAGAGAGGAACAGTGCCCGTCAAACAAAAATAAAAAATTACCCTCTTTTGTAATCTTGAATCTCATGACTCAAACTAAGTTTCACATGACCACTCGTGGCCTCCATCCCCCTCCCTCCTCCCCCAGTCCCTCACCACCTCCTTCCCAAAATAATCTAATATATTTAAATTAAGACATTGATATGATTAAATGGATTCAAATATATATACAGCAAATTATTTTTAGATAAACACTGAGGGTCATAAGGTGGTATTTTTAAACATACAGATTTTGGTTTTGGTATCAGGATTGTGTCTATCTCGGGTTCTGTTAAGCAATACTCATAATACACTTTTAATAATTGATATACTTTTACTATACTTAAAAAATACTTATTCCTGCTCTTTTTAAGGGAGTGCAAAACAGCTTCTAAAAGTCTTTAAAAAACAATATATTTATTCAGAGTCACTTTTGATATACTTTTAATGTACTTTAAATATCGTTTTTTCTTCTGTTTCTATGGGATTGCAAAAACAGCTTCCAAAAGTCAGTAACATTCTTCTACTGTGTACAAAAAACGAAATGTATTCAAAAATTGCAATTAAATGTAAACACTTTGCTTTCTTATTTTATTAAATGAACTACATGTAGGTGTCAAGAAAAGGAGAATACATGGTTTCTCATTTACAACTGCCGATTGTATTGCTTTAGAGGTATACCTTGTGTGCGGGTAAGCATGAATCCGATGACCGGGGTAATAATATATATCTGTAAAGCGCATTGAGAGCGCCTGCGGTCCTGAAATGCGCTATATAAGGACGAACTATTACTATTAACTATCATTATTATTATCAAATTAGTGTTTTATCGGTTTTCTGATAACTATCCACTTAAAAAATACCCTTTGTATCTATATCTTCTTATTGTGTATGTATACATGGGGGTTTCCCCCTTGAAATGCACATGCACATGTTCCTACAAGTTGGAACAAGTCTATACTTTTGATTTCAGTAAAAGAATTTAATACAGATCTCAAATATAAGATACATAACCTAAATATCCATTTCATCACTGATCTTGTTTGTACATATCTTCAATATTAAATAATGATGTGAAAGATTATCTTGAACAAACAAACCAAGTGTTTGTCGGCTAACAACTTTGAAATCAGACTTATCAGAGTCCAAAAGATATTCTCTGAAATAAAATCAATATATGAAATATCTTGCTAGTCTCTAAAGCAACAATGCCGGCTACATGTGGGACTATTTAAAAAGTTTAAAGAATCAAAGTGAAACTTATCCGGAAACCACAAACAAAACATTATTCACGGTGAGACATTGCTGTGGGAGTGGAAGTCATAGCCAGCTGTTATCTAGCATTGTTATTTGAAGTACGATAATAGCACAAACAAAACATTGATCAAGTTCTTTTGTTCTGCCAGCCAAATTCCTAGAAAAATACTATTCCAAAAAAATTAAAACCTTCAAATGTGCTATATCCATGTTGTGTATAACAAAGGGTGTAAATACCTGCACAAGAAAATCTGTAGTATGGGTTTTCCTTACATGACTTTCGCCCTTGCAACGCAGCCAAGATTTGTGAACAACTATTATGAACTTTCTCATGAATTGAGTTAGATTTACTATTAGAATTCCATTCATTTCATTGTTAATAAATAGTATCCTCCATTTTTTTTCAAAAGGTTACTTTTTTATTAATTTGACATCATTCTCTGAAAGAACACGTTTGTCAGGACTGGAATTCTTAGGTGAGATTCGCAGCCTGTGACAATGACGGGATTTGAACATGACTCCTAAAGAACTTTTATCACAGATTAAGGGTACTGGATTGAAATCTTTAGGGTCTGTACATGTATGTACTATTTAGGCTGCATGAGCCCCCTGTAAGAATTGTGAAATCATAGGTCTGGATCAGATGGCTGTTGGTATCAAGCTTTTGGTTAAAATAAATCACAGCAATACCATTCTTTGAAAGAAAAATCATGATCGCAAAGACTTTCGATAAATCAACTTAATGGCAAAATCAATATCCTACTGAGCTGTCTAAGACATCATGCAGATAACACAATATATCACTGTCATGTACGTACATTTCAAAACAGTGACTTACAAAGTTAGTGACATTGACTCACGAGGCTAGCTGTCTTCATCAGCTCGAGTTTGCCAAATAACCTGCTATTTAAACTATCCCGATCGCAAATTAACCAGTTAATTTGTGCTTCGATCATCAGCCCGCAGTAGCAATAAGCGGGATATGTGGTCAAGATATCTTGCTATTTGGGTAAAAAGCGGGCTAATTTGCGCCTGTCCGAGCTAGTTTGTGATAAGCATATCGGTCTGGTGAAGACGCAATTGCGTTGATTTTTTTAAATCTTTGCGATCGTGTCAAAACCTCTACCCTCGGAACTCACCTGTATTTCTGTATCGGCTATCTTGATTCTAATATTGATCAGCTCCCCGAGATCAGGACTATCCGGGGCCGCTGGGAGGGAAGGACTTTCAAGGGTGCCGTTGGGAACAGTTCTGGTCCCGTTGGCGGTCCCGTTGGTCTTCCCAAAGGGTAGCTCCATCGCCATTTTGGTCTTGGCCTGGGTCCGACTCACATAGTCATCCTATTTCAATGAACAAAATGAGAGAGACAATGAATGGTTAGAGATATCTTTTAAATGATAGGCACTTGGTCCTGGTCTGTCCAGACAGTGCTGGCATTTGTTGATGGACTTGGATCTGTGAGCACGCTTGGTTCTGGTCTGTTTCACATGGTTATCCTATTTCATGGAACAAAATGAGAGAGAGAAAATGAATGGATAGTCTAGATATCTTTTACATGATTATAGGATGCTTGGTCCTGGTCTGTCCAGAGTCCCGACAGTGCTGGCATTTGTTGAAGATCTCGGATCTGTGAGCACACTTGGTCCTGGTCTGTCTCACATGGTTATCCAGATTCAAGGAACAAATTAAAAGAGATAAGAAATGGTAAAAAGATAAACTTTGATGATGAAGGACATGGATATACTCTACTGCAGACTCTGCTGGGAGGGTGTTGTTAAAGGTCCAGGATCTGTTCATATGGTAAAGCCGGTCTAGTGGATTGAGTCCTCTGCATCAACTAGTCTGCGTCCAACCCTAGCCTTTAAACCAGCATCTAGAACCTGTAATGCTTCATTGCATAACACTACCATTACATCCAATTTGTTCCAAGAAAACCCATTACTTTGCTAATCGCCACTATGCAATGGTCTTCACTGTAGAGATATACCTACTTTCTGACAAAAGAACAAATAACAAGACACTTATCTTCACCTTAAAGAGAACTTTGAGTTCTGGTAAGAGGTGAACAATAATTTGTGGGCGTTATCATTCTTATTATGCAAGTGTGGAAGAACATCAGATAAGACATGTTCCCTGAAAAGCAGGGCTCTTCAAATGCCTTCATATTCTAAATAAGGTATGTCATGTAACATCGTAAAACTCGGGGGTAGGATTTTTACGCCACGTGTTCGTGTAGTCCCATATCTTTCTGTGAACAGTGTTTGTAACTTTACCAAGACTTGGCCAAATTTCTTATCATTTTGATGATTCCAGAACCTTGTAATACACACAAGTGCTTATATGCTAGATGATCAACCTTTTCTGGTCGATTCCACACCGTTTCTTTCACAATGCAATCGCATGACCAGAACTCAACTTCATCTTTAATTGCGATACCAGTCTGTAGATTGTTAAGAAATTGAATGTCCCATGGACAAGTCTTTCTAAACTTGACCACACCCAAAGAGGTATCTTAGCGTAGGAACAATAACTACCACTGAAGAGGAGCCCTCGTGGAGATGGTGCACAAAATGTCTACAAGTATAATGAAACTAATGGTGATGATCTACAGCAAGAGAGACTACTGTACAAGTAGGCCCATAGGTATGTATGTTCTTGATTTACAGATTACAATCATGCTAAAAGCCACTATAATGTGGCTCCAAGATTACATGTAGATAAAAGGGAAAACAAACACAAAATAATGTGCATGGGCAATGTATGTGACATTGGTTACCTAGACAACAAGATGCTAAACATTTACTGATTACTACAAACTATACTAGTACGTTCCAAGGTAACCTAAAATGTGATCAAAGATCATTGGGGTCATAGATTACATAACATATTTTTCTTTCTTCTTTGTAGCAATTCTGGTTTATGAGCCAATAAAAATGATTAAGTGTGACAGGACAACAGAATCTTGTCAGAATAAAACCTTAGAAAAAAGAAAGCTTAATTCTTTTTACAGACAACTTCTCAAAATAGCATTACAAAAACAAACAAACAAAATGCCCCTCCCCCTTTACACAAAAAAGCAGTTTATAAATAGTAGGGATTATTATATAATTATTTTTTTGGCTTTCTGCAAGAATGTTGTTATACTGCATTTGACAATATATATCTCTTACTCCCTTTTTTGCAGGCAGAAGAAAAATTATTATAATCAATTTTCAACAGAGTAAACCTAATCCAATATATTGCGTATTAATGCACTGTCATATTCAAATTTAGCAGCCACTAATTTCATTTTATAACCCAGACTATACATGTCATTACACTTTTATTATTAGAGTACATCCATGGATCAAGCGCACAAATTAACCAATTTAGCTCAATTCAGCAGGGAAAATGGCTCATTACCTGGACGTCATACCAGACTGGTCTCCAGGTTACTGGGAAAGATTACCTTATGCACAGGTGTACGTGGGAAATTATACACTAGTGTCTGGTGCTTGCAAATAAGATTTTATTACCTTTTCATATTGTTTATTTAGCTTTTTTAATTTCATTTTAGATTCACTTTATCTGCATTGGCCAGCCGATGGAACAAGAACAACAGAAGTGGACTGCAATGGTCAACGTTTGTCACGCTTATAAATGTTCATATTTTAAAATATACTCCACCACAAAGTGGAAATCTTGGATGTCACTCAATAGCAAACACATATTTAAAGGGGGAGTCCACCCTGATATTATTTCAATCTGATTGCGCTATAATCTTTCACTGACTACCTGTTCTTCTCATTTTTGTTTGCTTCTATTAAACTAACTTAATATCAGGGTGGACTTCCCCTTTAAAGCTTACAGAAAAAAGTGGAGTCTTATCAATCAGGCCTACAAATGGATATAACATTGGTCCACAGTCTTTTCACAAACACTACCATGTGCTTATTATCTGAGTTACCAATTGTAATTTATCAATAATTTGACGCCAAAGCTGATATGTTGTATCATGCCGGCTTGGTGTAAAAAGGACAACACCTTCACAGATCATGTGGAAAATATTAACCTTCCTCCTTACCATACACAAATTAAACACACTCTTAAATATTTCTCTGACTAGTCTAAAGCTTGGTGAGGAATAGGATTTTTCTGTGTGAACAGGTTAAAGAATAGGATTTTTCTGTGTGAACAGATTTAGGAATAGGATTTTTCTGTGTGAACAGGTTTAGGAATAGGAATTTGCTGTGTGAACAAGGTTTAGGCGATGGGATCTATTCTTGTTAGTAAACAAAAACAATCCCCTTTTCCTCTAGGATCAATTAAGACAGTCTTTAATTAGGATAGAGATTGGGAAGCGTTGCTTAGCAACCATCAACAGGGATCGAGAAATTACAATGCTACGTAGTCAGTGGGTGCGCGATGACGTGATTTATGGTGAATTACGAGGAGGAGAAATTGAGCGCTAATTCAATTTAGGAGGTTGATCTTGCGAACAGTAATCCTCCGACTGGCTACAGCAGTTATGCACTATGCTGGTCAGAATTTAGATACTGTATGATTTATGATTCTGACCTATGCACAGTAAGTGTAATGTACTGTTATTATGGAATTGAAAAAACCATTGCTAGCTCTGCAATGTCATGCACTATACTGGTGAGAATTCAGTTATGATTTAAGAGTCTGGTTTAACGCACCAATAAATGTACAGTTATTATGGAATAGGAAACTCATTGCTAGCGCCGTTTTAATTTTAGGCACTATATTGGTCAAAATTCAGATATGATTTACAATTCTGACCTATGTATAATAAATGTAATGTATATGTTATTATGGAATTGGAAACTCATTGATACCACTGTAATGTTATGCACTAATGATACTGGTCAGAATTCAGATATGATTTATGAGTCTGGTCTACACACCAATAAATGTACTAATGTTGTAGAATGCTGGAACTTTAATTTTAGGCACTATATTGGTCTAAATCCAGATATGATTTATTATTCTCGCTTTAATACGCACCAATAAATGTAGTTACCATGGAATTGGAAACTCTTGCAAGCTAGCACCGCAATGTTGAGCACTATATTGGTCTGATTTAGATATGATTTATGATTCTGGCTTACGCACCAATAAATGTACAGTTACCATGGAATCGGAAACTCCTTCGCTTGCCTGATTTCAAAACAGAAAGAGTGAACAGGATTTCAATGCATTTGATAACATCTGAGTTTCAATTAGCATACATACAGTAGTAGCTAGTTCACCTCATACTCTTTTATCCAGTGCCTAAAATATTTAAATCGTCCAATTATTCCCTGAAACAGAATCAAGCAGCGCTTATTTGTACACAACATGTTGAATGCACATTATTTATTTTCTTTATGACAAAGAAGCAAAACAAAATACCTAAATACATCTTGTACGAGATCATACAAGGAACACATGATATTTTGTGCCATGACAAAAAGAAAAAGAATATGATACAAAAATGAACAAAATAAAATAAAGTTAATGGAAAGACTTCCTAGGTGAAAGTAAACATATAATTTGCAATTTTTCATGGAGAAGAGAAAAGAAAAGGTCACACTTTAATAATCAATCAATGACATATGATATCATTGGCAATTAGCTGTAGATTCAATGTTTAACCTATTGACTTCTGGAACCATTAACTCCTGTGTTAAACCAATGGGAAGGAGAGAGTTTTACTGGCAAGGGGTTAAGTTGACTTTCTAACCAAACCCATGCACCACGCCTTCTTGACTGCTATACGACGAAAGACTAAACCCAGCGGTTCACAACGCAGGCCTATCGACAAGATGCAGTTAGTTCATTAATCAGGAAATTATCCTTAATTCGGGATAGATATATGTCTACAAGAAGGATTTGTGCAAGACAAGCTATAAATAGAGGGGCTTAATAGTAGGGAGGAGAATTAAATCAATTATATCATTGTAATGCATGTTTCCTTTTAATTTTCACAGAACATCATTTAGAATTAACACACATGACACCCTGTGGTGCATCTACATTATGATTAAAAAGGAAGTGGTTCTAATTTACTTTTTGTTTAAAATAAACTTTAGGTACCTCTAAGGTAATTAGAATCTTGAAAATCTCCAGGAGTTTGTGAACGGGGAGGGGAGAAAGGTCAGCAAACTTTTTTTTACATAGAAATGAAAGAAAAAAAACGTAAAACTAAAAAGGTATAAAAATGAAAAGGTCATCCTATTGTGTGGGTGCATTGTTTACTCCTAAACAAACAAAAAAGGAAAGAAGAATTAATTAATAAAGGCTATCCTGTTTGAAGAGGTGGGGGATATTTTGAGGTTGTGTCCTTAGGTATGTCACTTAGGTTTGAAAGGGGGGCAAGGGTTGCTTGTACCCCCTACCACAAACAGAGAAACATACCATAAGAAAACATAGTCAACTAAATTCTGCTGATGATCCACAGCGAAAACACAAGCGCACATGGATACGCGTACAACATGGGAATACACAAACACACGGCATAAATATTAAAGAAATTTGATGCATATGAAAAGGGAAATGTGACTTTGTAAAACTCACATCTTCCTGGTTGAAAATAGCACAACATTTTACTTTGCACAAGCAAAAGTACCCCTGAGTATTACTATTGCACCTAAAATGGTAATGAAACCCGCGGGAGGAAATATCAATGTCTTTAAAAGATACATTATTTACGATTATGATTCATGAAATACAGCCATCTTGAGCAACAGCTGCTCTGAGTGAAAACATAGTTCATGACATTTTGAAATAGACAAAGGTGAAATTTCTACTCCTAAATACCTGAATACAAGGACTACTTTCTATTTATTTTGTGCATAAAACCTCTCAACTCTAAAATTATGGAACAGAGAGCAAATAAAATGAGGAAAAAACAGAGGAAACAAAGACAACAAAGAAAAACAAAGATGATCTACACCATGTACCTCACACAGCAAATATACATGGTCATAGAGCTTATCAAAACAATTGTTCACTTCTCATTAACTTTCACTGTAAACAAAGCAATATAATAACAGTACAAGATTTGCTACTTTAAAAGGAAATTAAAATCAAAGATATCTCACAAGTGTATTGCCAACTTGATACTCACAATATACATGTTCATAGAGTTTATCAAAACAATTTTTCACTTCTCTATCACTTCCACAAATGTGTAAGACATAAACTTTCACTGTACAGCAATTAACAATAGTAGTAAAAGATTTGCTACCTAAGAAGTACATTAAAAGTAAAAGATATCTCACAAGTGTGTTGCCAACTTGATACTCACAATAAGACCCACAAAGAGCACTGATTCTTCCCACCGATTGAAACACCAATTAGACGGGGGCAGTTCCTCCGACGCGATATCCACAAAACCCTGGCACCCAACCTTATGCGGGACAGCCACAGTAGCGGCTCTTAGATCGGCCTTACGAGAGGCAGCGAGGAGGGAAGTGTACGACTTTGACAGATCCGACTTGGCCAAGGAATGATCCACGGCGTCAACGCCCCCGACAAGTTCACCTCCCCCATACCACGAGCGAGTCCTTCGCCTTGCCAATAACTTGCACGCACCTCTTCGCCTCTCCATGCTTATAATCCACTACCGGAAAAAAAGTTCTTGGTAGTCTTGCGTCTTCAGGCTTAGATAGCGTTTACTAAGTAGTCTATGACTGCATTTATGGTTGATTGTCTATGTATACGGTCACGCTGAAAATGAGATAGCGATAATTAGATGTGGAGTCTGGATGGAAGTCTAATTTGAATGAATCTCAGCAACATGTTCCTGATAGTCCTGCGTCTTTAGGCTTAGATAGCGTTTATGAGGGAGTCTTTGAGAGCATTTAATGCTTGATTGTACGGCCACGCTGAAAATGAGATAGCAATAATTAGATTTGGAGTCTGGAAGGAAGTCTAATTTGAATGAATCTCAGCAACATGATGCCTCTTGATATTATTGATAATGATAGCCCTTTCCCCATGCTGATCTATTGTCAACTCCAAACGCTATTAAAATAGAGTCTGTTCATTGTAGACTAGTGATTCATGAAGATCTAGCCTCAAAAGCATGAATGAACAAAAATCAACACTTGCCTGCAGTTTCCAAGGTAAAAATAGCAAAATTGATTCTGCATATTGTTAGCATATGTTTGATCATTCTGTTTATAATCATATTACTCATACCCTGTATCTTTCAGTCGAGACAATTCTGTAAATATGGTCTACAATCTAACAGTCCCCTAGGATAGGCAGTTGTGCCATATGTCTGAACTGTATCAGTAGATATTTTGCAGAATAGTTATTAAATTCAGATATGTACTGGGGAACTGCATGGATGTTATGCCACTGTTGGGTACTGAGTAATGAAAAATATTTGATCAAGACACAGCACCCCCAAAAAAAAATTGTGTCTGAATTGAGAATAATCTTGGGATTCCCGTCAATTGTTCTTTCTCTCTCAAGCAGTATGAAGGTCATCAAACATCCTGGCTAGACTCTTATCCACATTCATATCATAAATATTTTCAACTTGAATTGTATTAGTTGTTAAATGTCGGTATATGCAAGTCTACATGTGGATTAAATCATTTATGTATAATCTTCCATTCCTTTGAAATTGTGTAGGGTGTTTGTCTATTGTGAAATCAGAAGAGTAATGTCATAATCGGTGTCAAATGAGAACTACCAAATCAGTAAAGGTGTATTTTAACCAACCTTTCAATCTATTTAAACCATAGACCTAACTCTAAATTTGACCATTTTCAACTCCAAACCAAACCACAATCCCATGCCAAATAACTTGACCTTAATTCTAACCCAAAATAAACCCTGAAGATAACCCTAAACCTAACCCAAAACTTAACCCTAATCATAATCCCACACCCATGCCTAATCCTATCCTAATACTAAAACCAACCCTTACCCAAACCCGAACCCTGCTTGAGTACGATTTCATAAATGATGCTTGAAAAGTTTAATATTTTCCAAATACTACCGTAAGTAAAAAGGTATATCTTGCTTTCTTTAGAAGAAATCTAAAAAAGTAGAACGACAAAAAAAATACAATTTACGGACCAACATCTATCTCGGAGGCTAATTTTCACTCCAGTTCAAATTTTGACCAATTTCCTCTCTGCAGGAGAACCTTGCTCACGGTTTCCTCTAAAACAACAGGAATGTGGGTGGGTTTCAGATCCATGTGTATACAATCGCCACATGGGTTCTGCTGGGTGCCGTTCACATCAGACCGAAGTTTCAAAATAACCCGCTACTTTCAGACTTGGGATATTCTTCCCGAAGCTAGAAATTGCTTCTTCACGAGACCGATATGCTCATAACAAACTACATGTGTAGATGAAAGTGGGCACAAATTAGCCCGCTATTGGACTTTTTTGGAAAAGACCCAAGATTTCTCGGGATATTTCTTGACCAAATAATAAATAATTGCAACTGCGGGCTGATTAAGACGCAATTTAGCTGGTTAGTTTGAGATCGGGCTAGTTAAAATAGCGGGTTATTTTTCAACTTTGGACTGATGAGAACAGGCCTATAGGGTGCTGTTCACATTAGAACAAATTTTATTTTTATGTAAATTCTGTAGTATTTATGAAATTGTTCATGGTCTTTGTGTTTGTATGTGTGTGTGAAGGTATAACAAACTAAACAGAACACTCACATTTGTGATGGCAGAAACTATCATCTGGCATAACCATATGCTACCCCAAAAATGGTATTGCTTACATCACATAAATACATCAGCCAGGGGAAAGACTATCTAGATTATCATCATAACAACAAGTATCAGATATCTGAAAACGTTCCATTCTTCCCCTACATTAATAATGTTAATTGATAAACTTGGTCCATGGATGGATTATGGAGGGATGATTTATTGCTGAGGGTATTTAGACTTCATTCCAGGCTAAATGAACAATTTTTTTCTATCTGAGGTACACTAGCTACAGCTATTATCATATCAGACAGGTTGTAGCTTCTTGAAATTAGACTACATCTGCTTGGAGCCAAAGGGGCATTGACTCATACATGTATCCTCAGACACAGAGTTAACGTCCTATTGGCTCTGAACAGATGGTTTGCTCTTAGAATGTACAGTAGCTAGCTTAAATTCTCAAAAAAAAATGGTTGTACATGTTCAGCCTCGGCTCAAGTCATCATGGATATTAAGAATATCTTGGGAGAGTCTTTGCTACCAGACTAGTCAACAACATCAGCATATATATCGACATACATGTATATATAAGCACATCCCCCCTCCCCCCCTCCACACAAAACAAAAATAGAAACTTCTTAGGGGTTTGAAAGTAGGTTTAGGAACTGCCAGCAGTTAATTCCATCTTCCACGATCGTCATCACCACATTATCACGTTTCTGACGAATTGCCCGAACCATGCCCAGACCCAAGAATAGAGGCTTCTCCAAGATTACAAGTCTGGAAATGCCGGGTCAGGAGTGCCGAGACTCTGACTTTGCCCGAACCACGAAGATCATGCTGGGATCGGTGTGGGTTTCGAGGCAGTCAAGAAAACTGGGGTCAAATAAATTTCAAGTTGTGTTAGCATTTAATATAGGTCCACTATTCTTGCTGAAAGAGCATTTAAAGGACTGTCTAGCTCAAATTATTGTCCAAATAAGGTCATTATTATTAACTCCTTGAAAATGGTGCTCACTATAATATCTCAAAGAGACCATAGAAAATGTATTTTATTCCAATATGAACAACTTTAAACAGATTGAAATATGTTTGAGTGGTTTGTTTTGTTTTGCATTTAAGAAGGAAAATTTAACAAACATGACTTGCATTATGTTCTTGAAAAGTACACATATCAAATTCAGAATATGGATTATGATTGTGGATTCTGTAAGCACAGACTCTATTAGACAATTTCCAAAATTCATGATGACTATCTTGAGCAAAGTCTAAATCAACTTTCACCAATTTAACACTACATGAGACAGAGAAACGATGATGCAAAAGTAGTCTAATATAATAATAACAATAATGGTTGCTTCTTATATAGCGCACACGTCTGTCACGTCGTGACGCTCATGGCGCTGCCCCGATTATCAAGACCATCATTGTGACTGATGTCTGTAAATGCCTGCTAAATCTAGCAAGTGCCCGCAACAAAAAGTTAAACAGGACTGTTCTCCCACTATGCAATTGAATCGAGTTCTAGAAAATACTTTCTCATATCATAAAATTCTCCCCAATGACGGTTTATTATCAAAAAAGCTTAATTTGTATGTATAAGAGCTCAGATGTTTCCAACAAAAAATCTGCTAGTAAGAGCATGTACATACAAAAAAATCTGTCCTCCTTTAAACCAATTTTTTCTGCTGATTCAGAAGCCAGAATGCGTGGCATTATTTGGGTGCAATGAGATTATACAAAAGCAGGATTTTGATGTTATTCCAGTTTAATCCGAAGTGGTGAGAGACAAAATCTCTATGGATTAGCAGTGCTTCTTAAATTGGCAACATGACACCTCGCGTGTGATTTGACAGAAAACTGTGGGAGCTTTGAAGAGAATGTGGATTCAAAATCCTGTCAATCCTTTTAAATTCACTGATTTCCATGTAATCCTGTATGAGAAGATGTTCCTTTCAAGCTCTAGATCAGTGGTGCCTTTCAAATTGGCAACATATTTCAATTTTCAAGGCATAACATATACCAATTTCTAGGTTTACCCAAAAACGCATAGGAGGTAGGAATTGACAGTCCAGAAGTGGTTCCAAGATGACGATGAGGTATTAATTTAAATCCAAATTCCAAAGTCTGTGAAAAATCTGCAAAATCTTCAAAATGGCAACAATATGCCTTGAACACAACGTAAAATGATATGATACCATTGGCAAACTGCATCCAAACAGCCAGATAATGCACACTTTGCACAGGTACATCAGATATAAAACAGTCTACAGCTCCATACAGTGGCAATATATTCCGCCATTGGAAAGCATCATCGAGCAAGGTTTAGTAGCATCTATGCAGCATGCACTGATAGGTATGGAATATTCACCCCTGACAGAATCAAAGAAACCACTCATAATTCTGAGAAGTAAACAAAAACATTAATAAATTTCTGCTAAAACAATACCAAAGAGCAACTGTTGAGAGACAAGGAGCATTTATGCAGGTGTTGCCCCAACTGGAGTCTGGCTGAGAAATGATATCACTCATTTTTTTTGTTGCTTTTGAAAGAAAGAAAATTGGCCAGGAATGGATGGATGCATCATCGTTGGTTTTTGGACCCACCCCTGATTAATTTCAAATAAATGCTGCCTTGATTCATCAGTTGGGCATCAGTCAGTAAACAATACGCCTTGCTATACGGCGGTAGTCATGGCTCGCTAGACTAGACATGAGTACATACGGTGTATGTAATACTTGGCTTTGTTGATTGTGCTCTCGAGCCATTTCTCTCCCTCCCTCTTTCTGTTTTTGTCTCTCTCTCTCTCTCTCTCTTTCTCTTTCTCTCTCTCTCTTTCTATTTCTCATCTCACTTTTGTAGTTTTCTCTCTCCCTTTTACATACATTGCCATTATATCTTATTTATTTATCTGTACTTCCTCTTTGCCCTCTGTTTACCCCTCTCTCCATCTCTCTTTCTCTCTTATTCACGTTCTATGCCTTCATATCTTCTCCATCTGTTTCTCTGCCCCCCCCCCCCCCTGTGCCTCCCTCTCCTCCCCCTTGTTATCTCTCATTTCTCCCTCACTCTCTCTCTCCCTTTGATATATATTGCCTTCATATCGACATTGTACTTCTCTTTGCCTTCTTTCCCACTCTGTTTACCCTCCCCCTCTCTCTCTCTCTCTCTCTCCCTCTCTCTCTCTCTCTCCATCCATCTCTCTCTCTCCCTCTCTCCATTTCTCTCCCCCTCCCCCATCCCCATCAACCTAAAAAGTATCATTTCTGGGTGTAACCCGAAGACAATTTCATTACAAGCCCGTCATGACAGTCTCCATTCGGTTGGGAAACACCTTTCACACACACACACACACACTCCACTATGTAGTGAGTCATGCATCGGTAAGGTTGAATCTACTTCGCAACTTACACTAGGATCAATTGTTGCGAAGCCTTTAGCAAACAATATGGGTATCACACGCCTTTTGACTTCCAGTTTTTTATGAGTAATACTTATCTCTATTGAAATTACCTGAGGCATGTAACTTTAAACACAATGGTCTGTTTCATTTTTTAAAGTATGAAAGCTTTTTTTTTAAAGTATGAAAGCTTTTTTTTTCTATTTAAAATGTGTAATTTGCTCTGAACTTGAAAGACATTTATTAGTCTGCAAGCACAAGACTGCAAGCCTCTAATTTGACAATTGTCAACAAGTCTTATTTTATCTTGGGCAGAGCCTAGGCTCCAGCTGTCTATGTAGTATGATATGCAGTATGTTGTCAGCTTAGTCTCACAGTGCAGAAACTGTTACGCAAAGCGACTGACACAGATTAGTGCCTACAAACTATATGTATATCACATACATTACAGAAATGCTCCTGCAATAAAATAGTATTTTTATTTACATTTCAAACAATCAAAATTATAGTCTGAGGGACAAGACTATACCACATGCTTTCTCTCCTCCATGTACACCCTCTCTCTCTCTCTCTCCCCCTCTCTCTCTCTCTCTCTCTCTCTCCTCTCTCTCTCTCTCTCTCTCTCTCTCTCTCTCTCTCTCTCTCACCCTCTTTCTCTCTCTCTCTCTGCCCATTGCCTGATTGAAAATGGGTGTGGTCACCAAACTGTATCTCATGCATACAGTAATCCTTGCTTATTCAAGTATGTATCCTTTAGCAAAAAGGCCACATAAAACTGATTCCTGGTTTCTCGCCCACATTCTTAGAAAATGAGGATACAGGAATTCCATTTCACTTGAACAAATTTCAGGACATCAAAATGCTATTGAATCAATTTAAGTCACAAATTTTCCTAATTCAATTATTTGTATACATACTTTAGAGACTCCAAACAACATAAATTTAAATTCATATTAATATTTTTTTTTTTATCTCACTACAGGTATCTAGATTTCATTCATTTTAATGCAGAAACAAAAAATATCACATAACAAACACATTGAGATGGGCCAGGGAAAAAAAAAGGGAGGAAGGAGGATGGGACGAGAAACTAAGAATGAATTTGTTTGGCCTAATCCTAGATCATTCCAGTATGTATCCATTACCATTATCATGTTAGACATACTCGTATCACCAGGAATTCATCTTTGCTATTAGTATTAGAGGGATTAAATGTAGCAAGGCTGTGAAAGGAGATATCTCTTTGGAGCGAGGAGGACGTTAACCCTGTGTAGAATTGATGAGTTATCGCCCTCCTGGTTCCAAACAGACGATGTGAAGAAGAGTGTAATGGTAATATGGTTTGCAAGGCAGAGAGAAGTAGTAAAATGAGCAATTTTTCACAAATTTGTTTATCATCATGATTACGTTAAACTAGTTTGGAACTTTGGGAAAAGACCATGAAGAAAGAAAGACAAAATTATGTAAGTATACAAGGCGGAGTGAAGTAGTTAAATGAGCAATGCTTAGCAAATTTGTTTATCATCATGATTATGTTGTAACTACATGTAGTTTGCAACTTTTGAAAAAGACCATGAAGAAAACTAAAATAAATCAAATACATCAAATAAATCAAATAACAAATTGTTGATCCTCCCTCAGTACATGCACATGTTTTGTGCACATTCATGTGTTGTTATTTATTGTTATCTTTTGCCAATGGAGGCCAAATTTCTGTGTTTCTTAAGTGGACAATAAAATTTGAATCTTGAATGGTACAACTGCCTCTACTTAAGTTATTTTTCTCACATTTGTCTCTCTCCACCCAGGTTATTAAATGCATACGTGTACTGTGCATGGCAATGTTGGGGGTAATAATATGTATTTGTGTGACATGTAGGAAGAGCTGTATTGATACTGATGAGGCTACCGTGCACAAATATGACCAAATTATTATCATCATCATCATCATCATCATCATCATCATCATCATCAATATCATCATCATCATCATCATCATCATCATCATCATCATCATCAACATCATCATCATCATCATCATCATCATCATCATCATCATCATCATCACCATCATCATCATCATCATCATCATTATTTTTATCGGTATCAGCCAAGTCTGTTAAAATGTGTGCTGATGACCCGATGTCCGCGTAGACGACAGACTAAACAAATGAACCGTTGCAATGTGTTCAGGAATATTGATTTTCATTTCCGATGCGAGAAGACCCTGTAGTATGTATACAGGAAGATCTACATAGTTATCATCCAAAAGCCCCAAGGTCCGATAACATTGGAGCAACGAGTTCTCGTTTATCGGTCAAAAACGAGGCGAGATGGAAATGTCTCAAGCGAAATCAATAAGCAATCATGTCTGATAAAGACGAGGAATAGAAGGGTTGAGGGCAATTCCACGGTAACGGAAGGACACTCAGACAAGATTTTTGAACTTCAGGTTCATACTAAAAGAACTGTTTTATTAGTATAAGATGTGAAACAGTACAGATATAATACCTATATAAGTGCCTTTAATTCTCCCCAAAAAAATTGTCATTATAGTTAAGTAGTTTAAGAATGTGCATATTAATTATCTCGGTAACGGAAGGACATAAAAATGGACATGGTTTTTCCAGTTAATTAGTGTTTATCCAAACTTTGTGAAGTTGATGAAGCTTTCCACTTGACTGAAACACATTTTGTTCCCCATAGTTTAATACATACTAATAAAACATTTCTTTTAGTATGAACCTGAAGTTCAAAAATCTTGTCTGAGTGTCCTTCCGTTACCGTGGAATTGCCCTTGACAACATTATTACATTGCTTGTGGTTATCTTATGATATTGGTGATTTGCTATTTGGTCTACGTCTACTATCCACATGGTCTAATAATGATTTCATCTAATGACCATTTAGGTTGATAGCCATTTGGTCTAGTTTTCATTTAGTCTAATAATCAGTTAGTCTAATTTCAGTTTGTCTAATGCCCATTTCGTCTACTATCATATAAGGTCTCATAACCATTTAATGATTATTATTTTATGATTAAATGGTTATTAGGCCATATGGAATATGGAACGTAGACAAAATGTGCTTTAAATGGGAATAGACCAATTGGGAAGAAGGAAAATTGGTTTTAGACCAAACAGCAACTACATGTAATCATGGTATCAAGGGGCAATGAACATTAGTAGAAAGCTACATCATGCCAAGTCAGTGTATAAAGGCATTGCAAAGCATGATGAGTGCATGGTACTATTCTACTTAAGGTTGTTAACGTATCAGAGATTTAATGCTCTTAAAATTATTTATAGCTGTACCAAAATCCCATATCAAATTTATAGCCATGGAAATGACCATGGAATTGAATGAATACATTAATAAATTAGAATTTAATATGCATCCAATCCTCCCACTGCATGTATCCCCTAGAATGTTCTAAAATATTGTACATTGCATTTGTAGTAAGGTAAGTTGAACTTCACAAGCACTCATCTCATAATACAGTCCCATGCATGTGTTTTTGTGTTTTACGGTCGACCAAACGTGACGGTTCTGTAAATCAATACTATTGATTGACTGTGGGTAAACTACTTAGAATCCTCATTACAAGGCTATAGATCAGTGGGTTTAAATGCTGGGGCTAGAGCCGCAGTAGATTGTAGATAGAACAGACATTTTAAAGTACTTAGAGGATTGCACTATTTGTGTCCCATCAAAAATGAAATAATTAATCTAAAACTTCTACAAATCTTAATCTAGGATATATTTCAAATACAAAATAGTTGCTAAAGCCTACTTCCACTCTTCCAAAAAATCTTTAAACACCAAAACAGATGCAGTTCATGCTCATAGGCTCATATGAATGTTGTTATGTTAGGATTTCAGAAGTTGTATCTATAAACTATATGTGGACTTTACATACGTTCGGACAGTCTAACACAGACAAGTACATGTACGACACTAAAATCGTCAAAACGTGATAAATGTTTAATCAATTTACAAATCACCAACACATCAAAATGTGTGACAAAAGATTTACTGGTGGCTCAGTAATTGTTGATTCTTTAATCTTTATCAATCACAATCTAATCATAATGCTGTTCGAATTTGACAATAGGACAGCAATTTTTCACTTTCGATGTAAATTTGTGCGATTGTAATTTTTTTGTTCTAAAGAGAACTCAAAGGCTTAATTATCCTCAATTGAAAACCATATCCCTGTACTTGACAATCTCGACAATCAAATTTCCCTCTCGGAAGCGGAAGAAAGCCCTCGTACGACCCGACCCGCTACCGTTCCTGGGTCCAGAGCTGGTATTCGGTCGGAGGTCAGGCATGCCTCCTCCCATCTCACGTTACCATGGTAACATTCTTTGAGAGCAGGAAGTGGAGGAGTCTAATTTCTGATGTTTGTGAGCTCAGGATAAGTTTCATTGGCTAAACAAAGAGTTACTTTATACAACGGCTTTTCCTGTTCGGTGTAGGCTTTCACAAACATTAATTTTCAATACAGAACATGCTATTTGCTTTTCCGATGAAGACTGACAGCTTATTGCTAGTAACATCGTTTATTTGGATTCAAAAGGGCATTAACTCATATCTATGTTTACAGACTTTAAATAACGCCATTCTAGCTCCAGAGGCAAAATATCAAATATCTTTCATTTGTTGTAAATTTTCATTGGCTACACAAAGAATTACTATATACTGAGGCTTATCCTGGAGGTTGTTGGCTTTTACGAACAACAACTTGCCAAAATTCAAGAACTGTTCAAATTTTCTGGAAAAAGGGGGAGGGGGATGCAGACCCGAGGGATGGAAGGCCGGCAGCATTATTTCTAGGAATTTCTACCAGCCAAGTTTGAAATGTGATCTTTTGTGTATACTTCACAATGAAATAATATAATAGTATTTGGTTCTTGTATATAGCACATATCACATTATATAACGTCTCTACATGTATACGCTTCTGAAGAGCTTTGGAAATCATTACCCTAGCTTTAGCTCCGGCAGCCGTTATCTGCGCACAGCGCATTTCAAGGAATAATCTTCACCTGGGTCGAGAGTGGCAAATGAAAATTAATATCTTGCAAAAGGACTTTAGTGCTGTGGCAGGAATCGAACCGTGGACCTTGTGATCCAGTCCTCTGACGAATCCACTCAACCACGACACCTCTATACTTTCATGTTAAAGGCCCACTGCACTACTTGTGGCTACTTGCGCCCTCTTACAACAAACAATGCCTAATCGGTGACCATTGGTCCCCATGATCCTCTTTTTCTTATGTTAACTGAGAGCTGAGTTGATGAGATAACCACCTGTCCAGTGACCTTGCAGGGCGCTCTAATCCCTCCTGTAAACTATGGCAGATAAGCTTTAAGTCATATATGAAAATCAAATCAATTCCCCAGGGGCTCTTTTCCAACCCTTACCCCTCTGATTGAAAGTCAAGTGAATGAACCACTCTACCACTCTAATATCATCATCTCTGAGACAGTATCATCTGGTAAAGACATGACGCTCGCTTGCCTCTTGTGGCAGCGCATCTTGGATCTTGGATGAGGAGGGGTGACTCAACATGCTCATTAACGGCAGGTTTCATGTCACGACTAATGGCCAATTCATCTGTCATAAATGGATGGATAAGATTACTACCAAATGCATGCATGTACAGTTGTACACATTCATTAAACCTACATTTCAGAGTATACCTTGCCTAAAAGGAAGAGTTACTCGTCCTGATTTGGTAATGGACTTATGGGCAACTGAAAAGTTGTAAATTTAGGCTTATCATGTAAATCTAGCAATTATGCTCGAGTCTTTCTTGAATATTTGCTTCATATTTGAAACACGAGCTGACAAAACCTTCAAAATTCCCTTCAAGGGCTTCATTTGTATAAGAGCCTTCCAAATGAAAAAAAAAGAAATTAGAAGAAAAGGGATGGTGTACTAAATCTGGAGAAGAAATTGCACGAAAACTCAAAGAATCTTTATAAAACTACGCACAAAGATAAGTTTCAAGTTCAACCTTGCCTTGCAAATATTTGCCACTATAAGGCCCGTCTTCACTATCTCGAGATTGCCAAATATCCAGCTATTTGAACTATCCCGATCTTGGGATATTATCCTGACCAACTATCCAGCTAATTTGCTACTTCGGTCTAATGAAGACGCAAATTAGCTGGATAGTTTGCGATCGGGATAATTCAAATAGCTGGATATTTGGCAATCTCGAGATAGTGCAGACACGCTTTATGGGGAATGGCAGATCTGAAATGTTGTAAAGTAAGGGGGTGGGCCACTTTCTGTTCAGAATTTACTGTTTAGAAAATTCCCAACAAGATATCCATCAAGGGGGGAACTTTTCAATGGTACTGTAATAGGTTTTAAATGGGGAAGGGGGTATATATCAACTGGCTGTGCCCCGGCCCCCCTCCTTCAACCTCAACCCCCCAACGCCCTAACTGCTGTGAGGTTTTACAAAGAGTTGCACATCTTGACCGGACTATCTAAATGAAAACCTTGACGAGAGGAAAACAAACCTCATATTGCTGGTGAAATCATAATGACACTTTGACAGGTCAAGCCAAGTTCATGAGATTCTAATTAAATAGCTGTTTTCTTCATCAAACAATAGAGGGGGCATGCAAACAACAGACGTGGATATGAGGACAGATTGGAAATCGCTTTCAAAGATGGCCTCACTTCAAGGCTCCTGTGTCATTTTGTCATCACAATGATTTTTCTGGAAATGCTGAATACAATGGACTTTGCAAAATTTAATACAGTGTATGTAGATGAATTCAATAGGTCATTTTCCAATAGGTCATTTTCGTAATGTAATCAAATTTAATGCACAAATATTTACCGGTTAGTGCCTCATTACAAATGATGATGCATTCACTAGGTACAATGTAATTGAATTTCAATCGTCAGAATGCGAATTGAATACATTACATATTGTAAGGTAGGACTTGCCATAATGGTTGTTGTACCAAGGAGGTACTAAGGAGGTACCTCCTTGGTCGTAACTAACAATGCATTGAATCTGATATGAGAATGGTATATTAATTGCTACTTGACTGGAGTGTACAGCAATCAACTTGAAAAAAGCCATTTACAAAGGCAGTTTTATCACCGACTATCAGCAAAGTCCTCTGCAGTAATACATACTTTATGATTTTAAAGAAATAGTGATGTGAAGTGTTGTAGGACCTGTTGAGAGTTGAATGGCTACCGGCCACCTATGGTTGCTTTGATCAAGTGTGTCCCAGAGACGAATGATGATGTAAACAGGTTTCACAATTTATCTAGCATATCTATCTCTTCTGCCTACATGTATGTACATAATATGAATAGCAGAACTAATATTGGATACATTTTTATAGCGCACATATCCACCACGCAAGGTGCTCAAGACGCCCCAATATCACCCCGGCTCTGCTTTACTACCAATTTCGGTGCTCCAAGCAATCAAGAAATTCCCTCCTACCTGTACACCCATGTCACCCCTGGGTGGAGAGTGGCAAGTTTAGATTAATGTCGTGCTAAAGGACTCGAATCGCGAACCATGCGATCCACAGTCTCTTGACATACATGTATCCATTAGAGTGTCTATCCATTCCCCATTTTATACTATTTACGTAAAAAGTTGCAGCTTGTCATGATATCATTATCATTATTGTGTCAGGGGGTTCCTTCCACTACTTTGACTCTGAGAGCAAGCGACTTTCAATCTGGCTTTCTCGCTCGCTCGTCTGACCCCTCGTTTCTCCAATATAAATTGAGGTTAATGAACAATTGAGCAGGCAAGGGCAAATGGGACGTAAACATGTTGCCACTTTCGAGCCAGAAGGGCATTACCTCATATTATTTTTAGTTTTTATACACAGTTACTGCCCTTCTGGCGGCAAACTGACGATATTATTGACTTGGTATATTTATAATCGCTAGCCTAACTCCTAACTAGAAGAAGATTTTTTTTTTGCACTTACCTCTCTTAAATGAAAAATGATTCAAAGCTTGTATCCAGAGTACATGAGACCTCAATACAAATCACATTAATCTAAAAGCAGAGATATTTATTTATAACAGGATTGCAACTACTTTTGATGAATCAACCTCAGACAATAGACCATTTTGGGGATGTAATAAATGTGTACTGTATGCATAAATCCGTGCTGATGCCATGTTACAAATCATTTCATTCACCTGTTGAAAATAATTGTATTTCAATCGTCATAATGTGAATTGCATGGATACGTTAATGGTTGCTAGGTAGGAGAAACATTATGGCTCGCCCTACCTAACAACACGCATTGCATCCATTTGCATTCTGACTACTGAAATACACTTATTCATAACAGGTGAATGAAATAATTTGCAACGAGGCACTTAACAAAGGTTTATGCATTAAATTTGACTACATTACGAAAATGGCCTTTTGGAACTGTACTTAATTAAATGGCCAATTTCAATAGCCCTGCGCCGTACCTGTGCAAACTGACAGTGATGTGTCACATAATCCAAGCATTTCTCTGGGATGTACAATAACGTACCATTGAAATCCCCTGCGAGTTTAATTTCTGAAAATAGTTGCAATTGTGTTTTCTGTCATTTTAATTCTATCAGAGTCCTTTTTTTGTAACAAGACAATTTAAACTTGTTTAGAGCATTCATTCATTTTTGCAGCTTGAAAACTTACATGAATTTGGATCAATCGTAAAATTCACAAAATTACCCAAATTTTTTCTGATTTTTTTTTTTTTACAGTAACAAGGCGATTTCTTTGATGAATAATGGGAGCCTTAAACAAATGGAAATAAACAAGAGTTGAGACTGAGAGTGAAAATCCTGAAAGTGAAACTAAAAATGTTCCATGTTTCCATGATATTGCTGAGCAAAAATACTGTCTGTTTGGAGCTAAAAGCACATTAACTCTGCATAAACACCATCCGGTTTCAAACAGACGATATGTACATGTACATGTAGATACTCAGGTCAGTGATTTTTGATTTGCTAATCAAGCATCAACTACGTTTCTTTTATAGAATAATTCAAACTTACCTCTGAGGCTTAATTGATAATCACTGGCACAGGCTTAATTTCTTGCTGGACTAGAATTATATTCCTTTCTATTTAAGCTCTAAATGACAGCACTGAAACGGTCCAAAGAGTTGAAAACTTTAAGTTCACAAAAAAAAATGTCCACTTCTGTATCTCCTGATTCAGCAAATGCAATTATCACAATGAAACACAATCAAAAGAACCGATAAGAATCCAGGAAGTTCATAAGGATTTAGAAAAACATGCCCCGAGCTCGGCAATACCTCGATCTCCAAAGACTTGTAAGCAAGACACCGACACAGCATATATTTTTTGGTGAAAGAAAAATCTTTCCTTTCTGCTTGATGACAAAACTGTTGTGCACAGGCATAGTTAACTGATTAAATTCCTAAATGTTTTCACTCCCCATGGCTTAATACAGGAACCATGCACCTCCGACAGGCACTGGGTTAAACATCAACCTTCTCCTGGAAAGCAAACAGCACATGCAGCTACTACGAGGTAAACCTCCTAACTGAGCAGAAATGGAAAGTACAGGCATGTCAGGGGTCGGTGGTGCTTTGCTCGCTCAGACTTGTGGGTGTATCCAACTAGAAGGCGTTGCGTGAGTGAGTGTGAAAGGGAGGAGGGGTGGGGGTGTAGGAAAGGAAACTCCATGAAATTGCAAGACATCTTTTGTATTGTATGGGTAAATGAATATGGTGCAGGCATGATAGTACCCTCATCTGCATAAAGAACAGGTGGGTTGTGAGGTGGGGAGCAAATGGGGGGGGGGGGAAGAGGGTGAGGGGATCTGATTCCCCCCCCCCCCCATTAATATTTTCTGTCAGCAAATTTTGATGTTTTCTCTAACCATGTTGACGAGAAAAATTGATGCCTTTTGTGTTTTTTTGCTGATAGAATTGTTGAATAGATTTCTTGTTCGGAAATTTGGTCCATCACCCCCTCATATTCAAGGTGGTCTATCGCTGCAAATTCATCAGTTACAGCCCATTAACAATTTTCTTTTCTGATTTGAGAAATTCAATAACAGCCAAACAGGTTGTATCAAGTTTTATGGGGTGCTAAAAGTAAGTATATCTCGGCGAATGTGGCAAAAATATGAAAATAGCCCAGATTTTTTAATTTCATCCCAAGACTAACAATGAGATCTATGTAATCGAGTTCTTGAGCATTCCTTAGTGACTTTATGACATGCCTTTGTCAATTTACATCTACGGCTAAGGCTACGTCACTACATACCACAGGAAACCCTCCCAGTTATTCAGATCACCAAAATATGTCTTGAAAGGAGGTGTGGCCTCAGGAAGTTTTACATTCCATCGTGGCTATTTCCACTCAAAATATTCACAAGTACACCAAGATATATATTCCAATTTTCTGAATGGATAACCAAACATATTTATGACGTTACACATATATTCATAAAATATATAGACCTTGGGGTATGTTCTTAAAGGCCAATCCCACTCGTGAATATATGTTTATATACCCAAAATTTAGAATGAAGAAAAAAGAAGTATTGCTTCGCAATAATCCAAGGAATTCTCTTCCTACAAGGTGTATGTAGGCCTACCCCTATTAAATACACCTTGGTTTGGGAGTGGCAAGGCAGATGTCGTTGATATTAAGCCTAGAGCTGTGCCAGGGTTTGAACCTACAACTTTCAAAGTCTCCAGTCACGGTCTCAAACCACTCAACCACAATACACCTTAACAGGAATTTAGAGCATCTAGAGAGGATAAGTGCTGTGCTGTGACTTGAACCAATGATCTAATGATCTTTGCATCTCCTGTCACGATTTGCAACAACCAACCAAAACACCTTTACCTCAATTTCATGCATATACTGTGAGTTAAGAGAGGAAAGGGCCGAGATGGGGCTTGAACCTCCGACCTTCATATCTCAAGCCAAGATTTTAAACCACTAGGCCACAGATGGCTATACACCTTTGCAATAAGGAACACAAGAAGAATATGTTCTCTGTTGAACACCAGAAGGGCATGTAGATGTTAACAGGTCAACACCCTTTTGGCTATAAAAAAATATTAAACTACATATATAGATTGGGAGGGTTGCTTTCTGCCCATGTACACCCCAATCTGGCTATAGCTTCACGGAAAAGAGCTGACAGGATACAGGGTCAAATAAAAGGTCAAGTTTGGATGGGCGGAGTAACATTTTTACCAAGTCAGCCATACCTGTTTCAGTTTTCCTTCGATGATGGTGTTCCGAGATCTTTCTTCCTCCTAGGTTTTGTTCTTCATGCTATTTAATCACTGGCTTTGCACAGTGGTTTCCTCGAGACCACCTCCATTCTCCTTCTCTTTCTTCCTCTTCCTCTTGCAATTTTCTTTTCATGTTTCCAACCTTTCCCCATTTTGTTTTCTTTGTCTCTCTTTCTCTCCTTGTCCCTCTCCACCCCTCTCACCTACATGTACTTTGTTTACAGTTTAAGTTCACAAACATTTTCTCCAACTTTACATGTACCGGTATGCCTACAGATCTCTCTTATCTTTTAAAAAAAACTTTCTTGTTTAACCTTTTCCCCTGCAATAATGTCCATCTCTCGATCTCTGTCTCATTATTATTTCAGAGTGTATTAAACTGTATGCTCTATCTGTCTGTCTGTCCGTCTATCTGTTCGTCCGTCTGCCCCTCTCTCTCTCTTTCTCTCTATCTGTGACTGTCTCGATCTCCCATCCCCCCTCTGCCTCCCACTGCCTAACTCTCTCTCTCCAGCAATTTCTCCATTTTAACCGTATGTCACAATAATCCATGTTATCTTGTGTGGAAGATGATTTATCCCAAACGTGTTATGAAAAATAAACAATGCCCATGTCAGATGCATGCACGATGTGACATTACTCTATACATGCTTGAGCTGGCCCCAGTGAATCTCAAAGCCATATTCACACATCTAGCAGCCTTATTCATGATAACATTTTTTAACTGTTGATTGTTCACACAGGGAAGTATTAACAACTTACAGGTCATAGGCCTACAGAAACAATTTTGGCGTGTCTGTACAATATTCATGTCACACATGCTTAGGTGACAAAATGGTCAATATGCTACACTAGCTGAATTCTTTGACTCTGGCTTAACACTTTTTTGTACCATAACCATTATCCTACAACACCTAAAACTTGATTGCAACCCGAACCCTAGGCTCACTGTATATCTTTGTTGACAAAGAAAATTTGAGTAATAATCCCCAAGTCAAATAGCGGGATATTTGGGAAACAAGACCAACTGCTGGCTTATGGACGTAAATTAACTGGTTAATTTGCGATTGGGAGAGTTAAAATAGTGGGTTATTTGGCAATCTCGAGCTGATAAAGCCAGGCCTATTGATGCTTATGTGACTTCCTTAGATAAACAAAATTATTATCATATCAAATTGTATCACTTGAACCCGCTATCATTCAAAACAAGTTTAAGTAGATTACTACACGTATATTATCATGAACAGTGTGTTGAACATGTATGAACACAACAAAAGAGTAACCCTGGTACCATCCACATTACATCTACATCAATCAGTCTCCCACCGCATAACAATACAACCCTTTCCTGGAAGTTCAAAATGGCATGGCCACAAATAATACAGGTGGAATTGGAAATGTCTACATCGTCTAGGTGACTTTCTTGTCACAACACCCGACGAAATGTGCTCAACTGCACGTACCCGAGGCATTTCATATCTTTTCTTACCAACGGTTATCAGAAAGATAAACCAATACTCAAAGAACTAGAGCAGAAGAACATGCAAGCAAGAAACATGGAAAAAGGGAAGCTTGCGATGAAAGAGTATGGAAGTCCACCAGCCTTCCACAAGTCGTTAGTAAACATCATAATTATCAAACTAGATGAAGGTCATACATGCATGTGATGTCCTCAACCAGTGCAAGCTATCATACTCAAACTTCTGAGGGTCAATTTTGTGTTTATTTTAGCGAGGCTGCATGATTACTCTAATTACAGTACAAGATGGGTCAATTTTTTGTGTGCTTTTGCAAGGCTGAATGAAGTATCCTCATTAGACTACAAGATATACTCAAAAATACATGGAAGTAAAGAGCAATTTATTCACTTGCAGATTACAATGGACCATATTGTACAATATGTTTTAAACAGAAGTACCGTTACTGTATATCAGCACATATGTAAGGTCTTTTTGTTTAAAAAATGCAAAATCCCAGTCAAAATTCAATAAATAAATGGGAAGTACTTTTACTTTACCTGAATTTCAGTAGCTCTGTCCTGCCCCACAAATGCCTGTCTTGTTTCACACATGGCAACTTGTTCCCTTGAATTTCTCGCAGGTTGCATGACACCTTCATTCACAGTGTCTGTTGTAGATTCACCAGGAGTGGTGAGAGATATGGTGTCTGGCACAACGGATGGAACTTCTGCAGGATGGTCCAAAGCAAGAGAAACACCCAGATCTTTAACTTTGTTCAGTACAAGGGCACCAGAGGTTCTTTCGATCTTGTAGGACCCAAGGTTCTTGACCCTGGAAGGGTCCTGCCCCTTGGTGTTGTCTTTGAGATTGCCGACTCTAGGAGGGTTATCTATGCTTTGACATGATCTAGAACGCTGAGGCATTGAAGAAGTATCATCCATGAACACATCATCGCTTTGGGTGGATTCTAGTCTCTGGAGGGGGATACCTGTTCTATCACCATCCTTGCTTTCATTAGAGCTTCCATGAGGATGTGCCTGAGAGGGAGTAGAAGCTGCAGAAGTTTCAATGACTGGTTGGTTGGGAGTCGAATGTCGCTTGATCCGGTTAGCATACCTTGAGCTCCTTCTCCGACTAAATGTGCCAGAGCTTCTAGACGATGTGTTTTGTTCCAAGTCTGATGGCATCTGATGGTGCTCAGATCTATCATCCGTTGACGATTCTCCTCTATCATCAAGCAATATATTGAAGTCCTCAGAATCTAACTCTCCTGCCAACCTCCTCTCAAGGACTTCAACCCTGTGTCTCAGAAGCTGCAGCTCATCGTCCATCACAGCTGAACTTGCCGATGGTTCGCTCAGGGTTCGTGATGGTAAGGCAAAATCGTCCAGCGATTGCTGCAAGACCAGTGTCCTTCCTTCACTGTAGCGCCTCGGCGGAAGCGCAGGCTGACCTTCCCTACCTCGAGGCAGAGTGGAAGCCGCAGCTAGCGATCCAATACTTGGTATCCTATTCAAAGGAGACGCCAACCCTCCACCGTTCCTCTCATAAAACATTTCTGAATTAACAGAATAACTTCCTTCAGGAGATGGCAAAGAACTTGACATCTTTCGACCCCTGTAGCTACAGACTTGAGACTCTTCTTGGCCTCCCCCCTCAGAACCAACAATCACAATATCAGTCAACTTCATCTTGTGCCTTGTGGTCTTTGACTTGGAGGTGCGATGGTTCTCCAAATCCAGCTCACTTGACGCAACAGATCGACGGATCAGCTGTCCGACCGAGGGACCAAGGGATTGCGACCTACGTTTCGCTTCTCCGAAAATTCGCCAAGTGCGTCCCTTCTTTCGCCTCGACTTTGCTGGATCCAAATGTTCGTAGTGATGGTCATCTGCAGGGTCAGTAGCAGGGCTGTCCAACTTTGCGAAGGAGCTGTGCTGCCTGGATTGATCCAGGTGTGCATTGGGTATGAGGTAGCCATTCTCTGTTATCTCCATGGTGGCTCGCCTTTTTAAAAGTGCCTCCATTGCGATTTAGTTTTAACAACAGCCTTCAAGATCTGCTAATTATTGCATGACTGTGGGAATTCATCATGTACTTTTAGAATTTATATTGACCACTTCTTTACCAATTTAAATGGCAATATGCCTTTAACGTGCCTGTATAAAAAATATGTTAAAGGAAAGCTTTTGCTCATGGTTCAGTCTTGGATCAATTATATTCAAACATTTCTTTTTATCTCCAAATGCATCACATGATACATCAATGTTGAATGACAGGACAGGATGTCCCTTTTAGATTAAACACAAACACTGTCAATTTTGTCTTCTTTGAGCCTTCACTGGTTCTCAATTTCATCACAAGTACAAGCTGACAAAGATCTCACTGTTGATCTCAAGTATTTCCTGATCATGTCAAAAAAATGTTTCTCCACGTTGCAAACGTTTGCCCTTCTATCTGCCACCAGGTAGAATTTCCTAACGCAAACATCGCCAGGTATTTTTAGCGCCTAAGTGGTTCCAAGCCTTTTCCTGTCTCTGTTGATTCTGTCCCACATGGAATATGCTCGGCCTTCGGTTATGTTCTGCACAGGCTAGACAAAAGGACTGAATCGATTAGAATGGTGGCCCTGACTTCACCCTAAAGCATCCCACAAGATGCTCCTCTTGAAGCTCGTTTGCTAATTGGAATTCCACCAAATAGATTGTAAATAGTAAACAAAATACTGCCAAGCTGAGAAAACGACTACTGACCTAAAAATTATATTTCTTACTGGGATATTGAGCATTAAAAGAAGCTTTCAAGCATTCCAATTATGTGGGATAATCAGATTAGAAACATGTTCTGCTTCCCCCAAATCATCCAAAGAAGATTTTTAAACTCTGAAATATTTTAACCAATGCAAAGGGCACCCTACATTTTAATTCATTCATTAGCAGTTCAATTATTTTAGGTCAGAAATTTTTTTGTTTTTTTCTGCCTTTAGATTAGTGCCGAGTTTTGACTCTTCAAAGTTCATTGACTCTAATAATCAGAGAATGCTTTTATTTGACACATTTGATATCCTGCTATTGTCAGGGTTATTCCCATCATGTCCAAACCAACGATCTTTAGCAGATAATTTTGGTTGTCTCTAGATCGCTATCTGGCAACTTTCAGGTTTCAATGGCCTGCCATTGGGGTCAAAAGTACATGCAGGAACAAATTAAAAGACAATGGCCTTTTATAGAACAGTTGCCCACCACTTTATAGAAGGATGGTACACTCAACCACTGAAGATAGCGTCAATTTTACCAAAGCTGACACTTGAGATTCATCAACAATGTATCAAAGTGGTACATGGCAGTCACATTACCCGAGGTGCTTCAAAGTACGCAAGCTTTAGTGAGTGGGAACGGATGGCCTCGGCTGCGATTAGGCAGATTTTTGTCAAGTTTGGTCCAAATCCTTCTTCCTCTGCGACGGAAATGGCTTTGCTATGGCAACCAAACATGCTCCGAGGGTCCACGAACGGACATCCAGGTAATAACAATAGTTTCCTCCTCGCCTTGAGATTTTCCTTCTCTATGAGACAGGAAATATCTCCCTGAAGGTATAAAGACTGGTTTCTCTTTACTGGTAAACCAAACTACCACAGAGACTTCACATATATTCCAAGTTCATGATACGACGATGATGATCTAGCTTTAGATGGTGTCTCAGGGCACGGTTGTCATGGTAATCGCTACCTCAGAGTGCGTCTGAATGCAAGTCTCTTAGGGGTGGCGAGAGTAGCTTCTTTAGGCAGGTGTTCAGAAATCTTAGGAATCAATTTTTCTTTTCAGCATCGCTAGATACCTGCATAGATGAAGAAAAACAAAAGAGAGAAAAGCAGGAGATTAGTCATACGTTTATTACTCCATGATGAAGCTATAAGTTATAATAACAAAATTAGCTAATAGATATAAGTAGAGGCATTATTTATTATTTTGAGAGTCAATGGGTTATTTAGAGATTTTTTTTTTTTACATTTAAGGTAACATCTTGAGAGATTGGAGAATTATGAACTATGTTGAAACAGACAATCTTATCTGTATTTCTGATTTTCAGAGAAGATTTAAAACTTTTCGTACAAAAATTCTACATTGTAGATTTGCAGTGATAAACTTTAAAATTACTTAATCATCATCACTTGAAGAGTAATGTAATTAAAATTAAAATTATTATCTCTACACATACCCTTCATTTGTGTAAGTAAAATAAACCATCTGAAACTATTCATACTTTATAACCTCATAACAATCATTTTAATAAAATTTATGAAGAAAGATGATTAGAAAGGAAAACTGCAAAGAGCAAAATCAAAAGACAAGACTGGATATCATTAAATAAATGAAGAGAGTGAAGTTAGAAAGAAAGAGTCATGAATTTTCATAAAGAAAACTAGATCTGACAATAGAACAACATTTACAAACACAAACACATTTTGTTTTTTAATACAAGGATATGACCACACAGACAAGGATCTTTGTAGGTATATAAAGAGAAATAAACAAACAGGAAAAACAAAGGGTAGCTTACAGCTATGATTCACAGTTTAGAATTTAAAATTTACTTATAATGCCTAAATTGAGTGGCTATTTGATAATTGAAAATCATTCAAATTGTAAATTGTAGCATATATTACATATCAACACTCAAAACAAGGTTGCTTAAAGCTTGTAAATAGTACAACTGATAGAATATGTTGTGATTGTTTGTGGAGATAACGACAGCTTTTGAAGGTTATCTTGTGGAGCATCTGACATGAATTCTACGACCATGGAATAACGATGCACCCAGAATAATTGTGTGCTGCTTAGACCACAGCTGTACATGTATCTATAGATACCATTTATATTATTTTCATGAAATAATAAGCGTCATATCTAATGTCAATCTACATAATTATTATGTGTAACGTCATCGGTCCCAATCCGCCAATGCAGTTTAAATTACATATTATGCGTAAATCTGTAGATATCTTTTTGTATTGGAGATAATGGTTTGAAGAGAAAGTTGCGTTCTAGTCTAGATGAAAAGCATCCTTTGTATGCCAGTTTGCATTTAGAGAAGAAACAGAAAAATGGGGAAAAGTTTTCAACAAAAGTTCAATGACGTATATATGTGTATCTGTACTCCCAAGATGTGGGCTTCCTCAGTCTTTGTCTATACGTTTAGAAGAATGTTAGAGAAGAAACAGAGAAATGGGGAAACATTTTGGACAAAACTTTGATGAAGCAAATGTGTGTCTGTTGTCCCATACACCCATTTGTGTGTGGAGTGCATGTGATTTCATGAGATTGAGCCAAAACTTTTTTTTAATTTTGATCATTCTAAGTCCCAAAGTATTAATAAGTTCTCATGTACAGTACATCGCAACCAGCCTTCACCGATCCTTTCTTTCACTATGTAATCACTTTTATACCAGACCTCAACTTTACCTTTAAACATGCCTAAAACAGTTTCTCTGGTAGGTATTGTTGAAGTTCTCTTATCTGATGTAGAAAAATATCTATCCAACAATTAACCCCTCTGCATTCAATGCGACCTGCGCTCTGAATATATCTTGCATAGCTCAATGCACTTTCTCGTTGTCTGAGAAATTATGGATTAATGAAAATCAAAATGTACCCGAAGATCTAGGCCTTTGTATTGTTGTCTGGCATGTCAAGTGATTTTTCCTTATCTGATACAGGATGAATAATGAATAAATTCTCCCTGTAGCAGTTGAAATTAAAATGGGTCACCAATTTGCTCTCAGTGCACAAGTTGAGAATAGTGCAAACGCCATAATGATATCATATAATTGCATCTACATCGTGAGCCTTTTTGTAGTATCCCTCCACTGCTCTTTGAACATCCCCCCCCCCCCCCTACCCCCTCCCCCTCTGGGGATAAATCACTTTCAACTGTCACTGTGTGATTATTAATCTCCTATATTTCTTTGTTACTTTTCCTTTTCTAATCAAGTGTGTGGGTGAGTGTGTGTCTGTGTGTGTTTGAGAGTGAGTGTGTGTGTGTTTGGGAGTGTGGGTGGGTGCGTTTGGGAGTGTGGGTGGGTGCGTTTGGGAGTGTGGGTGGGTGCGTTTGGGAGTGTGGGTGGGTGTGTTTGGGAGAGAGTGTGGGTGTGTTTGGGAGTGTGGGTGGGTGCGTTTGGGAGTGTGGGTGGGTGTGTTTGGGAGAGAGTGTGGGTGTGTTTGGGAGTGTGGGTGGGTGTGTTTGGGAGTGTGGGTGGGTGTGTTTGGAAGTGTGGGTGGGTGTGTTTGGAAGTGTGGGTGGGTGTGTTTGGGAGAGAGTGTGGGTGTGTTTGGGAGTGTGGGTGAGTGTTTGGGAGAGAGTGTGGGTGTGTTTGGGAGTGTGGGTGGGTGTGTTTGGGAGTGTGGGTGGGTGTGTTTGGAAGTGTGGGTGGGTGTGTTTGGGAGAGAGTGTGGGTGTGTTTGGGAGTGTGGGTGAGTGTTTGGGAGAGAGTGTGGGTGTGTTTGGGAGTGTGGGTGGGTGTGTTTGGGAGAGAGTGTGGGTGTGTTTGGGAGTGTGGGTGGGTGTGTTTGGAAGTGTGGGTGGGTGTGTTTGGGAGAGAGTGTGGGTGTGTTTGGGAGTGTGGGTGGGTGTGTTTGGGAGTGTGGGTGGGTGTGTTTGGGAGTGTGGGTGGGTGTGTTTGGAAGTGTGGGTGGGTGTGTTTGGGAGAGAGTGTGGGTGTGTTTGGGAGTGTGGGTGAGTGTTTGGGAGAGAGTGTGGGTGTGTTTGGGAGTGTGGGTGGGTGTGTTTGGGAGAGAGTGTGGGTGTGTTTGGGAGTGTGGGTGGGTGTGTTTGGAAGTGTGGGTGGGTGTGTTTGGGACAGAGTGTGGGTGTGTTTGGGAGAGAGTGTGGGTGTGTTTGGGAGTGTGGGTGGGTGTGTTTGGAAGTGTGGGTGGGTGTGTTTGGAAGTGTGGGTGGGTGTGTTTGGGACAGAGTGTGGGTGTGTTTGGGAGTGTGGGTGAGTGTGTTTGGGAGAGAGTGTGGGTGTGTTTGGGAGTGGGGTGTATATGTATTTGGGTGGAAATAGGAAAGGATGTGTGGGATGATGTATTAATGACCATTTCCATGGGCTACACACACCCACATGTAAGAAAAGAATGTTAAAAATCAAAAAATTGTAGTATACCTTAAGTATTATTTAATGTTGCATACAGTATATATTCCTATCCTGAAGTATATCTCTTGTTTTTTCTTTTTTTGTCCAGAAGTGCACTTTATCTTTCTGGGTGACAGTAATATGTGCTGGAAAAGCAACGTTCATCATCATTACCTTTTATTACATTTTAATGAATTCATATGGAGATCCAAATGCATTAATGAACCTTGCCATGTTTTTGATGATATCAATTACAATAGTTAAAAGGAGATATTACAAATATTGATTCCCAATGTAAACACTCTACTTTGATTGCGTAGGCAAACATGCTGAGTAAACAGGACCCATTTGTTTTGCCATAGACATGCACTTTACTAGTATCCAACGCACTGCTGCATCACCTGAAAAACTATTTGAAGCTTTTAGCATAAGCAGCCTTTTGTATTTTCTGTTTTTTCACTTTTTGTTTTTCTTTTAATTAGATTTTAAGTACTAATTGCTTACAAAATAATTCACAAAAACCTGCAATGTTTTTCGAATAATTCATTTCATTATGTTTTGTTGTTGTTCATAAGGATTATTCCTTAAAGTTTAGTTAAAGAATGACAATATTTAATAGAAAGTTTACTGGTTTAGAGAAAACTGCAGTTAAAAAAATACAAGGGGGCTCGGGGCGAATTAGCCCCCGAAATGCCTAAAAGAGCCCCCGAAAATCAGAAAAGAGCCCCTGTAAATTTCCATAGAGTTCAATGCAAAACGAATTTTAGAATTTTATTTTCATACAGGCAAGCTTGAAAAGTAGCCCCCGAAAAATATATATTCATTTTTTCCCTGGAAAACTCTCAATAAACAGAAGGATGTAGGCAAAAATGATACTGAATGCATAAAATCTTTTAGGGGGGAAAGATAGATGCATGTTTTATACAGAAAAAATAAAAGATGTTTAATAGAAAAATTTAATAACTTGTTATTTTAGTTGCTCCAGAATTCTTTCCATATTCAGAAATAGTATCTTAAAGGCATTGTTTAACAATGTTAAATCTGAGATGCATGGCCCTACGTGTTATCAGTGTCTATGTTATGGTGTAATATTGAAGCCCTAAAAAAATTGTACTTCAAAATGATCAAGGAGTGCCTCAAAAAATTAAAAATCTTTGAGTGAGGGTTTTACCATACTCGTTTGCCCCAATAAAAACTGTTTGGCAAACGCAAAATTTGGATTCGATTTCCAATCATAAATATCTTGATAATCAGACGGGCGATCGGCTTGTAAAAGTCATGGGGTTCCTGACTGACCTAAAGGTTTATAATTATAATTGCAGCACGAGATATTAATCCAGGATCTTGTTTCAGAATCTGAGACAAAGTTACCGGATCCCTTTAAAGATGAGTAAATAAATAATGAACTTAATCAACCTTTTCTGTCTTTTCTCATACTATTATTTACGTAAGATTGAGAGCATCTTTTATGACATTTCCACAGTTTCCACTCAATGATGCCACAAACATATCCCCTGTCAGCAGAAACCCATAACATCTAATTGCTGCCATGGCCAATAATCTTGTATCATAGTTCAAACATCGTGACGGTCATCTTGTTTAATTAACATACATGTAAGGCCAGCAAAATAAACTGCTTCCTAAAATGCTACTGTATGTGGGCGGGTCATTAGCACGGTCAATTTACTGATAATAGCTGCATTTACACTGCTAGCCAAAATTGTAGAATTTTCTCTGGTCTTTCGTTGGTAATTAAATACGAACCTCTGGAAAACTGATTTTTTTTTTTTTTTTTTTTTTTTTTTTTTTTTTTTTTTTTTTTTTTTCTTAACACTTGCTAAAATGTCATAGATTTTTGCAGTGTTAATGCTCACTCTCGAAACTTTAGTACACTTCTTTTTTTTGTGACTCCCCTCGCTTCCGTGCAATTGTTTGCAGAGCAGCAACAATTTGTGGATCCTGCGATGTTTTGATCGGTCAAAATTTAATGGCTATTTAGTATCCTGCTATTTTCGTTTCATATTGAAAAAAGGACAATTGGTACAGTAAGTGTGGCAAAAGAGCATTTGTTTTTTTTTTGTTTTTTTTTGTGTTTTTTTCCCTGTGAATTAGCATTTGTTTATTTATTGCCACATCTGGGGGGTGTTTCACAAAACTTGTCATCAGTGACAAATGAAAGTTTTTGTTATATTAAAGGTACTGAAATCCTTGCTTCTGATTGGTTATCAGCAGATTTGTCACTGATGTTTATCATTTGTCATTGAAAAACTGCTTTGTGAAATACCCACCAGGTTGTGGTCATGGCCACACTACGAAAGAAAGAAACAAGAAAGAAAGAAATGAAGCAAAACTTTTTTTATGTAACAATCCCAGAGAGAGGGCCTATATTGGTTGTCAATTGATCAATCACAATTTTGCACTAAATTGAAAATATTCAAGTGGACCTACAACTGTACCCACTGAAATTGAATTGTAAATTAATAACAGTGTAGCATGCATAAACTGTACAAGTCATGTACATGTACATGTACGTTCTGATCTGATTTGATATTGGTAATCACATTTCTGCCCAGGAATGATTGGGAAAACGGTTTATATGCTCCTGGGATTTTAATTGTTTGCAGATATATTTGTTACATGTACATGTAGGCCCACATTAGACAGTTCAAAATTTCTAGTAATCAAATTTAAAGTACCACTACTAGTCGAGAAAGGCTTGCATACATATAATAAATGTAGTTTTCTACAGCTTAGAATTCAATTGTGGTTGGGTTGGGGCTCAAACAGTGTTATTGTAAAGTATGATGTTATTTTGTGTTTTAAAATCTTCCATAAACAGCCCTAGACATTTGTTCTTTTCTTAAAGTAGTCAAAAATGCATGTACACTGTACTCAATAACCCTTGCCCCGCCCATACCTCAAACCCCCCCCCCCCTTCCCTTTTCCTTTCCTCAAGAAATATAAAAAATAGAGTATATGTCATGTTTTAATTGAGTCACATATCATTCGCAAAAATAACGCCCCTGGAATTGGATCTAGTCATGATCCAATGTCATCTTGTAATTATTTGAAATCTGGAAATTCAATTAGGAAACTTTTCAATTACTGACAAATTTTATTTAGTTCAGCAGGAAAATATGAAGTGGAAACATCCTCCCCCATTCTGTATTATAGTTTGGTAGTAAAAAAAAAAAAAAAAAACAGTTATTAAAAGAAACAAACATTGCCAAAGAGAAATTAAACAAACAAAAGTCACCACATTTAGTTGCTGTTGTGTGTGTGTGTCATTGTCACCTAACGCTTGTAGTATGTCTTACTGTCTTAAAAACGTTTTACAGCATTTTCCTTAGATCTGCATGTAGTTGAACTTAAAATTGTTTAAAATTAGCAACCAAATAATCCTCACACACAAGGTTTTTTGTGTCAATGACCTTGTAAAAATTCAGTTTAATGTCCCTTTAACTGTTCAATAGAATAACTGATACGGCCCCTTTTATAGACCTCCAATTACCCCCACTATAATCCCTCTTTTGGATAATCCCTAACTATGGTTCAAGAACTTAATTAGAAACCTTTGTAGTTAATAATCCTGCTTTCAAAATGACAATGAACATCAAGATAAAAGGACTAAAAATAAGCCCATGAACACAAAAAAACTTCTGAATGAGAAAACTGTAGTGAAGTGTAAGCCACTAACTGCCTACTTTCAGTACATACACTCAAATTCAAGTGGAAAGGGACTTGCAAAATCAACCATAAAACCAAACCCGGGCTAGAAGAGGACTTTTATTTTTAACGAATCTCTCGATGAGAATACTTTGTAGCTTTGTGTATACCACTTTTGGTACACGATCAAATTTAAGAGAAAAGGGAATGGCTTCAAGAGAACTTTTTTGTTGTTGAAAGGAACACTCTGTACAAATCACTTTTTCAAACGATTAGAAAATGTAGGGGAAAAAGGATTTCAAATCAATCTAAAAACCTTGTAACAGGCATGCTAGCAGAAGGCTTGCCTTCATCAGACAAAAGTTGCAAAATAACCTATTTTAAACTAGCCTGATTTCAAATTAGCCAGCTAACTTGCGGACTTCATCAGCCCGCAGTTGCAATTAGAGGGCTATTTGGTAGAGAAAATATCCTGAGAAATGATGGTCTTGTTTCCAAAATAGCGGGCTAATTTGGGCCCGTCCGAGCTAGTTTGTGATGAGCGCATCTGTCTGGGGAAGACGCAATTTGAGCTTGGGAAAATATCCTGAGTCTGAAAATAGCGGGTTATTTTGCATCTTTAGTCTGATGAAAACAGGCCTTTATAGAGGAAAGAATCAATTTCACGGTTTGTTCCTTTATGACAACTGGCCTTCCTAAAGTGCTTTAGCAACAGTAAAATGAGGGAATTTCTGGCAGGAGCAATTTTCAGATTGTTCATACTCACGGACAGTTATAATACAAAACTTGAATGAAGAAATGTCATAAAAAGAATCATCTTATAGCGAAAGGAGTGGACAGACCATAAAAACAATATTGTAAAGGCATTGAAGAGATCAATTGACATGACAGCTCCACCCAGTTTTACAATATTTGTAATTTGTATGATACAACGTTCAGACTCGTGCTGGTTTCTTTATTGAGTTTTGTTTAAAGCGATGCTCAGACAGACGTAAATTTTGCTACACATAACGTTTTATACGTTTCTTTTTACCATATTTCGAATAGGGAAAATATTCTTGTATAGCTTATCACCTATACGATAAAATCATGTTACATGTAGGCTGAACAAGACAAGGGTAAGACTTTCACATTTACAAACGTTAAGCTGAACATTGTGTATGGATGTGATTTCCAATTTAACGGTTCATTTCAGAATTATAATCGGTGAGGTGTGATTCCGTTGATACATTTTGTTGATCAATTAGTTTGTGGTAGCATGCTGATGACTCTCATGTGTATGTTGTGTATGTATCATGACTATAAATTACAAAGGAAGTTTAGCTACATGTAGGCCAGGGGGTGTTTCACAAAGATTTTAAGTTGAAATTAACTCTAAGTTGGACTTAAATATTATGGAAAGCCATATGTAACTTTATAATGAAATATATTCAAAAGCAAAAATTCAAGTATTTTAGACTTTTGATAAATTTGACATCAAGAACATGAAATTTCCCATGATGATAGAAAATATGAATGATTTAAATCAATATTTTATGGCTTTTTAAATAACTTTAACAAAATGTTTTCAAAGATGCTAATGGCTCTCCATAATTGTTAAGTCCAACTTAGAGATAAGTTCAATTTAGGATCTTTGTGAAACACCCCCCAGGCCTGCAGATTTTCATCTTTCATAATTAATTTACGTTGCTTTTCTTTCCTCTATGTGACACAAAACTCCTTTCTCTCTCCCGCTCCTTTCCATCTTTCTCATTCCTCTCTAAGATATTTCTCTTTTTTTGGAAAGATTACCTAAACCCAGTAGTTTGAAGAAATCACCCTTTACTATTTAAAAACATCCTAAGAGCCCTAATAATGTGATTAAGGGTAAAGAGCTAGATGTAGTAAAAACATAAACATTCAATATGCTACTTGTACATGTACATGTAGATCATACAGCTTGAGATTAATGTATATGCAAACAAGAAAGTTTAATAATTGAAACAACAAACTAATCAACATACCATATTCAAAAGGGAGGTAGAAGAGAAGAAAATATTGAGAATACATAGAGAAATACATAAAGACAAGGTATTAACTCACCTGTGGGCTTGCTTGTCCAGGAGTCCTCCCAGATGTCAGAATATATATCCAGAGTATCAATCCAAGTTTCCAGGACGCTAGCTGGCAGCATGTAGGAACAATCGGAATGGATCAGCAGAACAGGCTGCATGCAGGAGCTGCACCTGTCAAAGGTGTCCCAAGGAAGCTCAGCAGGAACCTGGCTGGATGATCACCAACAGCAGGTGATGCACCTGTTGCAGATGAAGCACCCCGAAGAAGACAATATCCTGCAAGACCTTGGAGATCACTGTCCTGCTGTAGCTATTGGTGAAGTTGTGGAACCTTGCTGGATCATCAACACCAGCAGGTGATGCACCTGTTGCAGATACCCTGAAGAAGATGATGTCCTTCAAGACCTTGGAGATCACTGTCCTGCCTTTGCAGGCACTAGATGCAGCTATTGGTAAAGGTGTACAATCTCCAGTCACTCTATATGTTGCAACTGTTGCAGAAGGCAAGTTGCTCCACACGGCTAGGAAAATCTGCAGCACTGATATTCCTCGTTAAGTTTTCTATGAGATGCAAACCTATAGACTACATACAATACCTGTTAAAAAGCTCTGTGCAATTGACAAACATTAAATTGCAATCATGCTATTTCAAGTTTATTTCCTGGTGCACACCTATTAACATAAATCAGGTAAATGTAGGGACTAAACACACATGAATTCATTCAGTATTAAAGTCAAGCAATCAAAATTCTCTGATCACAAAATGGTTTTGTAGTTTCATCTAAAAGCTGAGCAAGGATTGGTTCACAATCACCTTTCATGCGTGAAACCTGGGGGCAAAAAGAAGTTTGTTGAAAGAACTGGAGTGTGTATGAGTACAGTACATGTTCTCTCCTATAATACACCAGACAAAAGAACCTACAGGTACTGTACATGTGGATCCTTGTAAATATAATGGTAGGCACAACACACAAGAAGCGAATGCCGTTGCAGGTAGACACAACGCACAAGAAGCGACTGCCGTTGCAGCAAGAATCAACACTCTGGAGTGGACAGTGGTGAAAGAATGTTACCAAACAAACAACATTTCCTTTGGGGAACCAAGAAGTGATTGTCCATTGTGTCCACAGTTCGAAAGAACATAGCAGTTACACATTAGGTGCACTTGTTGAATGTTCAGCTAAACCTCTGCATGGCCTAAACAATGAAATAAAAACATGTAACCATGTTTAAGGACGAAAAAGCATTTGTTTCTTGAACTTATTATCCTTGATTACGCTTTGGTCATCACTGAACAGTAATAAAAGTTTCTAATGTGAAATTCTCAGGCCATTGCACGACCTCGGCTCAAACGCCTCAGAGCAGATTGTCCATTTTGTAGTTCTCCAGAATTGGACTAAGTAATAGTTCAAGGTAGTAATTCACTTTAAATTGCTCCTGCATGAATCAATGATAGTTGATACATGTACAGCTTCACAAAGATATCCACAGAGTAGAAAGGCATTGCATGCTTCCAACAAGAATTGTTACATCTGCATTCTCGAGGACTATCCTGACCATTTGTAAAGGAATAACTGTCCACTCAAAAACGGTTCCCACCAAAAACGCCAACCTGGTCCTTGTATGACCTCACAACACAATGACTCAGTCCTAACTGTTCGTATTACAGCATGAGTTTTGTGTTTAAATGAAAGGAGTAACCACAGGGAGGTTCAGAGTCACACAAAAGTAACCCAAACGGTGATAATCCTGCATAATTCCTTTTTCTAAACTCCTACAGGATTCCGTAGACGATTACAGATTTACCGGGACAATAGGGCTTGGCTGTCTTAGAACCCGAAATGAGAGACTGTTCTTTCTCTTTTGCCAACCCTGCATGTAGCTTCACTTGCAGGGTAAGCTGAATATTCCCATGGAGCAATATTCACTCCCACCGGTTGCAATTCAGTACCCCTTTTGTCTGGTTACTCTTGTTTTCTTTAGGCTGATTCCACAAGAACTTACATTGCATTTTTTACTCCTCTCACGGTCAACCTAAACACACAAAACATCGAATAGAAACTAACGTGAAAGTTAGTTTGTGGGCGCACAACCGCACACCTTGTTCATACATAACCTGATATTGACATTGATCATGATTACTATTTGACTGAAGTACATGTACAGTATGTTTGTTGTTAAAATGTGCATTCTTGCAGGGAAATTGATTACCGGTAGGTACATTCGTAATCTGTTTTTCCTTCACCATTTCAAGGGGTAATTAAGTTACAAAGAATTTTAATAGAAAGTTAAGTGTGTATACAGGTCCACTTATATGAAATTAGTCAGGAACTGACGCAAGCATATTACTTTTATCTTTGATGAAGAGAGGTAGTATACCCTCAAAATATTTCTTTAAATAATGTGAGGCTCCCAATTCAAACCAGACTGTGTTCCCATTTCAATGCATCACACAGAAAGAAGTCTGCAACCTGAGACTAAGCCACTGTTAGTGTAAACACAACCTCCAATGGATCACAAAAGAGAAAGGGATGCTGATTTTCATTGTGGAAGGAAAGAAAACAGCGTTGGAAGGTATACCTTTTGTGCACGAGAGCGGAACAGACGAACAGTTTGGCTTGCTTTGTAAAGAGGGGTGTTTAGACGAACAGAATTTCAAGAGCTTCAGCAAATATTTATCCTGAATATAGAAGACTATAAACTCCCGGCAGTAACTTACTACAGTGTTTGGTCAAGTCTCCACTAAAAATAGACAACAACAAAATTTATTAGAAAATTTAATTTAATTTCTAAATCATGTTTCTATTCAAATTCCAGAGCAGAGGGCAATGAAAAGGAGAAATGAGGAAAAATACTGTAATTAAATGGTTTACTGGTTGACTGATCTTTACGTCAATATCAGTTATTCAGTTTACCACCAACAATAAATTGTCACAATTGTCGCACAATAGCTATTTTGAGTGAAGAGAACTGAAGTGTGATAATACGTATGGGATGACCTTGGTTTCGTATGGTAACAGTTCAATGTTAAACCAGCTAAAAAACCGCATTTACATACATAAAGGCCTACCTGTACAATTGTATATTAAAGATAAAGTTGAGTACTGGTAAAAAAAAGAAAATTATTTCTCACAGAATCAAACGAAACTTACACTGAATGTTCAAGATTACAAATAAATGACATGTGCCAAACAATTTTGGAAGAAAATGTGTACTGGCTGAGAAATGAGCATAGAAAGACAAGGAATCAAGGTAGTACCAACCCCGACACCGTGCGTGTTGTCCCATACATAGCTTTCTGTGTATGTGCTTGTTACTTTACCAAGACTCGGTCAAATTTATTATGATTTTGATGACTCCAGAACCTTGCAGTGCACACCAATACTTATGCTACATGATCAACTGTTTCTGATCCTTTCCACACCTTTTCTTTCACAATGCAATCGCATTACCAGTACTAAACTTTATCTTTAATTGCACGCTGTACACGTCAGTAGCTAAAAAATTTGAGCCGTCAGACGGCAAATTGTTTGGAGTTATTTAACCTCATCAAATATCTCCCAACACCCTTTTTTGACAAAGTTAAATTTGTTTTTCCAATAATTGATTACTATCCTTGACTTTGGGATTTTGGTTAAATACATGTATGGTTTCACGGTTCAAAACTTCAAAACACACCAATACTTATTTGCTAGATGATCAACCTTTTCTGGTCGATTCCAAACCGTTTCTTTCACAATGCAATCGCATGACCAGAACTCAATTTTATCTTTAAGACCATGTACATTTCAAATTCCTGCAATTATAAATTTCAATAGCATTACCATGCAATACATGAAGGTATCAAATAGACACCATAGTCCAACACCTTTCCACTGCCATTCATTATTAACGAGGACGGCGTAGTATACCGCCCTCGCTCCTCCACCGAAGGTCAAGTAAAGCGGCAGTAAAAGCAACTCGTGTAATGCTGCCATCGATCATCCTATCCTCACAGCGGTATTGATTTGTTCAAAGAATTAGTGCAGAAAATCTTTTTTATCGAGAATCACTCTTGTGTTAGGAAGATAATGCTGTGAAAATCAATGGACCGGTTCATTGGACAGGTCAGTGTATTTTCTCGCACTGTAGGGTTGGATACCAACTGGATTCTTGAAGCTTTCCTCATGCTCTTTGTGAATCAGTACAGTATACATTCAGAAGGACAACTGGCTAAGTAGACGATATAAGCAAACAAATCCTGTATACCAAGATGGTTGTGTGTCAGGTAACAAGCAGATGCGAACAGTTGAATCCAAACAGTAATTTTGAAGAAATTTACATGTACATGTATGCAATATTTCATAAATCTTTTAAAACTTATGTTGGACAATATTATAAAGGATTAATATTTATGTTGGTTACTAGTGCTATTTGATGCATATATTTTGTTATTAAAATCTAAAGGCAAAAGTGGTGACTTGATTTTCGTTTGTGTCCCCCAATCATACTTGACCAAATTGGTGGATGAATTCTTTCATACACATACCGATACACTACTCACTGTACTATGTATAGTGCTGCTGTCGAGTACAAATTTCTTGGTCAACATAATTGGTTCATATCGTTGACAGACGTCTTAGACCGTCGACCGAAAGATGATCAGTAAGTTTCAACATTCAAGTCAACAATAAACATACAGTCATACACCTGATATAAAAGCCACAAAAGTTTTTTCGATATCTGCATTTTAAAGCATATTTTCAATCAATTTTGACAATGTACATGTAAATAATGCCTAAAACCATGGAAGAAGCCATTTAGATCTGTATTGGATCGGTCAAATATGAGTTACTGACCAAGGTCAAGGATCACACAGACTTGAAGGACGAAGCGAAAATAGGTGTAAGTGGATCTACGGTGTGAGTAAAAAAAAAAATTAACGCCTAGAAAATTGCTAATTATTTAAAAAAACATCTATGAACAGTAAATCATTTTACATCTGATGAAAGAGTTATTTTATCCCAAATCATTTGGTATCATTTTTGCACTCGATTTTTGCACTCTTGCAAACAATGCCTCCTATTCAACCAGGCTTGCCGCGAACACATACCACACAAAATGATACTAAATGATTTGGGATAAAACACTCTTTCATATTAAAGATGTATAATAATTTACTGTTCATAGATGATTTTAAAATAATTAGGAATTTTCTAGTTGTAAACTTTTTTTTGACTCACACTGTAGATCTACTTTGATATCTAAATTTTAAAATATAGCATTGAGAAAAATATTGATCAGAATTATCTCTTTTTCTGGACTAGAGTTGTTAAACGGACATAAGGACTTTGAAGGGTAGATTAAGGGCTTAATCAATTGAAGGTTAAATAGAGACGAGGGATTAATGGTTTTACTGAAGGATAACTTACCGAAGCTGTGACATCATGCAAATCTATTATTAGAATTTCTCAATTTGAACTTCATTTTCCGAAAGAGCATCCAAAATAATGTCCAACTTTCAAAAACCAATTGAATATATGTTAAAGGTACTATGTCCCTTTTGCAGCCAACCTCAAATTCTGTAGAACTTTGCAGGAATTATGAATATGTCATGTATGTCCTATCTGTGAAATTTAAACGTTAGCAGTGTCCTCATATTCAAATTATGCAAGGAAACCCGTTTACTTGCTAGACTTCACTGTCAGACACTATTGAGTGACTGACTGGCTTTTTCTTCTTCTTTGGTAATAACATACATGAAAAGAGTTGCAAAGTGTACATGAGCATTTGTCTACATCAATAACCCACTTTTTGTGTTGGCCAAGATTAAGCTGATTGAATCTTTGCGCAGCATAAAACGTATGACCATTCGGTACAATTGTCTGAAAATCAAGACTATCACTTTTGGGCTCTATAGCCCTAAAGTCGATTTGACAACTAATAGTCGTTATTTTCCCACTTTAAGACATTTTCAAGCCCCACCTTTGTTAGGGAAGTTCTAAATTAGTATTATCTTTCAAATGCAGTTGGAATTTAACTTTTTCATTTTTGGGCCTGCAAATGGGACATAGTACCTTTAAGTATTTGCTGAGATATGGCCATCTGAATAAATAGATTTCCTATATGTATTTAAGAACTCAGTGTTATTTCGCTCTGGTTTTTCAAATACATTCAATCACCATTAAATAAATCTAAATTTGAATCCATCCTGAAACAAGCACGACAAAGCCTATAAAAGTGTCAATGTTGCATTGTGAAACAAAGGCAAACAATTACACATGACAATTTATAAAACTTAGCAATTCATAAAAACAACCAGTTAGATCATTGGTATCACAAAAGGAGAGATAAAATTAAAAAGAGAATACTATGACGAAAAATAAAATATTAATAAATGAATCATTGAACAAATCTTTGAGTTTTGACACACAATAGAAAATATGAAATATATTTACATGCAAATTTCATCTCAGACTTTGAAATGTGAATGGTAAGAGTTTCTTGCTTTATTCCTTGAAATATACCAGTAAAAAAATAAATTGCATAGAAAGGGCAGCTTTTACACAACTGAAAATGAAAACCTTGTAAACAACAAGGCTAAAATTAATCCAAGGCCACCAAGGCCATGGCCGTGGATGCCCTTTTGATTGGCCTCAATGCCCCTCTCATTGGCCTTGGAGATTTTTTGTGCCCTTTCCAATTCTTTCTATTTGTGCTGTAATATAGGAATGTGCCCGACAGAAAAGTGGCCTTGCCCTAAAAATATTGAAATTTAAGGCCTGAAACAACATGATCAATTTACATCAATTCAAATAATAAATTACAAAGATATTAGGCCCCCTGTCTAATTTTCATAATGGGTCTGAACTTGCTAGCATTTCGTGTCTCCATTTTCAAATGTATATTCCCTAGATGTTATACAGTAGTCTGATACTACCGTTCATCACTTTGGTAATAAATATACAATTTATAGGCAATACAACCTAATACAAAATACAGACAAACCTGCTTTAGTGACCACCTGTCTACAAAGACCACATTTTTTGTTTCCCTTGAAAATGGTTTCTTATCGAAACATGTACTGAAGGAACCTGTCTTCAAAGACCACTTTTTGTGTTTCCCTTAGGCGGTTGGTATAGACAGGTTTGACTGTATATATACAACAGGCATAAATTAAACAGGTGAAAATACCTTAGTTGCACAGGTGACTCACGAAAATTTTGATTTTGTAAAAGTTTATCTGATATGAAATAAGGAAGAAAAGAGTTTTAATTTTTAGCTTACCAAGTTTTGTATAACGTGATGTGGATGAGTTCTCAGCTATTGAAATGCCAGTGAACTGGAACTACGTTGTAACTTGTACAATATGCACATGGGATGATCATTCACTGTACTCTCTTTGTGAAAATGTGATTCCAACCTTGAATTTGAAGGGAAACAAGAAGAAAAAGAAAAGAATGGATGAGAGACATTAAAGGTAAAATCTTGCAATTCCTGTACATCACTTATCATTTTATGATATTAAAGAAATGATGAGTTATGTCGCTGAGAGCCAAAAAGGGTGTTAACTCTTATAAGTTCAGATGGAGTTCAAGGGGAAGTCGACCCTGATATGAAGTTGGTTTCAATGGAAGCAGAAAAATGAGAGAAACAAACTAGCGAGAGTTTGAGCAATAAACGATTAAGAATAAGACCCCGTTCTCATTCACTTCGTTGGAGCGGTCTAACGAAGACCCGTTCCTCAGGAGCAGTTCTTAGGTGAGTGAGAATGGTCAAAGTGGTCCAGGAAGTGGACTTCTGGACCGCTCCAGAAGACCACCTCGGGAGGTGGTCTTGAGGAACGGGTCTTATTAAGAGCGGTTTGGACCGCTCTAACGTGCAATGTGAACGGAAGCGTACTTTGACCGGAAGTGAGCTAGTGACGTTCCGTGCGAAACATGTAGTACGGTACATACAGTTTGTATTCCGCGCGCAAAAAATTGACCTGCTGACCTGAGCTGCCATAGCAACAAGACCACTTTGACTCGTGGAGCGGTTTGAGCCATAAAAAACTGCTTGGAGTGTGAACGCTCACAAACCGTTCCTCAAGACCCGTTCCTCTGGAGCGGTCTAACTAAGACCACTTTCAAAGTGAGTGAGAACGGGGTCTTAGACGGTTATTAAGTCTTGAAGGTGCAATCAATCAAACACGAATTAGCAACTCTAAGAAACTTCAACAAAATTATATTTTACCTCCTAAATATAATCATTGCAATTTTTTTTAATAAAACCCCTGTATGAAACAAACCTGTTCCATCATCAATAACTAAGAAATTAAAAGTTAAGGACATATTCTGTACAGAGCAATTTGAGAGTAGCTCGCAAGATCTATCTAAGAATTGTTGCTAATTTGTGTTTCACTGATGATGAAAACTTCAATATTCATAACTTTTCTAATTTTAATAGGACATTGCTCAAACTTTCATGGTAGTTTCACCAATTCGTTATTCTTATTTGTTCTACTTTAACAAACACAAATCGTAATATCTGGTGGACTTCCCCTTTAAAGGTAAAGACCAGTATTGGAAACGCCCCAATTTCAAAAAATAAAATGGAAGCTCTCATTACCAATCATGTGAAAGAATATGTTTTGACTAATACATGATGATAAAAAATTTGCCAGGAAACCGCCTACTAATTCATATATTTGGTAAATTTGTTTCTCTCATGGTCTGTGAGAGATATAGGGTAGTCCCATATACATCTTTCTGTGTATAGTGCTTGTAACTTTACAAAGAATGGGCCAAATTTCTTATCATTTTGAAGATTCCAGAACCTTGCAGATGCTAGATGCTAGATGATCAACCTTTTCTGATCGATTCCACAACGTTTCTTTCACAATGCAATCGCATGACCATAACTGGTCTTTACCTTTAAGCTGATCAATGAGGATATCAAACAGACATTTCTGAAAAGGCAATATAAAGTCACAAAAAGAAAATCAAACATGATTGTACAGAATGCATTCATTGCATTGAATTCATTAGCCTATTGTATGTTGGTGAGATCTGTCAAAGCATGACTAAAAAGCAGATGTCAACAATGCTGATATTCATAATTCAATAATAAGATCCCTCTATGAAAAGGGAAACAAAAAGACATAATAGTCACTGGCCTATTGTATCTGCCGACAGGAACTTAAAAATTTCCCAGGCTTGCTATAAACGCTGTGAGTGTCATGTTTAGAATTTGAGATAGCTAAGGAAGTTTGCACATTTTTATAAACCCTAAAAGGAAGGGAGATTGGTTTTAAAATACATACCTCTAGAGTTTAGTGAGACAATGGACAATTTCATTCATTCTGAGGCATTGCACTTCCAAGTAGTGAAGCATCCTGGTTTAAAGACCGAGATATTCTCTAAATGTTTTGAAGTTGAAGGATGCATATAGACTCTCAGTTTAGATTTTACTTCTATATCAGTACAAAAATATTGAATATAATTCTTTTTGAAGTAATAACATTGTATAATATGTGTATTGTGTAACTTAAGTGTATTGTACAAGCAATACATCTGGACATAATACGTGTACATGTGTATGTTCAGGAACATATTTTTCTACATTTTATGTGTTTACAATACTGATTACTGTTTTCTTGATTATTGATGACAGACTTTGTTTGCTTCATAAAGATTGTATTAATTTAAAACCAACTAAATATCAGGATGGACTTCCTCTTTAATGGAATTCGTACATGCACAGTTATCAACTGAATTATTCATACCCCTTGCAAATTACATTTGTTCCTATTCGTGTTTCTTGAGGGTGCGACATATTAAAGCTTACATATACTCTCTTTAAAAAAAAGAGTGAATTTTCACTCTATTTTCACTTTCTTGGGAGTGACGTCCGTGATTACTTGTTTACGAGTGAAAATCGATCGATTTTCGAGTGCTCTCTAAGAAGAAAAGAGTGAATGTTCACTCTATTTTCACTACATTTTCACTCTCCAGAGGAGTGACATCCGTGATCATTCAATTTTTTTTAGAGAGTTCATCTAAATGTATTCAACATTGTTACTAATTCATCCGAACCACCTTTCATTCTTGATTATGGAAGACTACTTTTTTTTTTAATCAACTTTGCAAGAGGTACAAGTTGTTATCTGTACATGCACAGAACTATTTAGAAGTATACCTACTTATTCATGCCTTTATCTTTCCCTTCCACTTTCTTTTTGTCTCCCCTGCCATATTTTATTTTATCAGTAGTTGATTGTGTACATATATATTGTAAACAAATTCTATATGCAATGTTGTTAAAATGATATAAAGTGCCTCGTATGGGGAAAAGAGAAGAAAAAAATAGAAGTATACCTGTATAAATGCGATATTCAATTCTTAGCCAAATAAATACAATCATACAGAGTATTATTATTTTTCCTGGTATGTAATGTATACATGAATATGTATTACATCTGTTTGTGTTGCGTGTATATTACATACCAGTACATAATTTCCCCACCATAATTTATACAGACACCTGTTAGAACAATAACAAGAATTTGCTCCACCCAGACTATAATAGATGACACACAGATAATAGGTGAAATAAATCAATAATTATTCTGCCGAGTTGCCTCCTGTATACAAAAACATGGTACAGGTAGACTTAATGTACATGTAACGGTGGGTGTATATTAATACATTAGGTGTTATTGTGTATAAATAATCATTGTAGTTGGGTATTGTATCACATCATACATGTAGGCCTACAAAAATATGTTTCTACATACGTCTTCATGTAGTATGTACATGAACATATATCTTTGTTTAACTTGTGTACTTGCAGGTACAGCATTTGGCAGATTTCGAAGAGAGATTCAATCACATTTCATTTCATTTAAAAATCGTTTCAAACAAAATCGGCTGTACTGCTCAGGATTGGGCTTTCATGGTCAATCTACTCTTTAATTATATTGTTTCTTGTATCATAAAAGCCTACTTTTTTCATTCATATATGAGGGCATTGTTATGCAAATGATGTGATAAAAGAATAATTGGCCAAGGCGTGGTAATAGAAAAGGGACCGCATGCATAAAATTAATTATTGTACTGTATGCATTATGTTAGGCTATTCATGTACAATGTGCTGTACAGGCATGTATTCATCAAATATTAGAACAGAAATAATGTTATTTTGGAAATTTAATTGAGAATACAAGTATAATCACAAAATGTTAAAATTAAGAATGACTTCACACGAAAATGAAATGTAGCATATTTTCTCATGGGATGTTCATGCTAACCATAATTCTTAAAGAGCACGACAGTACCCCTCAGAATCTATAAATATTTCTAAGACCAATAACAACACCAACAACTACATTAGCAATTAATAAGAAGAAGAAGGAGAGGTAGGTAGAAGAAAAGAAGAAGAAGAAGAAGAAAAAGAAGAAGAAGAAGAAAAAGATGATGAAGAAGAAGAAGAAGAAGAATAAGAAGAAGAAAAAGAAGAAAAAGAAGAAAAAGAAGAAAAAGAAGAAGGAGAAGAAGGAGGAGAGGTAGAAGACAAAAAAGAAGAAGGGGAAAATGTTGGCAATTAAGAAGAAGGAGGAGGAGGAGGAGGAGGAGGAGGAGAGGTAGGTAGAAGAAGAGGGAAAAGAGAATGAAGATTAAGAAGAAGAAGAAGAAGAAGAAGAAGAATAAGAAGAAGACGAAGAAGACGAAGACGAAGACGAAGACGAAGACGAAGAAGCTAAGAAGAAGAAGAGGAAGAAAAGGAAGAAGAAGAAGAAAAGGAAGAAGAAGAAGAAGAAGAAAAAAAAAAGAAGGAGAAGAAGGAGAGGTAGAAGACAAAAAAGAAGAAGGGGGAAACATTGGCAATTAAGAAGAAGAAGGATGAGGAGGAGGAGGAGAGGTAGGTAGAAGAAAAGGGAAAAGAGAATGAAGAAGAAGAAGAAGAAGAAAAAGAAGAAGAAGAAGAAGAAGAAGAAGAAGAAGAAGAAGAAGATGAAGACGAAGAAGACGAAGAAGAAGACGAAGACGAAGAAGACGAAGACGAAGAAGAAGAAGAAGAAGAAGAAGAAGAAGAAGAAGAAGAAGAAGAAGAAGAAGAAGAAGAAGAAGAAGAAGAAGAAGAAGAAGAAGAAGAAGAAGAAGAGGCAAGAGGCCTATGGCTCAACCAACATAGACTAATAAAATATATACTCCTAGTTCAAAAGAACAGTACTTTGTACAATGATATGGTTCATGAATTTTGAAATCACCAGCCCTACTGAATTTTGTGATTTCTCTCTCACTCAAATACTTTTCTGAAATGCCACCTTTTGTTCCCAACAGTGGGGGTCCCATTGTGAACGTTTGCACACCTTATGGGTACCCATAACTTGGAAATCTATTATACTCCATTACAAAAGAATTTCCGTTTCGGTTTAATAAAATTTGGAGTGGACTATTAGGCTATTATTATTATTATTATTATTATTATTATTATTATTATATCAGCTCGTGCATTGCTGCTATTCACAGAGAAAGGAGGTTCCCTTGATGAGGGAGTTCAACCTCTTTTTTAAGTTGAAAATTATCACAGAGTTTCACAGAGTTGTGTAAATTACAATGCATACAGTATCCACGTACAATGTTCTTAAACAGCATCTTTAAGGCACCATTTTAAATGTTAAATCTGAGATGCATGGCCCTACATGTTATCAGTGTCTGTGTACATTTTCAGAACCTCTCTACACAAGTCAAGTAAAGAAACTTCACGCGTTCATGATGAGACACCTTCGAGCAATCATGAGAATCAGTTGGAAGGACAAGGTGACCAACAAAGAGGTACTAGAGCGAGCAAACCTTCCTTCTATGGAGGACCTGCTCATCAGGAAGAACCTACGATGGACAGGCCATGTCATCAGGATGCCCTCTGAGAGGTTACCAAAGCAAGTACTATTCTCGCAACTACCCGCTGGCGAAAGAGGGATTGGTCGTCCACGGCTTCGCTACAAGGACACGATCAAGAGGAACCTTAAGCGGAGGCAAATTGAAACCAAGACTTGGACAACTGCTGCAGGCCAGCGAGCTGTATGGAGAACAGCTGTAAAGTGAAAATGAAGGCGGTCATTGTCGCTTCGCGACAGACAGCTACTACTACTACTACATTTTCAGAACCTTGCAATACAAACAAATTCTTATATGCTAGATGATCAACCTTTTCTGGTCGATTCCACACCGTCTATTTCACAATGCAATCGCATGACCAGAACTCAACTTCATCTTTAATTCACATCATACAAATAACTGCTTTTCGATAGTCAGCATGTGAATTGCATACATTATGCTTGTTAGGTAGGACAGGCCATAATGTTTTGTGCATTAGATTTGACTACATTGAAAAAGTGGTGTACTACGGTGCCGATATCTTATTTGGCATTTTGCAAGACTGGCCGAAACACAATACAAGACGACAAGGCATGCATGAAAGTGCATGAAAACAGTCTGCATTCAATGGGTGGCTGACATTGTTTGCAATCTATAGGTTGATTTACTAGAAAGTACTAGAATGTACTAGAAAGAACAGAAGGCAAGAATATTAAGTTTGTTAGGCCTTATGGTACTGGGGAAAAAAGACATTTGTAAGGCTTCAAATATTGAGCATCATGATATTTGTGTGCGAAATGTAGTGGCATGAATTACCGGTAATGAAAAGACACTTTCGGAATGCAAAAGCCATACTACAATGTACATGATACATGTGATATTTGTTCATAGAATTTCTTTTTTTTAATATATCTGAGTGTAAATTTAGGTAAACATTAAGCAGACCTGCCAACCTCTGGAGTTCAAAAACTGTATTCTTTAATCCCAAAAGTTGTATTTTACTGACAGAAGTTGTATTCTTAAAAATAAACACGGACTGTTACGCGGATCAATTTTTTTTTATGGATCATTTGTTGAATATGCATGATTTCGTCACGACTGCTGTGTTCGATGAACCAATGAACATCCCCAAATTGCCAATTTGAGATGCTCGTAGGATACTTTACAGGACAGAATGGGCATTTTGCCATTGAAAATGGCTAACACACACACAAACTACCCACACACACACACACACACACAAAAAAAAAAAAAAAAAAAAAAAAAATTTTTGAAAATCGTATTTTATTCAGGAAAATTGTACTGTCGTATTTGCTTCTAAAAATCGTACTAAATACGACTAAATTGTACTGGTTGGCAGGTCTGATTAAGTCTAATCGAGATAATAAATGTATTTATCAACTCCATATCTAAAGGATGTGGGTCTTACATGTACTCTACATGCCTACTTAGGGCAATTGTTGCACTCCAAACCGTTAAAGGTCTAAAAACCATAGAATGTGCAGCATGAAACTTCAAGGCTTAGGCCAAATGAAGAAAAAAAACATGTTTTATAGCGTCCTGCCTTTTTGAAAAATATGAAGGAGGAGGTCCTTTTATTTCTTTCAAAATGGCTGCTCAAAATGGCCGCTCAGTACATTTTTCCTGACAGTCAGGCTATTTTTCAAGTTGGCTGCCGGTATTTTGTAGGTAAAGGCCCTAATGAGAGCCCACTTCCACAAATATCAGGCTGTGGAGAGGATAATAACTTGTAGACTGTTCGCACGAAACAGTCCCTCAAAACAAATCAGCCGGAATTTGAGGCATGCAACCCAGCACAGTCGGAGTTCCAGAAACTATTTGGGAGGGGATGAAAAGTTCCTCTGGTAATTTTTTGAGGGATGCCGATGCTCTCTACAGCAAGCAAACAAAGCAAGGTTGAAAATCGAAAAGAAGAAACAAGACTTGTTCTTGCTTTTGTTCTCCCTTTACGCCCTTCAAGGAAGTTCAGGTTTAAGACACGATCAATGGAAGCCTATAGTCCTCAAAAGACTTGTACTGTTGTAGCTTCATGCCATGCAGTGCTTGATAGCTAAAGCCCCTTTCACACCTGATCTGCGTAGAGTTGCGTTGTGTGGGGTACTGACTACGCCGTAATTAGGCTGCGTATTCATGAAGAAAAAAAGGTTCCACGGCGTAGTCCCTTCGTAGTTTATACAAAAGCTGGCGTAAGATGGCGTACGATGGTGTATGGTTACGTACCCTGTGCATATTGTGTGCAATAGGCGTACCTACACGTACGATTGGGTATAAGAGGCGTAGGGTTGCGTACGTTAACATAGGCCTGGCGTATGGTTACGGTTGCTAACTGCGTGCGCAAGCTTTTACTGTTTCGTTGCATTTAAATTTAAAATCAGATATTTATGGTTTTCTGTGAAGGAGTACTGTGCAACACCCTCTAACACTAACAGTGGATTACACGGGGGCTCGGGGCGAAATAGCCCCCAAAATGCCAAAAGAGCCCAAAAAAAATCAGGAAAGAGCCCCTGTAAATTTTCATAGAGTTCAATGCAAAACAAATTTTAAAGTGTTAATTTCACGCAGGCAAGCTTGAAAAGTAGCCCCCGAAAAATAAATATTAATTTTTTTCCCTGGGATTCTCCCAACCATTTTTGAATTTTACCAACTGTTTTTTTCCATGAAAATAAGACATAAAACAGGCTTTTACAAATCTCTTCACACTTAAATGTTTGGAATCGTATTTATAGAGCCAATTCATTGCTTTGTGACGATTTACTTTCACTTAAAATGTAATTAAATTGTAATAAGGAGAATTAAGGAATCAATCACATCAATTTTTTCTCCAATTTGTATCATTAATAATGGTTTGTTTAAAATGTTTTCATTCAAACTTTCAGATTATCTTTAATTGTACATCTCGCATTGAAGTCAATACCTTAGCACCATTTTTTACAGGCCACTGTCAAGTGTATTCACCTAGAATAGATGTACCTGTAGGCCCTGCAAGTAATACAGTACAACATAGATCAACCTGAATGAAAAATAATAAATAATAATATTTAATTTTTATATAGCGCTTAATACAAATGTCTCTCAGCGCTTTACAAATAAACTATTACCCCGGTCATTGGATTCAGTGCTTGCCCGCACATACTGTGTGCACAATCTCCACTCCCTGGGGAGCATTCCAGTCGGACGTTACTTGACGCTCACAAGCTGTTTGACCAACAATGACGGCCGCATCCTACCGGATACCCATTTGACACCTGGGTGGATAGTAGCAAGTGCAGGTTAATATCTTGCCAAAGGATATTAGTGCTGTGTCGGGATTCGAACCCTCGACCTTTGCATCTCCAGTCAAGCGCCTTAAACCACTTGACCACGACACTCCCACTATAATAACCCTACTAACCATGAGGCTCCCATCTTGTCACTACTGACCAGTACCACCACTACCATCACCATCATCAAATCATTACTATTTGCCATCATCATCCTCATCATCTGCGAATTCTCATCGTCAAACATCATCGTCATCATCATCAACCTTCATAACCACTGGCATCATTTGTAGATTCCCATCCTCAGTTTCATGGTTTATAAACATCGTCATCATCATCATCATCATCATCATCATCATCATCATCATCATCCTCATCATCTGCGAATTCTCATCGTCAAACATCGTCATCATCATCAACCTTCATAACCACTGTCATCATTTGTAGATTCCCATCCTCAGTTTCATGGTTTATAAACATCCTCATCATGACATCATCATCCTCCTCATCATCTGCGAATTCTCATCGTCAAACATCATCGTCATCATCATCAACCTTCATAACCACTGTCATCATTTGTACATGTAGATTCCCATCCTCAGTTTCATGGTTTTTAAACATCGTCATCATCCTCATCGTCATCATCATCTGTACATTTCCATCCCCAATATCATGGTCTATAAGGTTAGGGTTAGGGTTAAACTGAAGTTAGAAACCCAAAATAATAAAACACACTAAAGTATAGGATAACCATTGTCTTCATCATTAAATCACTAACTTCACTCTCATCAGTCACCATCACTACAACCACCACCACCACCACCACCACCAAACCATCATCATCATCACTCCCACTACACTTAATAGACACTACTACCACCACCATGCACCATCATGATCATCTTCCATTTGTTTTAAAGTAACCCTAATTAAGAACATGAGTGATACACAAAGTTATTAAGATCGTGAGATTATTCTAGTGCTTACATCTTATTAAACGTGGAATGATTTACGGACTCCGTGAAATCCTGAACCACAAAAGGACATCTGTTACACCGTTGCTCTCGCGCCAAACATGGCACGGACTCCTCCCGGTTCTCCAGCGATAACGGGCTAGCCGAGGCATGCATGTATGGCCATGGGAACCCGTTTGTGGGGGTAAAACCAAACATAAGTCATAAGTGGGGGAATAAAATCAAATCGATGTAAGTTATGTTCAAAATAAGTAAATCAGTAGGCATACTACAAACCTGTATCCCTTGAAGTTAGTAGAATCTCATCTGACAATGACCTGCGAAAACGATGCCACTTACAGAATACAATCTTAGTACCAATGGAAACAAAGCGCTTTGTTTTTTGCTACAATGATATGTCGCTGCACTCCGTTGGTCCTAGCTCCTGCTCCGTATTCCGAACATACATGTACCCCTAGCAGCGGGCCCTCTCGAGCAGCGAGCGAGTTCGATCTATATTTCGAAAACCGTTGTTTACGATATAATGTACGGTAGATGGCGCTATGAAAATATATTGCGTTGTCACATCAAAACTTGAAACATTCTAAAGCATCTGAGAAGAAATAAAATGATTTTATTTTGTGAGTTTTCAACCATTAACTAAAGGTACTATCTCCCTTTTGCAGGCCCAAGAAATGAAAAGGTTAAAGATAAAGGTGAGTTCTGGTAACGCGACTGATTGTGAAAGAAAAGGTGTGGAATGCATCAGAAAAAGTTGATCATGTAGCATGTAAGTATTGGTGTGTACTGCAAGGTTCTGGAGTCATCAAAATCATAACAAATTTGGCTTAGTCTTGGTAAAGTAACAAGCACACTACACAGAAAGACAGGACTGCAGAAAGATGTATATGGGGACAACACAAATGGGGTCGGGGCTAATACTACTTGATGTCCTTATCTTTCTATGCTCATTACTCAGCCAGTATACATTTTTTTTCCAAACTTGTTTGGCACATGACATTTATTTGTAATCTTGAACATTCAGTGTAAGTTTCATTAGATTCTGTGAGAATTGATTTTCTTTTTTTAACCAGAACTCAAGTTTATCTTTAAATTCCAACTGCATTTGAACTTCCCTAAAAAAAAGGGGGGGGGGGCTTGAAAATGTTGTTAAGTCTGAAAATAACGACTATTAGTTGTCGAATAGACTTAAGAGCTACCCAGGACCAAAATCCAGTTGAAACCAATTGGAGCAAAACCAATTGAAACCAGTTGCCAACTGGTTTCAATAGGGAAATTGGAACAACAATTGAAACCAGTTGAAACCAATTGCCAACTGGTTCCAATTGAAACCAGTTGAAACCAATTGCCAACTGGTTCCAGTTGCCTAATTGGTTTCAACTGGAACCAGTTGTTCCAATTTCCCTATTGAAACCAGTTGGCTTCAATTGGTTTCAATTGGTTTCAACTGGTTTCAATTGGTTTCAACTGGTTTCAATTGGTTTCAACTGGTTTCAATTGGTTTCAATTGGATCCAATTGAAACTTACAGTTGGCATAAACTTAATTAGTTATAAGTTAATTAGCTCTTGCACTAATTATCGCTCATGTCAACACAGAAGCATTGCTATATGTGTCTACATTAAGTACAATATAAAGGGCATTATAATATGCAGACTATATAATATACTTAACAAGGAAGGCATTGCCATTATATATGTTTGTATTTGATGTATTTTGTACATGGTTAGTGTTTTACTAATCAACTTTTAATCTGTGTAATTACAAAAATATGTTACTAATGAACATGCTTATCATTGCTAATTAATCTTTATATTTATCTAAATCAAATGCATTACTTGCAAATGAAAATTAATTAATAAGTACATTGTAAATCAAAATAAATTACATAAAACATTGATATGCACACAAGCAGATAATATGCAAATTAACTGGTTTCAATTGGATCCAGTTGGGTAACTGGAAATATTTCCAATTGGAACCAATTGTGTAACTGGAAATGAATTCTAACTGGAACCAGTTGGGTAACTGGAAATTACTTCTAACTGGAAATGAATGCTAACTGGAACCGATTGGGTAACTGGAAATGAATTCTAACTGGAACCAGTTGAGTAACTGGAAATAAATTCTAACTGGAACCAGTTGGGTAACTGGAAATGACTTCTAACTGGAACCAGTTGGGTAACTGGAAATGACTTCTAACTGGAAATGTATGCTAACTGGAACCAGTTGGGTAACTGGAAATGACTTCTAACTGGAACCAATTGGGTAATTGGAAATGAATTCTAACTGGAACCAGTTGGGTAACTGGAAATGACTTCTAACTGGAAATGAATGCTAACTGGAACCAGTTGGGTAACTGGAAATGAATTCTAACTGGAACCAATTGAGTAACAGGAAAATCATCTTACTGTTTCCAGTTGAACTTCTAACTGGAACCAGTTGGGTAACTGGATATGACTTCTAACTGGAATCAATTGAGTAACTGGAAAAATTACCTTACTGGTTCCAGTTGCACTTCTTATTGGTTTGAACTGGAAATGAGTACCCATAACAATATTTTCCAGTTCGGCAATTGGTTTCAACTGGAAATTTTATATTCCAATTGAAACCAATTGAAACCAATTGAAACCAGTTGAAACCAATTGAAACCAGTTGGAGATTTCAACTGGTTTCAATTGGATTTTGGTCCTGGGATATAGAGCCAATAAGTAATAGTCGTGATAGACCAATAAACCAGTGAATGGTTGTACGTTTTATGCTGCGCAAAGATTCAATCACTTTAATTTTGGCCATTACAAGAAGTGGGTTAGGCCTATTGATGTAGACAAATGCTCATGTATACCCTTTACAGCTCATATTGGCCCGATTTCACAAAGGAGGTTTGTCGACAAACCTCCTTTTGTTCTTTACAAACCACGTTTGTAAAAAAACGCGTAAAAACGCGTCATATGACGTACGAAAATCAAGGTTTGTCGACAAACCTCCTTTGTGAATTCGGGCCTTTATGTATGTTATTGCCAAAGAAGAAAAAAAAGCCAGTCAGTCACTCAATAGTGTCTGGCAGTGAAGTCTAGCAAGTAAACGGGTTTCCTTGCATAATTTGAATATTAGGACACCGCTAACGTTTAGATTTCACAGATAGGACATATATGACCTATTCATAATATCTGCAAAGTTCTACAAAATTCGATGTTGGCTGCAAAAGGGACATTGTATCTTTAACTAAAACAAATGTGTCCTTTAAAGCCCGACTGCACTAGTTTGGCCAGGAGGGATTAGACCTCCCTGCAAGACCACTGTCAGGTGGTTATCTCATCAACTCAGCTCTCAATTAACAAAAGAAAACGAGGATCATGGGGACCAAAGGGCACCGCTTAGGCATTGTTTTCTTTATAGAGGGAGCAAGCATCTACAAGTAGTGTCAGTGGCGGAAGTTTAGGGGGCACAGGGGGCACGTGCCCCCCCCCCCCCCCTCCCCAGGTAATAAAGGGGGAGGGAGAAGGGGAGAAGAAAAAGGGAGAAAAGGAGAAAAAGGAGGGGGAAAGAAAAGAGAGGGGGGAAAGGAAGAAAAGGGAAGAGAGAAATCAGAAGAAAAGGGGGAAGAGAGAAAAGGGGAGAGGAGAAAAAGGAGGGGGAAAGGAAGAAAGAGGGATGATATTACTCTGTTAATGTAAAGAAGCTAATTTCGGCTCGTCGAGGAGTGTGATTAGGGACCCCTCCTTTTGAAGTGAAATTTGGACGGAATTCACCCTCAAAAGATGTGAAGTTCACTCCAAAAAGACCGATTTTTTTTCTAAAAGAGTGAATTCATCGTCTTTTAAGAGCTAACTTTACATCTTTTGAGGGTGAATTCCGTCCAAATTTCACTCCAAAAGGAGTGGTCCCTAATCACACTCCTCGACGAGCGAAAATTAGCTCCTTTACATTAACAGAGTATAAGAAGGTTTTTTTTTGTCCCGGGAAAGGGGAGGGGCCAGGCGTGTAACCCCCCCCCCCCCCCCCCCCCCCCAAAAAAAAAAAAAAAAAAAAAAAAGTGAGGAGAGAGAGAATTTTTATGAGAGACTTACACTACGATGGAAGGTGGTGCGGGGGGGGGGGGCTTAATTCAGACAAGGATTAAGAGTTAAAAAACGGTACATAATTAGGCTTAATTTGACCTCTGAATGACCTTAGATGAAGTGGGGGTGTAGTGACAAACTTTGATTAGTTATTTGCCTTAATGGGGTCATATTTTTTAATTTAACAAATTTTATGGTATTCTGCACAAGTGCACATTAAGCTTTCCACCGATATTATAATGAAACTATTATTGGGTGTTCAACTTAAAAAGTCTACAATGAATGACTATGAATTAGGCATCAAGCTTTATCACTGGATATCAGACGATAAAAGCTTACAGGTCTAACGTAGTTGAATATCTCATTAAAATAGTTATTAGAGAGCACAATACCGCAGTAATATTGATACTTGTACTGTAATGGGCCATAATTAGCATGTATGCTTCTGTTTGTCACCTCTCTAAAGTAAACTGTTGCACTGAGACCAACTTTTAACCATTCTAATGACCATGAGGATTATTTTAGGTACAGGTTGTACCCCTACATAGCCCTACCAGCAGCTCTTGTGTTTGTACGGATACTTATATAAAAGGGCCAGTTTTTCTGAAGATTTTTGTTGTAGTTTTTCAATATAAAAAAGGACATGGTATTTGTGTTGCGTATTACAATGTATTGTCTATAGTGCATAATGAAATAACATCATCTGCTAAGGTGATTAATTGAGCATAAATTACATGTTGGATTATGTGGGTGTGGTTGTGCGGGGGATTTGTTTCATGTGTGTGATGAACATGTAGTATTTTAGTTGATAAAAAAATGTACAGCAGGTCACTTCTCCTACACTTTTAGTGCCACAAGTTGAACAATACGAACAAATCTGTGTGAAAATCCTCGAAATAGCGGCCATATTAGATTTATGCAAATTAGGGACACTTCCACTACTTGGATTTTTTCGGACTTTTCGGTAGCCATTTAGGGGACCTCACTGAAATGCATTGCAGTGACAAAAATTTTATTGCAATTTGTTTGACGTTTACCTAAAAAATGTAATATCTTTCCTAGCCTATTATGCATGCAGAAATAATGAAATACACATGATGATCTGATGATGAAATGCTTCGAAATAAATAAGAAAAGTGCCAAGATGAGACTTTTATGCTGTCTAGACGTTGTATCTCATAATTTACATAATTGTTTTCACGAAGTGACGGTAGTGAAAAAAAATTGCATTCACTTTGCGTTACGATTTTCCTCACTACCGTCACTTCGTGAAAAGAAGGACGAATATGTAGGCCTATTTCAGTTTTATCAAGGAGATAAACAGAGTGGCAGGACATCTAATTACCGTTCCAGAGTGACTATCTTGACATATTTCAAAACAGATAGTGTAAGCTAGAGCTATTTGGGGTGAGGCATTTGAAAACTATTTGAACAAAACAAGAAGGTAACGATGGGGAATGGAAAGGAGAATGAGAAAAGAGGTAAGCATAATAGACCATTTCGCAGTTAGCACATGGGTCAAATGACCCCAAATATCCACAGATCTTTTACTCATGGAGAATAATAATAAATAATAATATTTATATTTAATTTTTATATAGCGCTTAATACAAATGTCTCTAAGCGCTTTACAAATACACTGTCGCTCATCAAGGTGGAATATTTTTTTTTAACCCAATTTATGGAATTATTTTAAAAATGATTTAAAAATAATAGATCTAGATAATAGTATACATTCTCAGATTTTATTGAACAATAATTTGCGAATGTGTGCTTTGCGTGACTGCTAAAGCATATGTATGCTACTATGCTTATCAACTAGGGGACTTATGCCCTTAAGTCATAAATGACAGTAATGAGGATTAATGCCCCACAAAAGGGCACTAATATAGCACATCGACACGGTTTTGATCCTGGGGCCTCACAGTTACGAGGCCATTGCTTTGTCACTGAACCATGACTGTACGCAGCGGGGGCTAGGGTAGGGGGCAGTTTCCATAAATTAAAAAAAAACACAGAAAATGCAATAAATTTTAAATAATTTATTGTTCCGGTTCCGGTTCCCAACATAAAAAAAATCTTCTGTGTGCCCATGCCTTGAGCCATAATGCATGGCAGTCCAGAGGATTTTTTTTATGTTGGGGACCGGGGTAAAATGCAATAAATTATTGCAAATTTTTTGCATTTTCTGTTTTTTTTTTAATTTATGGAAACTGCCCCCTACCCTAGCCCCCGCTGCGAACAGTCATGGTTCAGTGACAGAGCAATGGCCTCGTAACTGTGAGGCCCCAGGATCAAAACCGTGTCGATGTGCTATATTAGTGCCCTTTTGTGGGGCATTAATCCTCATTACTGTCATTTATGACTTGAGGGCGTAAGTCCCCTAGTTAATAAGCATAGTAGCATACACATGCTTTAGCAGTCCCGCAAAACACACATTAGCAAATTATTATTCAATAAAATCTGAAAATGTATACTATTATCTAGATCTATTATTTTTAAATAATTTTTAAAATAATTCCATAAATTGGGGTAATCCCTAAAATATTCCACCTTTATGAGCGACAGTGTATACTATTACACCGGTCATTGGATTCAGTGCTTGCCCTCACACACTGTGTGCACAATCTCCACTCCCTGGGGAGCATTTCAGCCACGCTCTAAAAACTGAAATGTTAAATGTCAATTTAAAAGGTCCGAGGAGTGACCACTCTTTCAAAATGTCAGATTGTTTCTTTTAAAGGTATTACAAAGTTTTGGTATGGGGTCATGAATTTGGTTCAAATTAACATATTGGAAGCGTATGCGTTCCTACAATATTCATTGATCGTTGACGCGGTTGAAATCGAGTCTAAAATTATGAAATTGTAAATAATAATCTTCTTATGTCGTATAGCTCCCTCTCAAGGTCAAGATATTAATTAAGCTATTAAACAATGTTTTTTGACTAAGATCAACCGATAAGCTATTCCCATTTGGAAATTATATATCACAACTACATATTCTGAGATTTTCATGGTCGCAGCTACCATTGTACGGCCATACGCGCTATTTAAAATTTATCAAAATTTACCGGGAGCACCGGTAAATCTTTATATTCAATTTTTCTCGAAAACAGAAGTGTTTTAGGGGCTAATTTTTTTAGTGCTTATAATACATCCACAGGGGCATCCAAATATATCAAAATTGTAAAGATTCACTATCCACCCAATTTCAAAATTTCCCAAAACTTTGTATTACCTTTAACCTGCTAGATTCAACCTTTATAGTGTTGGATCCAGCACGTTCAAAGTATTAATGTACTATTTTGAAAGAGTGGTCACTCCTCGGCCCTTTTAAATGGTGATTTAACATTTCAGTTTTTAGAGTGCGGGCGTTGCTTGACGCTCACAAGCTGTTTGACCAACAATGACGGCCGCATCCTACCGGGTACCCATTTGACACCTGGGTGGAGAGTAGCAAGTGCAGGTTACTATCTTGCCAAAGGATATTATTACCGTGTCAGGATTCGAATAGCTTTTGTTTGCCCTCTTGTATCATAGAATGTACCATAGGTGCACATATGAATAATAGGGACTTTTATATTTGCGTGGGTTGATACGTGTGACGTCCATTCTTTCTTCTTGGGGGGGGGGGGGGGGGCGCCCGATGGGCAGAGCTCACTACTTTATACGTCTGGCAGTAGACATATATGATATGATTATGTGGTATTTCATTATAATGACTAGGGAGTGTAATTATTTGGGGCATCTATTGGGTACGTACAACCCGCCACTGAAAACGTCTGGCAGTGATAATTGGTAATAAAGAGAGTTGTACTTTTTTTTTCTTTTCAGGTTTGATCCAGATACTTTCCCCGCTACTAATGTAACATATTTAGCACTCATTAAGGGCGTCTGACATTTTAGGTCGTCTGGCGGGCACAACCCCTTTTAAAATGTCTGACATTGGTCATTAATGATACAGGGAGTTGTTTTCCATAATTTCCACCAAGTTTCAACCGGTAAACTTCCTTGCCGCTCTACCTCTTTTAGTGTAATTATTTATTATCCTCACAGTATAAGATCGGCATTTGGCATTTTGGGGGCGTCTGTCGGGCACAACCCACCATTTAAAACGTCTGGAATTGGTAATTCGTGGTACAAAATGCAATGTTCTACAATTTCTACCAGGTTTGATCCAGTCACTACTTTCGTTAATTTTCAGTCCCACCACTCTGTGCACGACTGACATCAATCTACTGACACATTTTAGTTCATGGAGCATTGCTGTGTATAGCGCTTTTCCGTTCTCTCTCTCTCTCTCTCCCTCTCTCTCTAACACACACACCCACACATACACACACACACACACACACACACACATGAACACGGGTCTTTCGTAGTCTCTGATGACATTTTAAACCTTCTCCACTTGTATATGTCTGATTCCTGGTCTATCATTCTCGGCATTATTTATAAAATAATTTCATAAGACCCCCATGTCTTTATTTTACGCACTTCCTTTCTTTAAAACAATGTGGGCTCGATAGGCCTACTCCATGTCCGTCATTCGCTGTTTTCGAAGCATTTGGAGTTCTCGGTTTTCAAAAGTTTTCGTTTCGCTGTGCATACTATTGGAGAGCTCGTACCACGTTTCTTGGCACACCGAGATGAATCACAGCGCGTTTACAGCGAAATGTCATCCCAAGATGCCCCTAAGCAATGAGGTGTGAGCTTTCACAACGTATGGACAGTGAAACAAAGACACCACCGTTACTCACAACTAGTCCAGATTCAGTCCGTTCGTTCTTTTTATTCCCCACACACAGCGCGGTCTCTCCACTGATCGCGCAATCCCCAAATTTCCGTCCACACGAACCCAGATTTAGAGGAATGGCTAGGTCTACTTTCAACGTTGAGGGTGTGTTATTTTATCAGCTGATTGGGTGCGCTAAACGAAAACGGTACAGAGGCTGGACTACTCACAACCCGCTCATCAATCATACATGTGCGTGTGTGTGTGTGTGTGTGTGTGTTTAAGTGTGCGTATGTGTATGCAGGGGAAAGTCCAAAATCTTGTCTTTGGGGGAGTTTAAAAAATAACTGTTGGAATTTAGGTAAGAAGAACAGAATATTACAGGGAGGGAAGGTAAGTTAGCCTTACATTTACAGAAGTGGGAACAAGTGAAGTTTTCATGAACTTCTCACACAGGGCTATTGTGGCTGTTGTAGCCTCGTTTAAAGGTACTATGTCCCATTTGCAGGCCCAAAAAATGAAAAAGTTAAATTCCAACTGCATGTGAAAGATAATACTAATTTAGAACTTCCCTTAAAAAGGTGGGGCTTGAAAATGTCTTCAAGTGGGAAAATAAAAACTATTAGTTGTCAAATCGACTTTAGGGATATAGAGCCCAAAAGTAATAGTCTTGATTTTCAGACAATTGTACCGAATGGTCATACGTTTTGTGCTGCGCAAAGACTCAATCAGTTTAATCTTGGCCATCACAAGAAGTGTGTTATTGATGTAGACAAATGCTCATGTACCCTTTACAACTCTTTTCATGTATGTTATTACCAAAGAAGAAAAAAGCCAGTCAGTCACTCAATAGTGTCTGACAGTGAAGTCTAGCAAGTAAACGGGTTTCCTTGCATAATTTGAATACGAGGACACTGCTAACGTTTAAATTTCACAGATAGGACATACATGACATATTCATAATTCCTGCACAGTTCTACAGAATTTGAGGTTGGCTGCAAAAGGGACATAGTACCTTTAAATGATTTTGTTTAAAAAAAAAAAAAAAAATTCTATTTGTCTGTCGCTCCAATTTGGGGTATTCTGAGGAGGCTAGGAACAGTGTGTGGTATATGTGTGGGAGTGTGGTCGGGTGGTTTGTGTGTCGCATAGCGGGGAGGGGGAGGGGGTAGTAGTGTGTTTGGTTGGATGGGGTTATTTGTTTTATGTTACAACTGGTTTCATTTTTGTTTTCATCAATCGTTCAATCTATGTAATGAAAATGTTTTAAATTCATGTCAAATAAAAACAACTGTATTTTATTTCTAAGATTGAATTGTTGTTTGGAATCAATAATATATAACAAAAGATTCTAGGGCAATGTGTGACATTGCCGTTTACAAAATTTGCTTCCTTTTTTATTGGCACCCCTATTCACGGTTGAAGCAGGGAGAAATATACTCGTGACGGCTGTCCATACAATCAGCTGTGTTGAACGCAGCAATAGGTGACGCAAGTCCTTTCTATCATGTAATCATAGATAAAATAATGATGAATAATAATAACAATGACATAGAATCAGAATATAAAAGGATATTTGTATCAACCCAATGCCTTTGTGTGCATCAGTCATTACTCATGCGAGGACAACAGAGAATAATAAACCAACTAATTGTTCTTAATGCAATGAATAGATAATGTTTTAATGAAAGAGTATACACGTCAATACAGGATAGGAAACTTTGCTCAGTTACATAAGCATGTCCGTTTGAGATGAATCTCTACAAAAACAAAGTAAATAATAATATCATCTTCATAGCAAAATATCATGATAAAACCGTGTTTATACAATTGTATTTTAGATGATCGTTTACAAAATGAAATGGGGAAAGAAAGAGGGAGAGAGAGAAAGAACTGGGGATATTCAGGGGGAGCTTGTTAGCACTTTTTGAGACACGTGCCCCCCTCCTAGATGGATTGACAATCCTGAATCGTTGATCTTTTCTTTCTCACTCTCTCGTTCAGATATGACACAGTAAACCGCAGCAAAAGTTACAAATATCGCTGCGCGTTTTTACTGAGCTATATGTTATGAGATACAGAAAAGTGACGATTATTACATTATACGTCATCATAAAAAAACTACCCGATCTGCCGCGTCATTTCTGAACGGGGCCTTATGAGTTGGTTTCTTTTCAAAGGAATTAAGTTTTGGGTTGAAGCAGTTAGCACAGTGGTTAGCAACCTAGGGTTAGTAAAATTTAGGCAAATTCGTCATTTTGGGGGTATAGACTAGGGGACGGCACTGGTTTCCAACTTTTGTCAAAATGTGTTAAGTCTCTACGCGGTGGTATCACTTCTTATTGACATCGTGTGTGGCACATGATAGTCAGAAATTTTTCGTAAAATTAGTAAATGGCGGGAAAGTTTGCAGATTTGATAAAAAGGGATTTTGATTTGATGAAAAGGGGTGATATTTTTCACAAACATGTGAATGCATATATTTTCTTTCTTTCTCGAAAACAGGCTGAGGGGGGCTTCTAAACATAAGGATTATATCTAGAGCCTTATCTTTGTATCAGCTCTTGTGCAAACAGGATCATGTTTTCTATATTTGTGGGTAAAATGTTCTTGAGAGTATGCACAAAAGGGTCCTTTTCGACTCCGTTGTAACGATCACGAGTCACACCTTTTAATATGAAGTGACATCACCCAACCGTGAATGAATAAACGGCCGAGCGAACGTGCAGAAAAAAGCCTCTATATATCTTAGCTCCCAGTCCGCCCCAAGTTCAGTGTGTCCGCTGCCTTATATCATCTATTTGTCCTTGAGTTCGGCCAGGAGATCTGATAGAGCCTGGAGGACATCTTTCTCCTTCAAGTCTTCATCATTTTTGCCATCGGATACTGGTGCAGCAGCAATCTGTTTGTAAGAAATTAAAAGAAGATGATAATGATAATGATGATACTCCTACTGACAGCGTGAGCAAAGTCATTAGTTGTGTCCAGGTGGCAGAGCCTTCGGAAGCTCAGGGGTTTTAGGCATTAAATTACGGTCAGAAAAGTATCCAGGGGCCCGCCTATGGGCTCTTGGTTGGGTCAAGGGGGCAGAGCCCCAAGAAGCTTAGGGTTTTCAGACATTTAATCACGGTCAGATGAGCATTTTTTTGATACCTTTGTGACACTGACAGGACACCGATTTGCGTGGGGTCAAGGGGGCGGAGCCCCCAGAAGCTCAGGGGTTTTAGGCATTACATTACCGTTAGATCAGCCTGGAGGACATCTTTCTTCTCCTCTTGGGCAACGGATACTTCTGCAGCAGACAACTGTTTGTAAGAAAATAAAACACGATGATAATGATGATGATGATACTCCTACTGCCACCGTGAGCAAAGTCCCGCTATTCTACATCCCTATGAGGGTCTTTCACACCGTCCAAGCTGACTCGGCGAACTCACAAGCAGTCGAGTATAGCACATAACCAGATGAAGAAATCAATGGATTATACTAAATATGACTTGTAAAATGTGACCAAGTTATTTAAAGACGGCGCGGTCAAATTCAAAATGCTGCAATCAATCATTCACAGTTTCATACATATATCATTTTGTTATATTTATCATCTTCTCTGACCTAATAGAGGTCAACCCGATAGTACTTGCGATTCCACTTTGGACAGATTGGAATCAGTGTAAACATGTAAACACCAACAAGAAGTTGGCGTTTAGGATCTATGTAGCTTTACTGTAACTGGAAGTAACTAAGGGACAGGACAGATCCAATGGTCCAGGTCTATCCAGGGACATGGGCTGACGTCAAACAGACAATTTAGTCGATGTCAGGATACTCAAGATGCAAAAAATACCCACATTAAAGACATAGCTATGGATTTACATTTACCATTGAATTGTATTGATTTTGGGTTTAAGATTCATATGATTGTAATTCATTTATATTTTATTTTGTAACACTCATCAGTGCAAGTTGGTCTTTCGTTTGCAATTCTTAGTGGCAATGCCTGCAATAAAATTATAGCAACAGATCACAGCCTTGTGACAGTATTTATCTTCTACACTGACTTCACCATACAAGTTCAAAGTTCACCAATGGAATCGAATGTAAAGGTTAAATGTAATGCGAAGTTTTGGAAAAATTTGAAAATTGGATGGATAGTAATTCTTGAAAATGTTTATATATTTGGATGCCCGTGTGGATGTTATATAAGCACTAAAAAATATAGCCCCTAAAACACTTCTGCTTTCGAGGAAATTGAATGATCAAAATTTACCGGTGCTGCGGTAAATTTCAAATATTTCAAATAGCCCCTAAGGCCATTCCATGGAAGCTGCGACCATGAACATCTCAGAATATGCAGTTGTGATATCGATTTTAGTCAAGACACATTGTTTTAGAGCTAAATTAATATCTTAACCTTGAGAGGGAGCTATACAACATAACGAGACTATTATTTACCATTTCATCTTTAGACTCGATTTCAACCGCGACAACGATCACTGAATATTTTAGGATCGCATATGCTTCCAATATGTTCATTTTAACCAAAACTTGTATTACCTTTAAACAAGGGATGCGAATGAAGTCAAGATTGTAATCATCATAGTGAAGTAATTATCATAAATTAAGCTTGTAATAGGCATTTGCTTCAGTTTGAGTTTTTTTTAATTGCCTTATAGTCAGTGACTGTCTGTAAGTACAAAAGTGAGCAATCGTTTTGGAATGAGATAACACAGGCATAATGGCTTTTGAACCACATTCATTGCTTCAGCCCAAACTTGGTGCAAGAGGATTTTGACAATATTCTTTTTAAAGCCTGCTGCTCAGTCGTCCGTGGCAGCACACTTATGAATACGGTGCCATTATACAGGATATTAGTTTCCCTTTACCATTAAATATGATTTAATGTTACATAGGTTACAACTTTTTGATTAGAAGCTACCAAAGTTGGGAACACGTTTTCGATACGAGCTGTGTGTATATAATATGTACGCTCACATGATGCATTTACTACATGTAGTTGAAAACAATACATCTTTTTAAAATCTATTCTTATCTGTCTTTCAAGATGATCCTTACCTGTTCTTGTATTTTGTGAATAGTCTCCATATCCTCCCCTTCGCGCTTTCTAGTAGCTGATGAAATATTAACGGAAAAAGGGAGAGAAACAAATTAAAATCATTCTTGTTGCATGATTTGTACTTAAAAAAAAAGACATTCTTTCATTGAATATGCATAACGCCGGCGTCTGAACGACAACTACTTTCCGTCAATATCATTTGGATAATCATTTTTTTTTTCAACCTCATTCTTTTTTTTATCATTAAATTCTACATACTCTATATCAGTAATTGTACTCGTACATATATTTAATATTGTCTAACCAGTCAATCTCAGCTCTGATGACAATTAGAATACTGCTATAATTGAATAGAAAATCACATTATCGTGTTTTAAAAAAAATTGAATTGAACAACATATTACTGAAAAGTTGCACACACAAAAAAGGAACGTATTTCGAATATTCATCCGATAACATAATTGTCAAATGTGTTAGTTAAACTATGCTTTATAATTCATAATACTTTTGTTTTCATTACGATTTCGTTGACTTGTTTGCTTTATTAAAAGGAGTTATGTTATGTATTTCAAAAACAATTAATAGAATTATGTGGAAAATTAATGAGCTTGAACTTGAAGCTACGTATTTGGCCTTAACGGTTTACCGAAGTGATGAACATACCTGGTTTACACAAGACCTCGGCGTCTACTGCGTGGGTACAGGCAGCCATAGCGGTGGAACTTAAATCACAGTCCATGATTGATGCCTCGTCGCCCTGACAAGTAACACCAGTGAGCGAAATCGGTCCAGTTCCAGCGCCAAAGAACTTCATTTGGTCATGCCTAAAGTAGTAAGAGGAAGGGGTAGGGAAGCCCAGCTGCCGGCAGGCGACATTAGTATCCATTTCGGTAAATCCAACGCCACACACTGTTCCCCATTGCCCATCGCGGTAGACCTCGACTATGCCCCACCCTAATCCCTCGATCTTTTTGGCACCTGCAACCCGGATGGCTGGAAGGGATGTAATGATGATGAAGAAGATGAAGAAGATAATAATGATAATGTTAATAATAATAATAACAACAATACTACTACTACTTCTACTACTATAATCATAATATTATTAATATCGACTATCAATTCCGAACCCCAAAAGAAAATTTTCATTCTGTCATGATGGTGACGCACTATGCAACCAACCAGGCGCGTACAGGGGGGGGGGGGGGGGGGGGGGGGGGGGGGTTAACATTTATTAATCAGGCCGAAAATTTCGCAACGACTCAGCCAGCCACTGAATAAGCGGGGGGGGGGGGGGGGGGGGTGAATAAGCGGCGGGGGGGGGGGGGGGGGTAAGAGGACACTTTTTTTTTTTTTTGGTCCCAAAAAAATCGCAACGACTCAGCCGACCGCTGAATAAGGGGAGGGGGGTAAGAGGACACTTTTTTTTTTTTTGGGGGGGGGGGGTGTCTCGAAATTTGAAAATTTGACATTTTGCTCCGTTAGGGGGGGGGGGGGTAAGTTCACCTTTTTTAGGTCAACTATGAGAGTTTTTTTTTTTGGAGGGGGGGGTTTACACATATAAAAATACCAAAGGGGGGGGGCTAACCCCCGAACCCCCCCCCCCCCCCTGCGTACGCGCTTGCAACCAACTCCCATTTAATAGTGTTAGACTGGCCCAGTCTAAACAGTCATTTGCAAGTCTGTACTGTCACGTCTCATGACAACGACCCAGTAGCGTACGCAGGATTTTTTCAACGGGGGGGGGGGGGGGTAATATTTATTTTGCAGCTTCTCAGCCGGCCGCTGAATAAGTGAGGGGGGGGGGAGTACATATTTTTTGTTTTGTCCCGGAATTGGAAAATTATAGCGACTATTATTTTCATCAGTGGAGGGGGGGGGGGGAGGGGGATAAGGTCAGTTTTTTTTGTTTGTTCAACCTTTAGCCCCATTTTTTTTTTTTTTACTTGAAAAAAGTGAGGGGCGGGGTTGTCCTCCGAAACACACACATCAAACCAAAATTGAGGGGGGGTTACCCCCCCCCCCCCCCTGCGTACGCGCCTCCAACGACCTATGACTGTGCTAAAATCGAAAGAAATTGACAGTACCGATCTTGAGTTATCCTCTACACAAAAAGTGCGGAGAAATAAAAAAGAAAGAAATAAAATTCTGACGAAATCTATGACAGACCACCTAAAAAGAAATCCAGAGACTTTTCTTTTCAGTAATAACAAACCAAAAAAGTATTTTAGCTTTTCCGCTTTTATTTTTGTCATTCGATTTGAAAGGACGTTTTTTTTTTTTTTTTACACTATTAAAAACAACAAAAACAAACAAATACGAAAGTACTTCGAATATTCATCCGATAACATAATTGTCAAATGTGTTAGTTGAAATATGCTTTATATTTATTAATACTTTTGTTTTCATGAAATGCAGTTATCAGATAGAAATATAGTGGCTGTATTTTTTAATTATTTGTTTACTAATAGGTATTCGCTTCGGGTCGGGTTGTCGGGTATTAAAAATCACCTAAGCTGTATTCCAACTGCCCCAAGACGTTCAAAGCATTCAGGAAATAATTCCCCACAAGGTACCCGATCACTACTCCTGGTTGTAAGGTGGTACGTTTAGATTAATGTCATGCCAAAAGATATGAGCGCCGCGACAGGACTAGTCCACTGCCTGGACTGTTCTCTACATGATCCGTGCTCGCTCACATATCATACTATAATATACACGTACGGACACACTTTTTTCGGGGAAGGTGAATTCGTGGGGAGTACGCATATCATACACGCGCGCGCATTCGGGAAAGGGCAACAGATTAAAACGACCATAAGCTGGTCTACGACAGGACTAAAACTGCGAACCATGCGATCCACGATTCGGTCAGATATCCTCTAGACCGTGACATTTCTACCTATGTATAAAGCTCCATCCCTTAGCACAAGTTACTACTAGTAAAAGCAAAAAGAGTTAACTGCTGTCCCGTACGATACCAAAGAGTGGTGAGGACTACCAAAGGAAACTGTGTTAAAAAAGAATAATATATGCAATGTATATATATACACTGTTGGTCATAATGGTGGAATAATTATTTTACCCCAGTTTAGGGAAGGATTTTAAAAAATTATTTATTTCTAATATATCTAGATAATGGCATACATTCTCAGATTTGATTAAATATTGATTTGCGAGTGTTTCTTTTGCGTGACTGCTACATCATATGTGTGCTACTATGCTAATCAGCTAGGGAACCTACGTCCTTAAATCATAATTGACAGTAATGAGGATTAATGCCTCACAAAAGGGCACTTATATAGCTGATCGACACGATTTTTATCCTGGGGCCTCACAGTAACGAGGCCATTGCTTAGCCCCTGAATCATGACTGTACGCAGTGTTTGCTAGGGTACGCGGCCGCCCCCACAAATCCCCCAAAACGAAGAAAATGCAATAAATTGTCAAAAATTCATTGCAATTTCCCCCCCGCCCCCAACAGGAAAAATTTCTCTGTGTGGCCATGCCTTGAACCATAATGCATGGCCCTACAGAGGAATTTTTCCTGTTGGGGGCGGGGGGAAAATGCAATGAATTTTTGACAATTTATTGCATTTTCTTCGTTTTGGGGGAATTGTGGAAAGGGCCGCGTACCCTAGCAAACACTGCGTACAGTCATGATTCAGGGACTAAGCAATGGCCTCGTTACTGTGAGGCCCCAGGATAAAAATCGTGTCGATCAGCTATATATCAGTGCCCTTTTGTGAGGCATTAATCCTCATTACTGTCAATCATGACTTAAGGACGTAGGTCCCTTAGCTGATTAGCATAGTAACACACATATGATGAAGCAGTCACGCAAAACAAATACTCGCAAATTAGTATTCAATAAAATCTGAGAATGTATGCCATTATCTAGATCTATTAGAAATAAATAATTTTTAAAAATCCTTCCCTAAACTGGGGTAAAAATAAATATTCCACCTTTATGACCAACAGTGTACCACACTACTCCCATCGCCCGTGGTTCATATCCTGCACTAACCGGATTTCTAACTTCGTGTCAGGACCAAACACAAAAAAGTTAACCCTATCAGTCTAAACGCATCCATAAAACCCCATCGCACACCCTACTGTAATATGTAGCTGGTCGCGGTTCTAGAACATTTCATTTTGTTTATTTTTTGGACGGGGTGAGGCCTTTTTTTATTTGGAGGGGGGGGGTGTGAGGTCGAGTGCTTGAAGATGTGTATTTTTTAAATATATTTATTAAGAGGCATGGGATTTGAGCCCCCTTAACCCCCCCCCCCCCCCCATTAGAATCGCTACTGCCCTGTTTACAAAACCAAGCACAGAAGAATAATTATCGGAGCAGGAGCAAAAGTCAGATTTTGTTTGGAGATTTGGACGACTCACCGCGACATATCACTCCAGCATCCTCAGAGTGAGTGCAATCTTCATCCCCGATATCGTTCATCCGGCAATCCACGATTGAAGCTTCGTTGCCTACACAGTTCACATTGTCCAGAAGGATAGCACCTGTGCCTTCGCCGAACGTCTCGGCCATTCTCGTGAAGTCAGAAGCTCCAGGGAAGCCCAACTGCCTGCACACTACATTAGCATCTTCCTGCCCCCAATGATCGTCGCACACTGTTCCCCATTGCCCTTCGGCATAGACCTCAACTCGACCTTGATTGGCGGAGCTACCTGATCCGGCAAGTCGCACCGGCACTGAAAGAGATATTTGCATTGAATATATGAAATGAAATAATTCTGCAATGGTCATTAAAAATGGTTAATAATTGTGCCTAATAATAATGGCACGTAAGCCATTATGACGTATCGCCACATAACACCACGTAAAACCAGATATCGCCACGTAACGTCACGCAAAGCCATGTAACGCAATGTATTGCATGTAACATCGATAACCACGTAACGACACGTAACACCACGTAACACAATTTCTTCCAACGTATTGTCATGTACTGGAACGTACTGGTATCTATATTTTATAAGCTGGGTAACATAACCTTCGTGTGTTGTTTTTTTTTCGTTTAAATATATGACAAGTGCGTGCAACAAATGTCCTATGAGCATTTACAAAGCTCTGAGTGACAAGATATAGAAATACGAAGCATACTAAGCCTACAATTACGTCATCATGATTCTTTTTAGAACAAAACCGCCTTGGGATACCGCCTCATATCTGAACAAGGTTTTATGGCTAAGGTTTATATGGAAATGTTATTGCACCGTTAACACATTGACAAAAATCCACAATTTCTAACCCTCTCTTTTTAGATGTATATTTTTGCTTAAATAGGAGAAAGCATGTACTGCATTGGTCATAAAGGAGTGACAACAGTGGTACAGCTACATGGGGTTCACCTCCCTCTCCCCGTCATCAAGATTTAATTATTTAATCGGATAAGAATTTTAGAATTTTTGCCAACATCCCCCCCCCCCTGCCAGAGAACCCTGGATCCGCCTCTGATATTTATATATGAATTGTACACTTCTCATGAAGTTCACTCTAGCTGATTGTCAGGAGAGGATAAGAAAGATCCATTTTCTTCAACCCCCTTCTCGTTTTTCCCCCGAGAATGTATAGACAGAGAAGGATTTTTGATTTTTTTTTTTTTACAAAACCAAGCACAGAAGAATAATTATCGGAGCAGGAGCAAAAGTCAGATTTTGTTTGGAGATTTGGACGACTCACCGCGACATATCACTCCAGCATCCTCAGAGTGAGTGCAATCTTCATCCCCGATATCGTTCATCGGGCAATCCACGATTGAAGCTTCGTTGCCTACACAGTTCACATTGTCCAGAAGGATAGCACCTGTGCCTTGGCCGAACGTCTCGGCCTTTCTCTTGAAGCCAGAAGCTCCAATGAAGCCCAATTGTCTGCACACTACATTAGCGTCGTTCTGCCCCCAATAATCGTCGCACACTGTTCCCCATTGTTTATTGGCATAGACCTCGACTCGACCTTGATTGGCGGAGCTACCTGATCCGGCAAGTCGCAACGCTGAAACGGAAAGGGATAATTGCATCGAATATATGAAATGAAATAATTCTGCAATGGTCATTAAAATGGTTAATAATTTGGCTTAATAATAATGCCACGTAACGCGACTTAACACCTCGTATCACTGCGAACGTATCAGGACAATAACCCCCTGGACAATCACACCCAGAAAATTACCCCCAGAAAACTAGCACCCAAGGACAATTACCCCCCGGAAAATTGCCCCCGAGGACAATTACCCCCGGAAAATCCCCCCCCCCCCCAAGGAAAATTACCCCCACCCCTGAAAATAACCCCCCGCCCCAGGACAATAACTCTTTCCCCCAAAATCACCCTTTCCCCTGTTTGTTAAAGGGGAATTCCAGGCCGATAATAAAGTTGATTTTTGTTCGGGGGGGGGGGGGGTTATTATCCTCAGGGGGGTAATTGTCCACGGGGGGGGGGTATTGTCTTTGCGGATAATTTTCCCGGGGGTAATTGTCCCCCGGGGGGGGGGGTTTCTTCGGGGGTAATTTTCAGGTGGGTAATGTTCCTTGAGGGTAATGTTCCGGGGGATTTTCCGGGGGGGGGGTAATTGCCCAGGGGGTAATTGTTGTAAAACCCACTGCGACGTATCGCCACATGACACCACGTTAAACCAGGTATCGCCACGTCACGTCACCTAAGGCCATGTAATGCAATGTATTACCACGTAACAATGATTACAACGTAACACCACGTAACACTATTTCTTTCAGCGTATTTTCACGTACTGGAACAAACTGGTATTTATACTATGTTTTTTATTTTTATTTATGTGTTTATTAAGAAATCAAATCATAACATATACAAACTTTCCCAAAAAATACAAATGCTGTGTTACAAAAGAAATTAATGACAAATTAAGATATTTACAAACGATTAAGATGATCTGGGGGAAGGAAAAAAAAGGCAGAGTACACGTAATAGAAATAATCATAATTTAACAATTACAAGTACAAAAGAAAGAACCTCGAGATAGCATTGTATCAGAAACTAAACATTTCGTTGGGCCCAAAATGAAGAAAAAGGAGTAAAAATAAGCCATCCACAGGTACAATGGAATCTCCAGACCACCAACAGGTTGGAGGAGCAAAGTCGAGGAATGAGACAATCCGCTCTACCCCCCCCCCCCTCACACACACACCCTCAACACTCTCATACTAACACTCAAACACACAACCACCCCCTCCCCCCTCCCCCCTCCCCCAACACACACAATCCACACGCAACATGCGGGTAAGACAGATCGCCTCACACACCGACCCCGCCCACTCCAGACACCCATTCGGCGAATTGCGCAGACAGAGCGTGGGGAAATCAACTGAAGTGATAAAAATACAACGCATTCCTGAATAGGCAATAAGGAAACACGCGTAAACTGACCCAATTCCAATCGAGGTTATTGCTCATGTTACACAGTGGCAATGTGATTTGTAAACAAAAATTATATGCACACAAGTAATGTAAAATTACTTGACTATGGAAAATACCTAACAGCAATGTAAAAGGGGAAAAGAAAAAAAAAGAGGTTGGAGTAACAATAAATACTTGTATCTCTGTAAAGGGGCACAGGAATATTTATTTAAACTATGTTAGCTGGATAATGTAACCGCTGCAGTATTTTTGTATGACGTATGAATAAATAACAAAAACGAATATTACCCCATAAGTGTGTAGGCCTACTGTACACAATGCAAAATTTATTTTTCAGCCCGCGGATATATGAAGAATTTTCTTAGTCATCATTAAAAAATAAATTGAGACCTAGATATGAAACTTCATGGACTTACTCTTTATGAGATACCCTATCATGACAGGGTTCAGAAATTGTGGTCATTCCAAGGGTACACCTCCGCCCCGCCCCGCCCCCGGTTTTTTTAGGGTTAAACTGTTACAATTCCCCTGAGATCAGATTGAGACTTAAACGTTTAAAGCCCTATTGCACTACTTGTAGCTACTTGCTCCCTCGATATAGAAAACAATGCCTACGGCGGTGCCCGTTGGTCCCCCATGATCCTCTTTTTTCTTATTTTAATTAAGAGCCGAGTTGATGAGATAACCAACTGTCAGTGACCATGCTGGGAGGTCTAATTCCCCTGGCCAAACTAGTGCAGACGGGCTATAAAACTAGCGTCATTTTCTTTAATATTACTGTAAATGATTAGATTGACATTTCTGAACATTTGCATTAATGCTTTTGTCTTCCAATCACTCCTTTTGTGACAATGTTTACTAGTTTAAGCAGCTTATTGCCGGGAAACGGTGCCACTTTTCCCATTGACACACCGTACATGCAAAGCATAACTTTCAGTTTTGACTTTCTTAAAGCCCCACTGCACTACTTATAGTTACTTGCGCCTTGTATATAGCAAACAATGCCTAGTCGGTGAACGTTGGTCCCCATGGTCCCCTTTTTCTTATGTTAATTGAGAGCTAATTTGATGAGATAACCTCCTGTCAGTGACCATCCAGGGAGGTCTAATCCCTCCTGACCAAACAAGTGCAGATAGGCTTTACCTCTTGAAATTTAGGTACACAATCTCATGACCACAACTCAACTTTATCTTTAACTATATTAACAGGATACCGTAACCGCTGCGGTATTTTGGTATGACGTATGAATAATTGACAAAAATTAATATTAACCAATAATTTACGTCGGACTAATTTACACTTTGCCGGTTATGTTAAAGGGTGATAATCTCTACAAAGAGCAATAATCAGAACTAAACTGGATATTTAAAATGACAACCTTTTACAAAATATATGAGGTGGACAAATGAAAAATGTTCTTACCTCCTTCTCGATAAACTATGAAGTAAAGAAGAAAAAAAAGAGTTGCATGTAAATTTAATTTGATAATGATTATAATGATATCGCCGTATAAGTACTCTCGATAATGTTAAAAGTGCATAATACATAATACACGTGGAAAGACAGGAATGTATAATACAACAAACGTATACTATAATAAGAAATAATTGATGGGGGGGGGGGGTTAAAATTTGAAAATCTCGCCGAAAATTTCGCAACGACTCAGCCGGCCGCTGAATAAATGGAGGGGGGAATATTTTGTTGCCTCCTTTAGCACAATCTTGAGGGGGGGGTAACATGTTCATGCAACATACCTTTTCTTGCATGATGTACCCCCGGGGTACGCGCCTGAATATGTAAACCGCACTACTCCCATCGCTCATATTAGATAGTTTTGTTGAACGACCTTAATTCTAATCATAATCTAACTAGTAACGTTTCTAGAAGTTTTTTTTTAATATTTTACTTTTAAGGGGTGGGGGGGGGGGGGTGCTGTCTTTGGGGCCTAGGGATCTCACATTCCTAGTCTGCACGTGCTTTGATTAAATGTACTATTGAGCACGGAGTAATTATTGTCGGACCAGGAGCAAAAGATCGGAGTTTGTTTGGAGGTTTCGGTGATTTACCCTGAGCAACGTTACATATTACTCCACCATCCTCATCGTGACCGCAATTGTGTATTAATATGTAAATGTATATGTGTGTTTGTGGGTGTTCACACACGTATAGATTTCTATGTTCATGCAACATACCTTTTCTTGCATGATCAATTTATTCATTCACATTTCAGTAATAATAATCATCTTGAACATATTCATACTTTGAAATGAGATAAGTTATAGGACTAATTTCCACTTTGTCGGTTATGTAATAACGTGATAATCTCATTAAAGAGCCATAAACAGAACTCAACTGTATATTTGAAATGTACTTATAACCTTTTACCAAATATAAGAAGTGGACAGATGAAAAATGTTCTTACCTGCCGTTTGAGTGCCTGTGGAATATGAAGTAAAGAAGAATAAAAAAAAACAGAGTTGCATGAAAATTTAATCTGATAATGATTACAATGATATCGCCGTATAAGTACTCTCGATAATGTTTAAACTGCATAATAAATATATAGACTCGAGAGAATTGAACTTCCTGCTTCTGAGTTTATCGCATACACATTCATTGCTTGTAATGATGATGATGACGATGACGATGGTAATAGTAATAATAATCATAATGATAATAATGATTATAATGATGATAATGATAACTTCATCTACAACTATCGGAGAGGACCTTAAGCCATCGCATATTATAGGGTAATTCACTGAAAATGGACTAATTATCCATGATTTTTTATAAACCCAGAAGAAATGTTTGGATTTCTAGGGATTTCCGCTTAAATTTTTTCACCAACATTTTTTCTGATTTCTAAGCTTTAAGTTGATACCAGATTTGGCTGCCGCTTTCTGCCGATTATTATGTCAGGGCCGATTGTCCTTGCCACATTGCCCGGAAAAATGTGTTTATTTTGGTCCGCGGCTGAATCATGAATGTTTCGCGGTCATAAATTACGGCGCGTGACCAAAATAAACACATTTTTCGGGGCAATGTGGCGAGGAAAATCGGCTATAACATAAGACAGGCAGAAGATGGCAGGCAAATCTGGTATCAACTTAAAGCTTAGACATGTTGGTAATAACATTAATGAAGGAATTCCTGGAAATCTAAACATTTCCTTTGGATTAATAAAAAAAAAAATTAATAATGAGTCCCTTTTTTCAGTGAATTACCCTATAATATATTATGAAGATTGTGTTTCCAGTGGCGGATCCAGGGGGGGGGGGGGCCGGGGGCCCGGCCCCCCCCCCCCCCCCCCCCTTGAGAAAAAAAAATCATGTAAAATCACGTGATTTTTACCTTTTTTGGGGGCCCCCCCACTGACCCCTGGGGGGGGGGGGGTGCAAATTGAATTTTTTTTGAGGATCCAAAAAAAAAAATGTGCTCACTACCCCCCCCCCCCCCCCCCCATGCTATGCCATATAGTTCCCCATATCAAACATTCTTATGCTAATAGGTTAGCTCTGCTAACAATTAAAAATCTATTTCTTGCGGGTCCTGCAATTATCGTTTTAACATTGCCAGGTAAGTACTTTATAAACCTGGGTCGAGAGTATCAGATGAGTGCAGAACACAATGTCTACAGATCATAAGATGTAACCAACGAGTAAAAAAAAATCGAACCCGGGACCTCCCGAATGAACGTTCACCAATATACCACTGCTCCATGTGTATCTAGGCCATCAGTGTGATAGAGGGTAGAGTATTCATAGTACGCTACGTGATTTTTTTTTTTTTCAGGGCCTTCATGGTTTTTTGGTTTAAGTGCCTTGATTTTTATGGACCGCGGTCCTGACTTGGAGAAGACCTGGGCTTGAAGATTAGGGCATTTAATCATAATTTTTGGTGGGGAAGGTTTAACAAAATTATCTAGGGATTCCTTTCGCCCCTTCTCACGACGTTTTGGTCATTTTGGCCACAAAAGTGGCCCAAACTGATCATTGTGGTCACTTTTGGTCAGGGGTAATTTTTCCAGTCGTTATAAGCGCCATGAGCACCGAAAGGTGGACCTGTGCGCTATACAAGTAGCCACTATTATTATTATTATTATTATTATTATCAGCAAAGGAGATTCGATGGACCTTTTCTATGTAAAAAGAAAAAAAATGTCCCTTGATGCTGGAAAAAGTGGTAGAATTGACCCCCGTCAACAACAATGTGGTCACTTAGGTCACTCTGTGGTCAATAAATGATAATTTGTATTGATTTTTGTCAAAAATCAGGCCAAAAATTTCAGTTAGAATCAGTTGAAGGGTGGGTTCTATCATCCAAATTCAATTTGGCCTGACTTAAGAACCATGAATAAAATTAATGCTAGGTATATCTACAGTGCCGGTTGAATGTACTCAGACAAATCTGATCCCTGATATTTGTTTTGGCAAAATCTTAAGAAACTATCGATTCTAGATTTAAGAATTATCGGTCCCATTTCAAACAAGTGCTTTATACACAAACCTTTCTGATTCAGCTAGGCCGTTAATTGTTTGTTTGTCATCATTGAATCTTTGGAAATGTTATTATGAACTTTATCCTAGTTAGAGATCGCAAAATGCACCAGAATCCTAATTAAATGCGAATGCCTGAAAGCAACGCAATTATATGCAATAGAGCAAAGTGACCGAGCTTTATATTTTTTCCCCAGTTTCATGATTTTAAACCCTTCTTAAACAGTCATCGTCTTTATACAGGCACTTTACTCTGAAATTAGGAGCACATAAACGTTTAGGAACCATAATATTCCTTTTCTCCCTTGTCTTCGCCTTGTTTTCCCTTATGCGTTTGTTGTGCCCAATCCCTTGGCAACCCTCCCCTCTTGGCAAATATATGGTCAATTAATGACACTAACCTCTGCATCTCACTGCTGCATCCCTGTTATGGTCGCAATTAACTGCTGCATCGAGTTTTTTCGCATTACAGTCGTAGAGTAGATTCTCCCTGCCGGTACATGCCACCGTGCTGAGTAAGACTCGTCCTGAGCCTGCGCCGAATGGTGAGGGCGATCTTATAGCGGCAGAAGCACCTTCAGAGAAGCCCAACTGTTTGCAGACCACCGAAGCGTCATTCATACCCCAGTAATCGTTGCAAACTGTTCCCCATGCTCCATCGTAGAACATCTCTACCCGTCCATTCGCCGCGTTGCTACCTGTCCCGGCAAGTCGCACATCTAACAGGAGTATAGAGGAAAATGCGAGTCACACATACAAAACAAAATAATCGGGGATACTTTGCAGACCGAGCACAAATCCTTGTCAATTGTAATGTATACCCCCCCCCCCCACTCAGTGTTATTTAGGGTACGCATATGCTCGTCCCCTCTTTTTGAAAGCACCCCCTATCTGAGGACTGCCAACATTTCCGAACCCCCCTTTCGCGGGCTTTTCCTGCCTTGGAGACCCCCCTAAATCAGGTAAAATGCTCAATGTACCCCCTAAATTCTGAATAACTTCTCAGGAGTCCAAAGAGATGAGAGAAAAAAGGAAAAACACCCCCTTTTGAAAGAAATCTCCGGGTGAAAAGTCAAATACAACCCTTTTTTTTACAATTCTCGGGCCGGACTTTGTGGCACGAAAAGCACCCCTTTACCGGATATTTTGGCAACACGCATGCGGTCATTCCGACCCCTGAGTGGGGGGGGGGGGGGGGGCGGGAATGTATAACAGTGAGCTAGGAGAATAGGACCTGCATGCACTGTATCTGTTCCTGACAATACGTACTCACACAATCAGGAGGTGTTTTACAAACACTAAGATCGAATTTAAGTTGGACCTAACTATGGGAGGTCGTTCATGCCATTGTTCGCTGTCATCATTTACTGGCATTGGTCTCTCAAGGAACGTACAATGGTCACAACACTACAGAATGTACATTTTTGTTTTGATAATTCATTATTGAAGGAAATAATATCATCTAAAGATCATAGCAAACAGTGGCATGTCCAACTTAAAGTCGATCAGAAACACTCCCCTGGAGGAACTGGGCTAGCCTTCACTCAATTCACATTAAAAATTGTAAAAAAGTGTCAAATAATTAAAGGGTTGGTGCTTGCCGACTAATTCTGCTTTCGTTTTTCCGAAGATTCATTTTTTTCTGAGGTTCATACGTCCTAAGGTTCCTACATCATGAAAACAAATTTTCTGTACATGGTGTACATAATTTCTAAAATTGATTTTGTTGCGTTATTCTGAAGGTTCATTATTCAGAAGGCTCGTAATTCCGTAGAGGAAATAGGATTCATTATTCTGAAGTTTTGTATTTCGAACGATAATAAAACAAACCCAGCGTTGTATGACTTTTTTTGGAAAATATGACCTTTCAATATGACCTTTGGAATTACGAAATATCAAGTCATTTAACTTTCGGAATAACAAACCTTTAGAATTACGGACGTCAAGAATAAACGAATCTTCGGAATAAGTCACTGTCTGCGCATGGGCAGATAAAGGTCATTTGTACAAAACTATAAAACCCACCGCGACGACTACTGGATAAGTGTTCATGAAAGTTGTGTAACCGTTTGTTTATGCATCGGCGGTACATTCTACGATACACAGGTGGAATCCTTATTTTCAAGAGGACAAAGATAAGGTATTCATAAAGCACTTTCATCCCTTTGACAGTGATTATGCTTAAATGCAATGAAAAGTGGGACGTCTCCATGTGTTGTAAGAGATCTGTGATTTTTCTCTTTTTGGGGGGGGGGGGAGGGGTGGTTGTGTACAATTAAGTCCTAAATCCAGGGTACGTTATTATTTACCTTCGGAAACAAAACGATACGCAAAATTTTAAGAGAGCACTCGCTGAAATATAATTTAATTATGGTATGTTAGTTGATAACGTATACATTTAATGTTTCTCTTCAAATAAGCCAGTTCACAGATACAATCTGTGCATGGGCAGATAAAGGTCATTTGTACCAAAATGGTAAAACCCACAGAGATGAATACTGGATATGCGCTTATGAAAGTTATGTAACATTATTCATTTATGCACCAACAGTACATTCTATGATACGCAGGTGGAAGTATTCTTTTCAAGAGGTCAAACAAAAGGTATTCCTGAAGCACACCTAGGACTTTGGCAATTATTATTCTAAGATGCTCAAAGTGGAACTTCTCCATGTGTAAAAAATCTGTGGATATATTTGGGGTCATTTGTACATTCTGTGATTTTGTAAGCGCTATTGTACTTTTGTTTTAGCGCTCCTAAATAATCGATAATATTATTAGTCGTAATAGCAGCGTTTCACAATTTCAAAATTCCTATCTAAAGTGTCTAGGTTAGTACATGGACCTATTACGGATGGACATTCGACGTGATTCTTTCTTTGATCCAATGAGATTCACCGCCTTCTGATTATGTGCATCTTAATAAGAACATTTAGCTGTTTTAACAATAACGACTGCGTTTATAGCATTTTCGGTCATTGACAAAGGAGCAGTTTCCCTCTCTTGGGTTTTGTTTGGGTGGTGTGCTCTGTAAGAGTGTGTCTTAAATAAAAACATCCCCAATGAGGAGCAGCAAAGTTGAAAAGCAGACGATTTTGGTGATATGAAATTACTGATTCGCACACTTTCGCAAACACCCATGCATGACCTTATAAAAACAATTAGAAGGCCATGATCTTTATAAGCCCTGTGCGTTGTAACTTTGGAATATTATGAGGAAATTGGGGGAAACGGGATTTAAATCACACCCAATCAAACATATAACTTCTATCTGGTAATATCAACATGTTTTTCAAAATAACATACAGTACACGCAACAACAATTTCCGATTATACACAAGAATTGCACATCGACTTCCCATGATTTAAGCGCTTTATTATCTTCTGCGCATGTAGATTAACATGTGTAAAATCACTATCTTAATTCTTTCCCGGCTTATTGGCGGTGACCCTCATGAGATCAAAGTGAAGAAAATTGTACGGAATGTTCATGAGACGACATTGACGGAGACGATCACAATGAATTCGATAACTAAACGACGAATGTCCATCCGTAATAGGTCCATGGTTAGTGCAAATCCCCAATATACTTCTTTGTTATCCAATGATTATTCTTTCTTTCTTTTCCCCCTTCCACAGGATACTTTATTTTCAAAACAAATTCCATCACATACAGTATATCCATATATTATATACAAATAATTAAAGAAATAATTTTCATACATAATGGCTTGACACAGATAATAATTATCACGCCCGACAACTTTTGTGGCAGCTAAAACAAACATTTATGACAAAATTAGTACTTTAAATTTATAATAAAAAAATACCTAACATAAAATACATGATCATGTTTATGTTAGCACATTTCCAACACTCTCAAAATATTTTCAAAGTGAAACCATTTCTTTTTCAATTTATTCTCTCTGAGATTTGTTTGGTATATATATGTTTGCATTTCATAATAACGTTTTACAGCTGATAAAGTTATATCAAATGATGGTAGTTGATAATCTTCGACCATACTTCATTAGAATAGTTACAAAAGCAAAAAACATGTATGATATTTTCATCATTGCTACTACAAAAAGTACACTTCTTGTCGGCCACTTCACCAAATCTTAACAAACTGTCCTTCATATATAATATTCTATTTAAAATCTTGATTGGTTGATATCTATTCTTAATGACTCTTAATGATTTATTTAATTTAATGAATCATAGAGTTTTAAGTGGGGCCAAACTTGACTAGCTTTTGCTATGAGTTGGCCCAAATTGTATAGTTATTTTCATGCTGAAATAAAACGTATCTAAAATTTTGGCAGTAAATGGATGAATGAAAAGTGAATGAAGGAAATGTATAACTTACCATAATTTGAGTAGGCGCTTGCCACACCGAGGCAGAGAAGAAGCGAGAGAATAGTGTAGCCTTCCATCATAGCACGATTCAACCAGGACCATCTGGTAGGATGTATCGATGAAAAGTGTTGCTAATTCTTGAAGGAGGTGCGTTTTTATAGTGACATGATAACAAAAAGAGCCTCTCCTTCAGAGATTTGAAAGGATTCGAAATATTTACAACCTTTCTCGTTAATGTAGATGGCGTTAACCAGTATTTCTTCAGACTACGCCCCCTTTAAACTAATCGGCTTTACATACAACATCATTTACAAACAGACAATTTCGGAGCGATCGTTTCGAGATTCACTGCTCTTAAATGCGCAGTAGGGCCATTGCGCATTGTGTGTTTACTATCAGGCAGATTCGCGCGCGCTAATTGGCGCCCGGTCTTAGCTCCGCCCAGTTAAGGACGTATATCCCTTCACACACAAAATGGCTTGCCTCTAAAGCAGGGCTCCCACTTAGCCGAGTTGGAACCTCGAGTTGTGGCGAGCTGGCGCGATCTTATGGCAAGCCGTTTTATCATTAAAACATATTTTTTGATATCAAGAATTCAATTCTTGATATCACGAAATCGAATTATTGATATCAAGAATTACCATTGCTTTACAACATAAAATTATTTCTTGATAACAAGAATTGATTTATTGTTATCAATTGATAATAAAACGGCTTACCATAAGATCGCGCCAGCTCGCCACAACTCGAGGTTCCAACTCGGCTAAGTGGGAGCCCTGCTTTAGAATCGGATTCTCGAAGAATAGGTACCTGGGCCCTGTTATTATAAAACTTTTTATCAATAGCAAGTGTCACATTTCTACAACAAATTTGCTCACAGCCTCTCAAATGCAACGACGGTGAACAAGTTGAATGAAACAAGAACAAGTTGATAAATGGGATAATAAGAGAACACAAGATCCAATAAGTGCACATATTATTTATTGTAATCTTACATACAAGAATCGTGAACTCCAAAATGTAATGGGGTGGTATTCCTTTTAACTGTTGACTTCAGTAGACGGTCACAGTTGAAAACTTCGCTTGGGGAGGAGGGGTGGGGGGGGGGGCAGAAAGATCAGGTAAAATATCGATAAGAGATGTGACCCCTCCTTTTCCCTGGGTCTGCCATTGAATAGATATATCAATCAATACGTTGACGTCTTCATAATGCTCATAATGTTTATCTGTATTGTCCATTCAGCGGTGGAAATACGTCGTATTCACATGGCATTCGGTACATAAATTAAAAAAATAAACACATTCATACAAAAAGACACCTTCAATAATAGCCATTTTGAGTCAACGGAAAATAAACAGGCACAAAAAAAGAACAAACTTAGACCCTTCCTGCATAGAAAATAACATACATATATATCAGTAAAGCGCACAGTCCATAATTGTTACGGGTGTCAATAATGTATTGTATTATTATTGTTATTATTATTGTTATTATTAGTAGTAGTAGTAGTAGTAGTAGTAGTAGTGGTACATGTAGTAATACTAATAATAGTAAAGATAATTATTTGTATTATGAGTTTCGTCATCATTATAACATTATAACATGCCCTAATTACAGAACAGGTGGTTTTGTCCATCATATTCAAACAATATTTTTTTACAACAATTTGGTTCACTATTCCAACATAAAATAAATGACCATCTGAACAAGGAAAATAGTTATGCCTCTCTTAACGTCACACCAAACTTCTCATGAGGCCCCTTATGATAGACTATTTCTTCCTTTTTGCAACTCATTTCATTTATTGCTATTTTCAAACCTAAAATGAAACAACAAAATGCGTTGACATGTGCAGGGCATGGTCGATTATCGGTTAGCAAAATTACAAGAAATAAAGGTCCATGATTTGGATCACAAAGAACTAATAATTACTGAAAACTGACCATAATGTCCGAGAATAATAATAATATGTAGATTTATTCCCTGCCACAGGATATAATTGCCTCATCGGGGATCGAACCCACAACCTTTTGCATTTCAAGTCAAGTGTTGAAACCACCCGGCTACGACACATCTGCATAAAGAACATGGACATTATGATAAGGGAGCTTTCTTTATTTGATCATCAACAGAAACAAAATTCGAATCTTTTCGAAGCGTGACCAGATTTAAAGTATGCTTAAATGGGGGCATTGGTGTACTCAGAAGAAGAACAAAAAAGGGGATTATGATCCAATGTAACGCATCGAAATGAAAAAATATATATATAGTATAGATTCGACCTTTATGTCTAGACATTGCATAACGCATTTTGTTTTGGTATTCCCATCCAAGTAAGTATTCTAGGCCACGAATCTTTTCGAAGCGTGACCTGTACTTAAAAGGAAAAAAGAGGATTATGAGCCCATGTAAGGCTTCGAAATGAAGATAGGAAGAAGGATAACAAAAAGTATAGATTCGACCTTTATGTCTAGACGTTGCATAATGCATTTTTTTATTGGTATTATCCGCCATGCAGGTAAGTATTTAACCATTAAAGATATAGATCCTCTCTCTCTCTCTCTCTCTCTCTCTCGTTCTCTTCCAACAAAAAAAGGTGTAAGGGGGGGGGGGGGGCTCGATTCCCCCGAGCCCTACCGTTCCGCGAGCCCTGCTATGGGTGCTAATTAGGCTTTTGCTAATCGATACCAGCAAAAGTTTCCATTCTGTTTAGACCGTTTATGTCATTTTGACATTTGGAGCCAAAATTACTACAAGTATTTGCATAATTTATCCAACAAACTAAATATTCTCAAGCAACAACGTTTGCGTTGACGTTTTAAGAATTGGGACACTCTCAAAAAGACTCTTGCTCAGATTCTTTGAATTTTAATGAACATGGTTTATTAAAAGTTCCTGCCTGTCCAAAATCACACTTGAAAGAAGTCTTATAACTACTCCAACATAACAAATACAGAACAATTTTTGACTCACACAAATTCATGACATGCATTTTTGGAAAACTAAGACTTACCGAGTCACTATTCGTACTCACTCGAGCCCTCTTTTCTTTAATACTAAAGTACTGAGAGTTCGAGATATTTTTTATTTCACAATAAGATTGCCTCATGTTTCAGCCGAATAACAGCGAACTGCCCCGTGCACTATCTTATTTGTTTAAGAAAAGAAATCAAGTCCACGAATCTCCTACCCGACAGGCGTTTTCCTATTACCTTCCTAGAACTAGAACACGCTTTGCTCAAAATACCATAATATATAAAGGTCCTAAGTTCTGGAATTCTCTCGATTCTGTGATAAAAAGGTTTGTAAGTGTACATGTATTCAGAAGAAAATTGAAAAGTTATTATTTGAATACATATTGTCATTCCTGATTCCTGACTATTCTTGTCTCCAAGCTGTATACTTTTGTTCATTACAATGAGTAACTAATGGTATGACCATACCAACTATTTTTATAATATACTCATATCGAGAACAAACTATATTGTAATATTGTTTCCATAAGCTGCAGATATATTCCCTTCCCTTTTCCTTGTCCGTTGTAGTTAATTGTGAGTATCGGTTCATGTATCCCTGTAATCTCCCTTTCCCTGTTTTAGCGTGTATTTATATTTTTGTAAACTTTACTTTTATGCCATTTTGTAGATTAAGGAACCTTTCCACAACAAGCTCTGCTTTTCCATAGGCTCCGCCACTATATCTCTTAAGTTCAACTTAATGGACAATATTCTGAATATTGTTAACCAGTATTATGTGTACATGTATATTAAAATCATTTTCAATATGTTGTTACACTCTTTGTAAAATGAGATATTGTGGAAACCAATAAACTATCTATCTATCTATATCCAAATCAACAAATCAACTTAGACTTGAAATTGAGTGAAATTTATCAAATCGACTCATGGGAAATAAAATACTGTACAGTGTACATTTACTGTTTTGTTCTTTTTGGAACACCTAAAAATGGCAGATAAACTAAAAATTTGCCACGCAAAAACCGACATGTCTTTTTTCCTTGGACTATAATTCTGAACTGCCCTGTCTGAAAACGAGCACTTTTCAAAAGAAACACGGAATAGTCTTCAAGCCAATCTATACAATGGAACTCAAAGTATCAAATGGCCTGTCTGGCTTCGAGTGTCATAAGAAGCAATGAATTAAAGGTACTAGGTCAGAGTGTCCTTTCAATGGGAATACTATGCTCTCATAACAAATTTCAACAAGACTCTTCTCCCAAGCTAAGATTATTTCATTATAACTCATAACTGATATCAAGCGCTTTCTTATGTGCACGTAGACATGGCTGTAACAAGAACTATGAGGAACCATAATAAACACAAAATATTTGAGCCACGCTTTGAACTTCTTTCAGAACACTGAATTTGCCATGAGCCTCTGTTGGGGCGTGCAATGTTAGAAAAACAGAAAAGCAAATAACAAACAGAAAGCCAAAACACAATGTTGATAATGATGTACCTCTACACATAATTCCCTTTTCCACACAGTGATATTGTGTGTACCACGCAAATCAACTGATATGACTTTATCAAATCGAATGCACATTTACGGAAAGATTGCCTTTAAATAACTTTGATCAAGTGCTTAGTCCAACTTATTGTACAATACGGAATGCACATTAACAAAAATAAATACCCATTTATGAATTGGATACACATGTGTGAATTTGAACGCTGCAAATAAATATGACTGCCAATAAACGATTTTGAATGCTCTGAATACGAATTGGGATATTAAGGCCAATCCTGTGTGGCAGACATTTTTTTAATGAATTTCAACTATTTCGGGCAATACATTTAGGAAATTGGCAGGGAAAACATCTTGTGTAACCCAATTAAGGCACATATTTGGATATTCATCAAATTTCGAGTTACATTTTCATACACTGTACAGTAAAGAAAAATCATTACCATTAAAATGAGTTTATATTTTCTCATCTGTAAACAAGATTAATAGTGACCATTTTTCTCCTTAGACTTGGTGTTATGATTGATGAGAAATGATAATTCTCTCCTGTAAACACGAAATGGCTAGTTTCACCATCTTCAAACAGCACCTACTGAGCAGGGTAAAGTGTTCTACGTTATTTTCAACTGAGTTTTTAATATCAAAATCAGAAGAACCATATATTAGCATTACAGCATTTCATACCCTCCTGACAATTATCAAGCTCTTACACAATGTGGAAAGTCTGTCATGAATATATTAAATAGTGTAGAGGTTTAAGTTTTCAGAATGGCCAAAGGGAAAGATACTACATATAAAGTAGGAAGTACCTTGTAGAGGTGTTGTGGTCGAGTGGATACGTCGCCTGACTGTCGATCACAAGGTCCGCGGCTGCACTAATGTCCTTTGGCAAGACATTGATCTAAATTTGCCACACTCCACCCAGGTGAAGTAAATGGGTACCTGGTTGGAATTTATTCCTTGAAACGCAGCGCGCGTAACAGCTGCACTGCTAAAGCCAGGGTCGTTATGCTGCATTATTGTAGAGCGCTTAGAGACTTCTGATAAAGTAAGTGTTAGGCGCTATATAAGCACTGTAATTATTATTATTATTCTGCACACATCATAAAAGCACTGAAGCAGCATACCTCAGTACATAGCCAATTATTTGTTTTGCAATACTTGCATAGCAAGAGACACTTACTTGGCTGTATTAAAAATTATTTTTGTACATAATCAGTTGGCAATTTGAGTTCTCGTACCCACAAAAAACAACGTCTTATCTTACTTGCCCAAAGCTTAATTTTTTTTCTTCTAATTTCTAAAAAAAAAGGAATGCGCAATAATGAACTTTTTTGATCTTCGCACAACTTCTTTAATAGCTTATACAGGGTGTAGCTGACTTTATTCAAATTAATGATTTATAAAATGGCATTTCTCTGCTTTACATTCATGCGTCCTCCAATAATTTCACTTTCTGACTGGACATGAAATGGCTTAACCCTAAAAAGACCGGGCTATTTGAGGTCTTAGTACGGCCGGGGGGGGGGGCATTATGCCCCCCCCCCCATAAGGTCTCGGTCGTGAAGCGGCCGATCTCCGCGAGAATTTGCACTCATGTCAAGTGAAATGTATAGAATACTATGATAATTTCAATTTTTGGAAAAATTTACTCATTTGCATATTTGTGGTAATTTATGCAATATGGTGAATGAGTGGGGGTTTATAATCCTTGTAAGCATTGTAATAAAGATAAAGTATCGATGGAGATTACAGCGTGTCCACACAAAAAAAAAAAAATCTCCCGAAACTCTATAATAAACGAAACGTCGTATAAAGAATCATCGTATATTACAGGGCGTCCAAACACAAGAAACGTCGTATAAAGAATCATCGTATAAATTCCGGGGCGTCCACACACACGAGAATCTTTTCCTGAAACTCTATAACTTACTTTAATAGAAGCAGAAAAATAAGATAAACCAATCAAAAAGAGTTTGAGCAAAATCGTATAACTAATAAGAAAGTGATGATTTTTTAATGACATGAACAACTTTGAAAATCACTAGACATATTGGCAACTCACTCATGAGTCTGTGACGTCATGCCCTCACTATCCACTAATTATTTTCTTTGTGTGGATGCACTAATATAGAGTCTTTTTTTTTTTCCAGTTAAACCATGAAAAACGTGAATTTCGATAAACAATTTTATATAAAATTCAATGATTATGAATATACAATATTCAGAAAATAGTATCAAATCTTCAAATTTCATAAAAGATTTTGTGAAATGCCATGCACGCAATAGGATACAAATCATATAACCTGGGCAAAATTATGTGGAAATCGGGGGGATAAAAAGGGAAATTAATGGGATTGAACTATATAAAGTAAGAGGACATGACGTCACAAACTGATAACCAAATTGGCAATTTGTGTAGTGATTTCCATTGTTCCATAGTTTGACATTCTTTTTCAAAAATTTAATAACTTTCTCATTAGTTATCCGATTTTGCTCAAACTTGTTTTGATCGGTTTGTCTGATTTGTCTGCTTCTATTGAAAGTAAGAATTTTTTGGAACGGACTTGTACTTTAAAAGAGCACAAAAAGCCCTTAGATTGGGCATTCCATGTCATTTAGCAGTAGATACTTTATACTGGACACAACATTCTATGGGATGATGCCCACATTATTGAGTTTGAAACGCACTTTTGGTCAAGAATGGTTGTTTGTTTGTTCGTTTTTATTTCCGTATAAAATCATTAGAACATACAAATACATACAAATGTACGGCGGAAAGCCCATTTCAGGCGTATTAACAATAGGCCAATACGCCGTTCTTCCATGGGGTCCGGATAAAAAGATATTACATACAAATCAAATATGTTATACAATCATGGGGAAGTTAGAATTAAAAGTAAATGCAATACAAATATTTACCTAAACAAAACAAGCGATATAACTGAACAATATAGTTTCGAGTCGTATACATTCAATTTACTTTTAGAATTAATATTCAGTGTATTTCATAAGGGACATAGAACCGCGCGAACCCTGAACAAATAAAGTAAAAGAAAAGAGGGGGAACACATTATTGAACACATATCTGTTAAATACTGTTAAATAATATTTCAGATTGGATTTGAAATTTTGAATCGTGCAAGCACTACGGGTATTAGCTGGTAATTTGTTGTACAATGAAGCTCCTCTGTAATAAAATGTTCTTTTACAATTATTGTTTCTCGGTCTAGGTAGCGGAGAAGGTACCTGTCTGCTTTAATTGGTATGGCCGCTGGGACGTTTTGATATATTCAGGAATAAGATTCTTTAAAATTTAGTACATCATTATATACATAAGCTCTTCTTGGTGGACACTTAGGCCCGAATTCACAAAGCAAGGTTTGAGCTCAAACCTCCTTTTGTTTCGCCAAACCTCCTTTTGTTCTTTACAAACCAGGTTTGTAAAAAACGCGTAAAACGCGTCATATGACGTACGAAAACCAAGGTTTGACGACAAACCTCCTTTGTGAATTCGGGCCTTAGTGTCTTCCATTTTAAGACTTCATGGATATGAGAAGTGGAAATATGAGAGTATGGATTGATTTTTAATATAATTCTTCCTGCTCTGTTCTGAATTTTTTGCAACGTATCTAAATATTTTTTGTTGGTGGGGGGGGGGGGGGGCAGACTGCCAGACTATATCGGTGTAATTAAAATTAGGAAGAATAATGGAGAAATTAAAAAAAAAAAAATACTGTAGATACATTTACAAAATATCTCAATCTACCAAGAAAACCTATCACTTTTCGAATTTGTAGAGTTCCACTTAATAAGCTCTTTATCAATTAAAATACCAAGGTATTGAACTGTTTCTACATTCTTAGAATTCATAGTCCAATGGCTTCTATTGGTAAATCAATAATGATAAATCAAAATCAAAATAACTAGGCGTTGTGGCGTGCGCCTGTAATCCAGCTAACAGTGGAAGTTACAAACTGATTCAGCCGAGGACGCAGGTTCGAAACTGAGTCACGTCTTTCGGAAGGTGACGTTAAAGGTCGGTCCCCAGACGTAAATAATCATATCTGATTGATATACGTCTGTAAAAACCAAATACACACACCAAATACACACATAAATTTAAAACATCGTGCCTTACTAGCATTAATTCGTTCCAAATGAGATACATACAAATTTAGCACAATTTAGCACAACTTATTTATATTCATCCATTTAATCACTTTGGTAAGTTCGGCATTCGAACTTGTTTCAACACCTTTTGGATCAGAGAAATATATTTCAGTATCATCTGCATAAATATGAAATGCACATTTGTCAAATACAGAAGCTAAGTCATTAAGAAATACTACAGAGAGAATTGACCCAATCAAACTCCCCTGGGGCACCCGGTTATTGATAGAATATTCAACCAAAAATATATCATTGAAAAAAGTATTGATTTTTCTTTTCGACAAATAACTTGAAGACCAATCCTAAGATTTTCGAACTATATCAAGCCGAGCCAGTTTAGATCAAAGTAGCTCGTGATTGACCATGTCAAAAGCTTTTTGTAACTCAATGAATACCGCCCTAGTGTAATGCCCATTATCCATGGCTTGGATTCAGTCGTCAGTTTAACAATGCCGTTGTGGTTAAGTGCTTAGCTCTAAATCCTGATTGATCAGGTACTTACATTTTGTTTACTTGAATGAAATTAAGTAGCTGAATTTGGACGATTTTTTTCGAGGATTTGAGAAATACGAGGATGACGAGAAATTTGTGTATAGTTATCATGATTTGATTTGCCTCCTTTTGTATGCAGAGGGATTATCTTAGCTATCTTCCACGATGATTGCATTTTTCCATCTAGAATTGACTTACTAATTAAATATGCTCTAGATTCGATCAATTCGATCAATTGGGCAAAGAGAATTTCCGTTTCGGTTTAATAAAATTTGGAGTGGACTATTGGGCTATTATTATTATTATTATTATTATTATTATTATTATTATTATTATTAATTCGTTTGCACATGTTTTCAAGATAAATAATAATAATTATAATGATGGCTTCTCATATAGCGCACATGTCCGTCACGTTGTGACGCTCCTGGCGCTGCCTCGATTATTACCCTGTGAATATACCATCAATACCAACATATTTCTTATTTTTTAACTTCAGAATTGTCTTTAAAACATCATCTTGCTTTATGTAAGTAAAATGAGCAAATTTACAGTATTAAAGCCTGTGTGCACTAGTTTGGCCAAGAGGGATCAAACCTCCCTGCATGGTCACTGACAGGTGGTTATCTCATCAAATCAGCTCTCAATTAACAAAAAGAAAAAGAGGACCGCGGGTGACCAAAGGGCACCGCTTACGCATTGTTTTCTAATGTACACTGTTGGTCATAATGGTGGAATAATTTGTTTTACCCCAATTTATGGAATGATTTTGACAATGATTTATTCCTAATAGGTTTAGATAATAGGATACATTCTTAGATTTTATTGAATAATACTTTGCAAGTGTTTGTTTTGCGTGACTACTAAAGCATGTGTGTGCTATTATGCTAATCAACTAGGGGACCTACGTCGCTAAGTCATAACTGACAGTAATGAGGATTAATGCCTCCCAAAAAATGCACTTATATAGCTGATCGACACTGTTTTTATTTTGAGGCCTCACTGTAACGAGGCCATTGCTTAGCCACTGAATCATGGACTGTACACATCGGGGGCTAGGGTACGTCGCTGCCCCCACAAATACCCAAAAAAAAAATGCAAAGAAAGCTAATGTCATGATTTTTCTGGATGATCTCTGATTTATCCTCATGATAATTTGATAAAATTGCAATACATCCAGGTACATTAGTAGACTAATTATAAAATGGCAGGACTTTTATGATACATTTCGGGCGTTGGCATCCCAAAAATTCAGCATGAGATATGAACCGAATCATTACATGAAGTACAAAAAAGTGTTTTTACTGCATTGATGTATTTAGAAGAAAAAAACATGATTATGATCCCACGCATGCAAGAAAAACAAAGTAGAGTTTCGACCTTTTCGCTAGACGTTGCATAATATAGTATTAATGACTGCTTTGAGAGAAATAGTTGTTTTTATACGCTCAAGGGAAGGTTAGAATTGTGCTATTGCCCGAGGCGTGCCGAGGGCAATAGCCCGATTGTAACCTTCCCGAGAGCGTATAGAAACAACTATTTCTCGAATATTAAAGCAGTCATTAATACTTTTATATGCCAAAAACAAAAAAGTATTTTTTACAATTTTGGGGGTGGGCCGGCCCTGTGGGTAATATGGGGAAGAACCTGCGCTTTCATATGACACCTCACTTATTGAGTATCACCTTCAGGATCACAACAGATAAAGGTTTGAATCTCGAATTGAAAAAAAAAAACTTGACTTTTTTTTGCATGGTCGCGCAATGCACGTAGACTGCATAGCGACTGCATTGCGTGCAAAATCTATGAGAAGAATTTTAACACACAACATCGGGTGCGCGATCAGACACCCTGACAACTAGATCTATTTTCGTCTAGAGTCTACGTCTATGCTTTTTCAGCAACTAAACGAACATGTTTATGCATAATTTCACGTACCCTTTTTGTTGTTCTTGCTGTCAGCGAGTCTTGCATTTGATAAGTTGAAATCTTGGGAGAGTTTCTTGAGCCATTTTTGTCTTGATTGGAACTGTCTTGTCTTGTATGAAAATACCGACCAATTCTTCGCACACGTACGGTATCCTCGATCGCTCAAACCATTTTTTAACATGTAAACCTATGGGGTAACCATGGAGACTGAACTATTTTCCCGGTAACCATGGTTACTGGGATTTTAGAACTGTTTTAACCATGGTTACTGGGAATTTTACAGAAATAGTTAAAGTTTATGAATGCAATTTCGACCAATCAGATGGCTGGATTTCTTAAGTGAGGTATATAACGCATTTTGTATTGGTGTTATCGTCTCTACTCCTTTCACAAAATACCCCTTGGGCAGTAAAAACAGCATTCATTTTGAACAAACAAAACGGACGAGTGATAAGCCAATAGCCTATTTTTTTTTTTTATTTAATTCTATTTTCTCAGACAAATCTCCAAGTCAGACAATAATCGGCTTTAAATTCAGATGCGGTACTAAGGTTAAGATCAATCGTCTAAAGAAAGCAATGCTAGAGAAAAAGTAAAAAAGAACAATAATAACGGTTAAAATAATCTCGATAACCCCTGGAAGCATCACAATACTACTGCCCCCCCCCCCCTCCCTCCCCCTCATAGGGCCCTGCAATCGTTTTATTACCCCGGCTTTAGCCTAGCTAACTCGAAGAGCTTAATCATGCAAGGATCGTTTATCAGGATTCGAGTTTATTTCACTTTCAATGGAGAAATTGTCTTTAAGAGAGATAATTTCTAAAATGGAATGTAGCCCTTTCATTTCATTTCATAAATAACCTCTTAAAGAAAATTCTATGAGATGGAATGTTCCATCTGACTATGAGGGCTTTTTGTGCTCTTTGAAAGGAGCACACAATGGGGGCAGTGGACTTTTACTTTCAAGGAATAGATTAGAGTTTTTATCGCTCTTGAAGCTCAAATAGCCCTTTCATTTCATTTGAGAAGTAAACTCTAATCCATCCCTTGAGATTTAATTTGCGCTGCTCTTATTGGCCCGAATTCAAAAACCAAGGTTTGTCGACAAACCTCCTTTGTGAATTCGGGCCATTGTGTTCTCTTTTTAAAGATAATTTTTAAAAAGCCCTTAGATTAGGTAGCAAGTAGCAAAACACTAACAGAACTAATTTTATTTTTATTATTGCAAACATGAAACTTTAATTGGACAAATTTATCAAATTCAATGCTTGGAAACATTCAAAGTAACGATTATTATCAATAATTACAAAACGCTTATATACAGCCCCGTCATAGCACCTGAAGTGAAGAGCTTTCCGAACGCTGCTGAGAAGAATCATTGTACTGTTCTAATTTAGGCAAGTTATATCCATCAAAAGGTTTTTCCCGCTGATAATCAAATAATAAGGAAAAAATCATGAACGAAAATGTTTTTTGTAGGGTAGTGAAACGCTTATTACACGATTTATTTTTTTGACAGAAAAATAAAATAAGATGACCTAAAATTACTGTTTAATTGCTAAAGGTAAAACCAGTTTTGGAAACGCCCCCTCTCAAAAAAGGAAATGGAAGCTCTTGTAACCAATCATGTAAAATAATATGTTTTTACTAATACGTGATGATACAAATTTTGCCGGGAAATCGCCTACTAATTGCTATATTTGGTAAATTGATATATCTATCTGGACTGGATAGTCGCGTACTCTCATATACATCTTTCTGAGTACAGAGTGCTTGTAACTTTACCCAAGGCTGGGTCAAATTTCTTATCATTTTGATGATTCCAGAACCTTGCAGTACATACCAATATTTATATGCGAGATGATCAACCTTTTCTGATCGATTCCACAACGTGTCTTCACAATGCAATCGCATGACCAGAACTGGTCTATACCTGTAATGAAATAGCAAGCTAGGGTTTATTTTCGGAATACTAACCTTCAAAATCGTATATGTATTGGTTCTCTCTACAGAGATCACAGCGCCTCCTTGTGTTTTTAATTGAATACCCCCAAAGTTCGCATACATTTTAGTTCTTACAGACTGCATCGTTTATTATTATCATCATTATTATTACTATCATCATTATCAATATCGTTATCATTCATATTGTTATTAGTGTTAAAATTTAGTAGTAATATTGTTATTATTGTTTTTTGATGTTGTTGATGTAGCTACCATATTTATAACTATTATTAGAATATTGGGGGCTGTTAGGGCTATATAGGGGTTGTTTGGTGCAGATTCTTCTAAAAGCACCAAATTTGGCCCAGAGGTAGATTATACCATACGTTTACGATTTCTGCCGGACGCCAAGAAGGGCGCCCTCTGGGTATGCCATAATGGGCAAATCCAAAATGGCCGCCATCTGAGTTAAAGGTCAAGCGTAGCTCCAAAAGGAAAAGCGCTTGTATGATAATAGTTTATATATTTATGGAGTTTTCGGGGTCAGAGAATATGATTATGATGTGCTTGTATCAATTACAGGTCTCCTTGGGGCTGTCATGCTGGCCATATTGGCCAAATAAAAAATGGCCGCCATCCGAGTTAAAGGTCATGCGTAGTTCTAAAAGGACAAAGACCACTATGATAACATTTGATAAATTCACGAGGTTTCCAGGGTCGGATAGTCTGATTATGATGTTATTTTATCACTTTTATGTCACCATCCTGTCCTAAGGCTACAATGAAGTCCATTTCCTGGTTGAAGAAGATGAGGGAAGATGCGCCAAATTCACACGTGAGTGGGTATAAATCTTGGCCTGCTTCGATATGTTTCATCATTAACTTTCCTCTGTGAAATGCACAATAAATTAGTTTTCAAGGATTGGCAAGGAAAATAGATGAACAGTAGAACAGCTTGTCCGATTTGTTTTTGAAGCATTATATTCGAAGACCCGGACAGCTTTATCTTTATTATCCATATAAATAACGTCTATAGTCACTCTCAGATGGAAGATAATACCAATGCGAAATGCATTAAAGCAACGTCTAGACATAAAGGTCGAATCTCAACTTTATATTTCTTATTCTTCTTTTACATTTCGAAGCGTTGCATGGGATCTTAATCCTGTTTTTCTATGCATACATCAATGCCCCCATTTAGGCATACTTTGAATCTGGTCGCGCTTCGAAAGGTTTGTGGCCTAGCATTTTGTTTATGTTGATGATCAAATAAAGAAAGCACCCTTTATAGATCAGGTAGAGGGTTAAAAAAAAAAGCACACAGTAGGAGCCGTGCAATTTAAAATATCAAGGGGTGGGTAAGAGTTTATTTCCAAAAATTGAAATGAAAGGGCTATTTTATTTTCAAGAGTCCTTTCACTTCATTTAAGAAGATCTCTTTATATCTTAGAGAAACTTCTCTTGAAAGTCAAATAAGCTCGAGAGCATCCTGGGGCTCCGCCCCAGAACCCCAGGTAGGGGCTCTTCCAGGCCCCTAAAGCTGTTTGTACGGATCCATTAGAAAGCAAAATAAGCCCAATAAATAATTTGTATATATATATATATATATATGTATATATATATATATATAGTTCTCCTATGCAAATTTCCTCTTTGAAATGCATAATAAATCGTTTTCGAGGGTTGGCAATGAAAATAGATAAACAGTAAACACAGAACATGAATAAAGAAATAAACAGCTTGGTCGATTTGTTTTGAAGCATTATATGCGAAGACCCGGACAGCTTTATCTTTATTATCCATATAAATAACGTCTATAATCACTCTCAGATGGAAGATAATACCAATGCGAAATGCATTGAGCAACGTCTAGACATAAAGGTCGAATCTCAACTTTATATTTCTTATTCTTCTTTTACATTTCGAAGCGTTGCATGGGATCTTAATCCTGTTTTTCTATGCATACATCAATGCCCCCATTTAGGCATACTTTGAATCTGGTCGCGCTTCGAAAAGTTTGTGGCCTAGCATTTTGTTTATGTTGATGATCAAATAAAGAAAGCACCCTTTATAGATCAGGTAGAGGGTTAAAAAAAAAAGCACACAGTAGGAGCCGTGCAATTTAAAATATCAAGGGGTGGGTTAGAGTTTATTTCCAAAAATTGAAATGAAAGGGCTATTTTATTTTCAAGAGACCTTTCATTTCATTTAAGAATTAACCTCTCTTTATATCTTAGAGACACTTTCTCTTGAAAGTCAAATAAACTCGAGAGCATCCTGGGGCTCCGCCCCGGAACCCCTGGCAGGGGCTCTGACAGGCCCCTAAAGTTGTGCCATATTGTATGGATCTATTGGAAAGCAAAATAAGCCCAATAAATAATATATATATAATATATATATATATATATATATATATATATATATATATATAGTTCTCCTATGCAAACTTTCCTCTGTGAAATGCATAATAAATTCGTTTTCGAGGGTTGGCAATGAAAATAGATAAACAGTAGAAAAAGACCATGAATAAAGAAATAAACAACTGGTTGATTTGTTTTGAAGCATTATCTTCAAAAAATCAGACAGCTTAAACTGTATTATCCTTAAAAACAATCTCTCTTACATGTCAAGTTTGGCGCTATTTAAAACTCAATGATCTATTACATTGAATTAATCGTTAAGAATCATTAAAAATAATCATTGAATAACAAAGAAGTATTTTGATATTTGCACTAACCTAGACAATTTTGATTGAATTTTGAAACTTTGAAACGCTACTATTACGACTACTCATATTATCGCTTATTTAGGAGCGCTAAAACAAAAGTACCATAGTTCTTACAAAATCGCAGAATTCGAAGAGAAACTTAAAATGTCTACGTTATCAATTAACATACCACTACAATAAATTTCACTCTCTTTTTTCAAGATATTGGCACACAAAATGCTGGACTTAGCTCATGCTGCAATTATAATTATAAACCTTTAGTTCAGTCAGGAATCACATGACGTGTACAAGAGTGTTCGACGGGTCCGCCCCCTGGCACTACTACTACTACTACTACTACTACTACTACTAATAATATATATATATATATATATATATATATATATATATATATATATATATATATATAAATTTAAATGGCTTATTCACCGGCTGGCTGAGTCACCGCTTAATATGTTCTCACGAATTAAGCACCCCCCCCCCCCCCCCCCCCACTCTTGCCGCTGGCTGGATCCGCCACTGTGTAAGTCCCCTCCTTTGGGAAATTTGATGATCTTAACATGCAAGGTGGACTCGCACCACGAAGAATATATAGACAGTTTTATAGTGTTTCTCTTAATAGGCCTACTAGCTAAATTGGCTTGACTAAATTAATTGGTAACATCATTTAAAACAAAATTTAATGAAAGTTATATTTCGTCTTCAATAATCGTTAAAGGCAATATGAAATTAATAAATATAATATTCATTTATTCAGCCTAATCAATGCCTGGCTAAATAAATTTAAATTATAGTTTGCTTTAATTTAAATAGTGAATGACTTTAATAGACCTACTAGATAAATTGGAATAGTTTGAACATATTTGTGACTTATACCCAGTAAATAAAATCGATTTATCGATCTGTAATTGAAAAACAAGTCAGAAAAAATCTTGGAACCAGCGGGATTTGAACCTGCCATCTACTGCTTGCGGGGCAGCGACTAGATAAATTGGCTTGACTAAATAAAGTAATAATCCATTAAACACGCGTTTTGGTTGATACAATTTTGAAAATGTTTTTTCAGAGTAAAAAGTGTCCGTGGATCCGAGTCCCTGGGGAATTGGATCACGATAATACCGATAATCATTACTGTTATATTAATCAGATTCTCTGACCCCGAAAACCCCCCTAAATATATAAACTTTTATCATACTAGCCCATTTCCTTTCATAACTACACTTGACCTGTAACCCAGATGGCGACCATTTTGGATTTGACCAATATGACCAGTATGGCAGCCCCAAGGAGACCTCAACTCGATGAAAGAACATTATAATCAGATTCTCTGACCCCGAAAACCCCCATGAATATATAAACTTTTATCATACTAGCCCATTTCCTTTCATAACTACACTTGACCTGTAACTCAGATGGTGGCCATTTTGGATTTGACCAATATGACCAGTATGGCAGCCCCAAGGAGACCTCAAATTAATGAAAGAACATTATGATCAGATTCTCTGACCCCCAAAACCCTATAAATATATAAACTATTATCATACAAGTGCTTTTCCTTTTGGAACTACGCTTGACCTTTAACTCAGATGGCGGCCATTTTGGATTACCCAATATGGCAGTCCCAGGGAGCGCCCTTCTTGGCGTCCGGCTGAAATCGTAATAGTATGGTATAATCTACCTCTTGGCCAAATTTGGTGCTTTTAGAAGAATCTGCACCAAAATATCCCTAACAGCCCCCACTAGAAGTAGTAGTAGCAGTAATAGTAGTAGTAGTAGTAGTCCTAGTAATAGTAGTAGTCCTAGTAATAGTAGTAGTACAAGCAATACATGGGTATTCGATTAACCCAGATGCAGGAAGTTTAATAGTCCCGAGACTTTACATGTATAATGCACTTTAGACATAGTCGAGAGTGTATCAGGACAATAACCCCCTGGCCAATCATACCACCGGAAATTTACCCCCGGAAAACTACCCTCGATACCCCCCCCCCCCCCCCCCATGTCAACCACCCCGAGGACAATTACCTCCTCCCCCCCCCCCCCCCCGTGGATGATTACCCCCAGAGGACAGTTAGCCCCTCCTTTTAAAATGACCCCCTAAGACAAATATCCCCCCCCCCCCCCATACGAAAAGGAGCAAATGTCGGCGGAGCAATCGTTGGCTGAGCAAATATATGGGCGTAGTCCAGAATCTGGCCTATTTAATTTCATTTTGATATCCACCACACGAACGCTTCCTCTCCCTACTTACTTGCTACCAGCCGAAGATGGCGTGATCATTAAACTAGGACGCCTGGCGAAAACGGGCTGGTGCGCATGATTGTGAGTTTGTTGGTAACGCACTCTTCGACGGCTGGAATTAAGTGTGTAGGTAATTATAAAGAACCGGGCGCGTCTTATTTTTTCGTACCACGGCATTGTCGGCGTGCAATTGACGTCGGAGCAAATGTCGCTGTGGTTTTTTCCAGAAGAAATGGATAAAATAGCTTTACTTTCCCATATTGTAGTATGCTACTAATAACAATGCAAATTTGATGATGTGATTTTTTTTTCGGTATTGATTCTGAAGAGAGTGAGAAACAGTTTTAACTTCTTATATTATACAGTACCACAAGTTTTTTTTTTTAATGATATGATCTCCTTTTTTTTCAGAGGAAATATTGAAATAGAGAAACAGTTTTGCTTTCTCGTATTGTATTATGCTACAAGTGATGTGATCTCTTTAATCTCCTATCTTTAGCTTTTTTTCCAGAAGAAATGGATAAACAGTTATACGTTCTCATGATATTATATTATGCTACTTAACAATGCAAGGTTGATGATGTGATTTGTTAGTCTTCTGAGGAATTTCTGAAGAAATTGAGAAGCGGTCTTACCTTCTCACATTATATTGTGCAACAGTTTTCTCTTTTTTTTTTTAATGATGTGATCTCTTTATTTTCTCGGAATAAATGTTGAAATAGAGAAAAAGTTTTGCTTTCTCATATCATATTGTGCTACAAATTTGATGATGTGATCTCTTTAATATATTATTCTTGTGGTGTTTTTCCCGGAAGAAATGAATAAATAGTTAATCATTGTCATACTATAATTATGATGCTATATAACAATGCAAAGTTGATGATATGATTCTCTTATAGTCCTCTGAAGAAACTGTGAAGCAGTCTTACCTTCTCATATTATATCGTTCAACCCTTGTATATACTACTGATAGCATTTAAAGATGAAGTTGAGTTCTGGTCATGCGATTGCATTGTGAAAGAAACGGTGTGGAACCGACCAGAAAATGTTGATCATCTAGCATATAAGAATTTGTGTGTATTGCAAGGTTCTGGAATCATCAAAATGATAAGAAATTTGGCCAAGTCTTGGTAAAGTTACAAACACTTGCACAGAAAGATGTATATGGGACTACACGAACACGTGGCGTAAAAAGCCGGCCCCCGATTTTTACGATGTTACATGCATATTTAGAATATGAAGGCATTTGAAGAGCCATGCTTTTCAGGGAACATGTCTTAACTGATGTTCTTCCACACTTGCATAATAAGAATGAGTAATGCTCAAAAATTATTTTTCACCTCTTCCCAGAACTCAACCTTCTCTTTAAGAGAAAGTATTTCATTATACTCAAATGTTAATAAGTTCAACTTTAATATTTGGGGGTATGGCAAATACCTCATGCTCTGTTCGAATGCCTCTATACGTGTATGCTCAAAACCATCTTGACAGAAACAATTTTGAGTGTTTTTATTTTATCAAGTTACCCCGTGGCATTTTTTCTGTTTACTTGTACCTCAATTGAAGTCGAGCAGGCTGTTGAGCACCAGTGATGCATGGGCGGTGCCCTGTCGATTTCCCGTGGTTGGCGGTCGATTTTAGGTCGAAATTGTGCGAAATTGGGGAGCTTCTCCGGGCGGCGTCCCGGCGGTGACCGACCGATGACCCCCCGATTCCCGAGTGGTATCCCACCTGCCACCGGCTGATTCTAAAGAAATTCGCCGGCGGCCGACCGTTGATCGGCGGGGCACCAAAATACGCTCGGTGCCAGGGCGTTCGACGCCCGGGCACCGACCACCAACCTAATCGAGCATTCGCCGTCGAGCGGTTTAGGTCAAAAATCGAAGCCGCTAGGTCAAAGGCTGTAGACCGATTTTGGACTCGCCGCCTATAGTGACCGACCGATCTCCCAGCGGCGACCGGGCGGCGACTGTTCGGCAGCCTTTGACCTAGCGGCTTCGATTTTTGACCTAAATCGCTCGACGGCGAACGCTCGATTAGGTCGGTGCCCGGGCGGCGCCCGAGCGAAATTGGCTCAAAACTCGCCGCCCGGCCGCTAATTTTTTTCTTCCCCAGCAGGTTTGCCAATGCTAATATTTCCGGTTATCTGATTTGCTAATATGTTACGTCATTAGCAACGACGTAACCGTTAGGGTGAGTGATAGTTGGCTCAATCGTTTAGGTCAGCGGAATACAATCTTAGAGTTGTGGGTTCAAGTCTCAGTTTATTCCGTCGTTTGCCCTTTTAAATAGTGAGGCAAAGCAATAAAAAAATCAAAGTCTAATTGTTTGTGACCTCTTTCCAAGCTGCTAATGACGTAGAACATATCAGCCATTGAGAAGGACGGAAATATAAGAAATTACAAACCTGTTTGGGAATGCTAATTTCGCCGCCCTGCCGCCGAGCAGGCTACTTTTAGGAGTTGTGACCATAGCTTAAGATGTGAATAATAGGGACTTTTAGATTTTGCACGTCGACAGCTTTGACTGCAACGTGTGGCGTCATTTTAAGGCACTGCGCATGCGTCACGTCGTCTCAATCGGCGATCGAGAATGCGTCAACCTTGATTTTCCTAAATCTAGTACGGTAGTAGTATGCCGCGTGCGCATAAAATATACAGTTCCTCAGGTAGACAAAGGAACATCGATCCCTTCCCTGCTTTTATGTTAAAATGTGTAGAACAGGTGTCACATATGCATATTCACCTGTTCTACACATTTTTACATAATAGCAGTGAAGGGATGTTCTTTTGTCCGTCATGTTCATAGTGTTACTTCCTGCATGCATGTTTATCGTCGAGTGCAATCTAAGATTTCTAATAATATTGTTGTCATCATGGGCAGTTGAGTACGTTGACACGCACGATCAGTCGGCGTTCGTCGTGTTCTCGTCTACTCAATCTAAAAGTCCCTATTATCTACCTGCTGAGTTCAAAACAAGATTTCCGAACAAAGGTCAATCGCACATTTATTTGCATATGAATGGTCGCAATCTTGCTAAGAATTTTGACAAAGTACAGCTGCTCTTGGATTCTCTTGATCGTTTCTTTTTTTTCTGTTGTATGTATCAGTGGAACTTGGTATAAAGTAGTAATTCACCTCCTTTGTACGACATTCCAAATTATTCACCAATACGCTCTGATAGATTAAAGGGTAGAGGAGGAGGGGTTGCTTTCTATATCAACAATGCTTTTTCTTTTAAAGGTATTACAAAGTTGTGGTATGGTGTCATGAATTCGGTTCAAATTAACATATTGGAAGCATATGCGTTCCTACAATATACATTGAACGTTGTCGCGGTTGAAATCGAGTCTAAAGTTATGAAATTGTAAATAATAAACTTTCTATGTTGTATAGCTCCCTCTCAAGGTCAAGATATTAATTTACCTATGAAATAATGTTTCATGACTAAAATCGACCGATTATCTATTCCCGTTTGGAAATTATATATCCCAACTACATAATCTGAGATTTTCATGGTCGCAGCTACCATTGTACGGCCATAGGCGCTATTTGAAATTTATCAAAATTTACCGGGAGCACCGGTAAATTTTTATATTCAATTTTTATCAAAAACAGAAGTGTTTTAGGGACTAATTTTTTAGTGCTTATAACACATCCACAGGGGCACCAAATATATCAAAATTGTAAAGATTCACTATCCACCCAATTTTCAAAATTTCCCAAAACTTTGTGCTACCTTTAAACTTCGCTCTGACCTCTCTTTCCATCATATGAGTGCGGAGTTGATCTCTATTGAAACTATTTCCCGTCTTCCTGGAGAGAAAAAAAAATGACGTAATCTGTGTCGTATATAGACCTCCAAATAATGACAAGAAAGTCTTTTTTGATGATTTTGATAACCTCCTTCACAAACTAAATGTAGAAAATAAAAATATATGTTTCATGGGGGACTTCAACATTGACTTGCTCTGTGACAACGATATTACTGCTGATTTAAATACAATGTGAAATGTTCATGCTATGTTTTTCTACAATTACAAAACCAACAAGAATAGATATGAATACTAGTAGGGCCTACTTTATTGATTATAATATTTACCCATGCTTCTGATAATAACATTGAAGCAGGGATCATTTATTCTGAATTTCAGGTCACCTACCCATTTTTTTGCTCTTTTCCAATTTTATTAAAACTCAAACTAAAATGAAAAACGGCTGAAGCTCGTAAACTTACAGAGGATCATATTGGCAAATTCAAAACTGTTTTGATGTCTTAAATTGCAATGAAATTGATATTGCATATCAGACATGTTTAGAGACGTTAACAAATATTTTAAATATGAATAGGCCTATACCAAAAGTCCAATTTAAATCTCGCAGAAATTTACCAAATATCCTTGGATTACAAGAGGAATTTTTAAATCTATTAAACAAAGAAATAAGCTATAAACAAAAAAGCTAACATCGTATTATTATTTATTCATTCATTTATTGCAACCATGAGTTAGATTTCATACAATTAAAAGGCAGGCATAAAAATGGTTCACAATCTAGTTATATATATATATATATATAAATACTTTTTACAATAAAACTGTATAAATTGACACTTTAAATACATAGATATGAAGAAGAAGAAAAAACAAACATTCAAGAGCAATCGCATTTAAATATACTTTTAAGGTACATGGGACTTCACAGGACCAATAATCACTGACATCAACGTATTGTTCAGAACAATTAAAATTGAGGAAGATTTTGAAAGAAAGAGAGAGACAATAAACCCAAATTGAATGTTGGTATAATGCATTATTCGTAAAAATATATCCAGTCAAATGCAATTGATATCAAATTTGTTACATTCTAAATCATTTTAAAATTCATATAATAAACAAGTGTGTAATTTATAATAAAACGTCTACACGGCACTTCAATTCAATAAAAAATTGGCAATAATTATTAATAATTAAATTGAATACCCTATACAAAGCTTGAATACAAGTACCCCCAGGTTTGATACTAATTAATCGGTGTCGTATGGAAAGAAGCAGGAATATAGGCAATATAGAAATTAGTTAACACATATTATTCGTATATCAAATAGAACGTATTATACCAAACTGTTTGAAGAGGCAATTGATTGTTCCTCCAAGTGGAAGATAAATGTTATTCTGAAAAGGGGGAATGCCCGGCCCCCCCCCCCCCCACTCAGTGTTATTTAGGGTACGCATATGCGTGTTCCAACCGACCCCCCCCCCCTTCAGCAAAAGTCCGGTGTGTAAAATCAATACGGCTCGACCTTTTTCTTTTGTATACGAGCCTTTTTCAGCACCCCCCCCCCCCCCTTTCAGCAAAAGTCCGGTGTGTAAAGTCAATACGGGTCGACCTTTTTCTTTTGTAACGAAAAGGACATTTTGGCAACACGCATGGGGTCCGTCCGTTCTCGGAGTGGGGGGGGGGGAATGTTTCTCATTCAACTGTGTTTAGGCACGATGGTATCACTGTTGAGGACCCACATGACATTGCAAATGTTTTGATAATTATTTTTCAAACATAGGTGTTGAACAGGCTTCGAAAATCAAAGGATGTAGCAATAGTTTTCGTGATTCTCTTTTTGATTCCTTTGTAAATAGTTTTGCTTTAACCCTACATATCCAGTTGAGGTTTAATGAGGATTGTTGCATCACTCAAGTTCAGTCATTCAACTGGACAAGGTGAGATGAATACACATTTGCTGAAAAATATAATTGGAAGTATAATTAAGCCCCTCGTTTACATAATCAACTTGTCATTGTTTTCTGGTAGTTTTCCTTCAATTATGAACATTTCGAAAGTAATACCCATCTATAAGAAGGACGATGTTAGCTCATTCAGTAATTATCGGCCTATCTCAATAGTTTTATATTTTCCTAAAATATTAGAACGACTGGTTTATGATAGATTTTTGACTGACAACAGTTTACTTAGTAATGATCAGTATGGATTTAGGAAATTTCATTCAACGGAATTCGCTATTATAAAATTATATGATAGGGTATCATCTGCCTTAGCCAAACACGAGCATGTTATACTTTTCATGGATTTAAGTAAGGCATTTGATACCCTCGATCATGACATACTTCTACACAAGCTTTACCATTACGGGATACGAGGTGTACCTTTAAATTGGTTTCGTAGTTACCTTTCTTGTAGAAGTCAATATACAATATTTAATAATGCCAAATCGACCATGTAATCAGTTACGTATGTTGTGCCCCAGGGCTCTATTTTAGGTCCGCTTCTATTTTTGATTTATGCTAATGATATCTCTAATGTCTCGTCCTTACTACATATTATTTGCTGATGACGCTAATATTATAAAATTATCTAACTGTTTAAGTGCAATATATTATCGTTGAATTTGGGTAAAAATAACTTCATCCACTTTAAAACACGTGCTCATACTGAACAAACTAATGCCCATTAAACATACATGTAGATAGCATCTCCATTCAACAAATGAAAAATCCCGAATTCCTAAGCATTTATATTGATGAGTGCCTGTCTTGGCACGAACACGTACGTGATCTGTCTGGAGTTTTGTCTCGTTATATTATTGGTGTTATGTACAAGTTAAAGCCTTTTGTTCCACTTTGTATTTTGTTCATTATTTACAATTCTTTCATTCATTCACGTATTTCTTATATGAGCCATTAATAGATTAATCAATTTTAATAGATTTTTCGATTTTGAAATGATTTGTTTTTTGAATGGTACAATTTCTCAATTGATTTTTTTAATGATATAATGAGAAATGTATCTTAACTTTTGTTTATAATATATATGTACCTCGTTTATATATTTCGTTTTATTACGTTGAAAAATGCAGAAATACAATCAAACAAACTTCGGTGTATTGATTTTTTGTTAATGTTATTTATTGGTATATAATGATCGACCAGCAGCACAAAGCTAAAAGGATCAATTTACCAAAAAATACAGTGATGTATATAATTAAATACATGTACAATAGTATAAACATATAGTAAATAAATCAGTAACATAATGAAAATACCAAATAATTGTATTTCGTTCGTGTATATACATTATGTACTAGCAGGATATATAAAAGAGCAGGGGAAGGTATATATAGCTCATGAAAGCGAGAGTGATAGAGCGAATAAGGTAGAAAGAGAGAGGATGAGAGAAAAGGGGAGGTATATTGAGAGAAAGGAAGAGAGAGAGAGAGAGCTAGAGAGAGACAGAGAGTTTGAGAGAAAGCAGAAAATGAAATGAACATAAGTAGACAATCATATTATTCCTAATTAAAAAAAACTACATATTGCCTGAATAAACAACCTGTAATGCATGTATTACATGTAATACATTAATTATGCAAATTAAGAAAAGTCAAAATTCGGCAAGACAATAATAATCATCATACAATAAATGCAAGAAGAGAGAACATGTAAGGTTAAAAGAAAGGGGAAAGAAGGAGAGAAAGAGAGAAAGAAACAGAGAAACAGAGAGAGAGGAAAGAGGGAGAGGGAGAGAGAGAGAGAGAGAGGGAAAAACTACGAGTAAATAGAACGATAACTGTAATACAAAGAAAATAATATACATAGACCATAGGATCAAGGCATGCAGGTTGAAATAGTGACATTGATTTATTTATTGACTCAAAAATTTCGATTTTAGTCAACGCCCGGTTGCCGCACTCCTCAACGTTATGATGTCATGAGTGTGTCGTATTCGTCATGCATATTATCATTATTTATCATTGTTTTATTTGGCAAATCAAGTCACATAAATACAACATTATAATAAACATGAATTGAGACAGAATCAAAAGAAATCATATATAAATATTGCAGCGGCAGGTGCATCCGGTCGAGTTGCCCGGGTAAGGAAAAAGTTAACCAAATAACTGTGATCCACAGCTAGACCTTTCCTCCCCACACCCGACCAGACGCACCTGACATTGATTGAAACAAAGCTATAAAATTTCCCGCGCGCGCGCCACTTTGAATGAGCTCAAATCACGTGCCGGTACTGCTGGCTACAGTTACATTTATTTACCTGTATATCGTTATTGCCCGTGAAACCGATATTCATTGAATCACCCTATACTAGCACTCCTTTAAGGGGGTAACCATTGGGCTTAGCGTTAGTTAAGAGGGGTGTGCGCATGAGGGTTTCACAGACCACTAACGTTCAAAAGTAGACTACATAACGAAAGTAAATAGGTAGAGAGAGAGAGAGAGAGAGAGAGGGAGAGAGATAGAGAGAGAGAGAGAGAGAGAGAGAGGGGGGGGGGGGGGAGAGAGAGAGAGAGGAGAGGGGTAGGGGAGGGAGGGAGGAAAGGAGAGAGAGCGGTTTCGTTTTTTCTTTAAAAACTATTCATGCTATTGCTATACACAACATTCTAACTTGTTACAGAAATGTAGTCTACAGAATATACTGTATGCGGTGTATGGTAGACCTGCTTTGCCAATCCACCTTTTCCCGTTATATTCATGATATTCCATATATACCCCCCCCCCCTCCTCCTCCCCCCCCCCCCCTCCTCCTCCCCCCCCCCCCATAAAAGTGTGCTCTAATGTTAAATGGAACCCAATTTAACTCAAAAAATAACGACGATTTCAATCTGGAAAGCACTTGGTGCATATGTTTTTCTTTATTTATGATGCATAAACTTGAGAATTTATTTGCTTGGAAGTGGCCAAAATTTAAAAATATTTACATAATTATCATTGATCGAAAACTGGAACAACATGGACGGGCTTTCACACAAGTTGGATACTGAAGTGCTGTCAACTATACTACATAAATGATGACTGGGTCGAGTGACGTCACAGATACGTCATCATCCTCTGAAGACGGAAGAATGGTCACCGTCGAAGAAGCATTTTCTCCCAGAATGCTCTGTACTCCTCAGGTCAGGTATCTCTTCCGGGTAGAGAATGTTGTACCTGTAAATGACAGAATAAACAACTTATCACAATCTTCATCATCATCTTCACCATCCCCACCATCATTATCATCATTACTTGAATAGATGTTGTTGTTTTTATTGTGGTTTTTTAGTAGAAGTAGTAGTAGTAGTAAAGTAGTAGTAGTAGTAGAAGGAGAAGAAGAAGAGGTAGTGGTAATACCTGTATTATTAGGAGTAGTATCAGTATTATTATTATTAGTAGTAGAAGTAGTAGTAGTAGTAGTAGTAGTAGTAGTAGTAGTAGAAGTAGTAGTAGTAGTAGTAGTAGGAGGAGAAGAAGAAGAGGTAGTGGTACTACCTGTATTATTAGGAGTAGTATCAGTATTATTATTAGTAGTAGTAGTAGAAGTAGTAGTAGTAGTAGTAGTAGTAGTAGTATTAGTAGAATCAGTAAAGTAGTAGTGGTGATGGTGGTAGTAGTAGTAGTAGTAGTAGTAGTAGTAGTAGTAGTAATAGTAGTAGTAGTAGTATAATAATTAGTAGTAGTATAGTAGTAGTAGTAGTCGTCGTCGTAATAGTAGTAGTAGTAGTAGCAGTAGTAGTAGTAGTAGTTGTTGTAGTAGTAGTAGTAGTAGTAGTAGTAGTAGTAGTAGTAGTTGTAGTAGTTGTAGTAGTCGTCGTCGTAATAGTAGTGGTAGTAGTAGTATTAGTAGTAGTAGTAGTAGTAGTAGTAGTTGTTGTAGTAGTAGGAAGGAAGTCCAGGGTGCAGACAGTGGCGGATCCAGGGGGGGGGGGTGTAAATTTTCAAATTTACGAGGGCCGAAAAAAAAAAATGTAATCACGTAATCAGTTAATGTGACGTCCTTTTAAGGCACTGCCGGACACGGCCCAGTGCCTTAACACAATGTCACACGCGGCAGTCCACGCTCTTGTCGTGTAAATCGAAAAGTCCCTATTGATTTTTGTTATTCGACGACTATAAGCGTTAAGCCGAGTGATGGCGCGATCCCTTTTCCGCACCGGTTCTCGGGATCGCGCTATCACTCGGCTTCACGCTTATAGTCGGCGACTAAAAAAGATCAATGCAAAGGGGCCAGAATTAGACTGTGGATGGTGGTGAAGGAAGGAATATTGTAAAGAATCTTTGAACTAATGCCAATATCAGATTTATTGTGGGATAGGCTCCTGGTTGGACGAGTAACACGGTGAAGCCTGTCTCGAACTGGGACGGAGAGGGTGCCCTTCATAAGCTTCGAAGAAGGTAGTTAGTCTAGCAATCATTCTCCATTTAGCTAGGCCCCGTTGCACAAAAATTACCATTAATGGTAGCTTTGCCACCAGTGATAACTACCATGGAAACCTTGATATTGATTGGCTGTTGAGTCATGTACCATATAGTAGTTGCAATTGATGGCAAAGTTACCACCAATCGTAATTTTTGTGCAACGGGGTCCATGTGTGCTCCAACCAAGATCTTTCAACATGAAAATAACACTATTGCCTGCCATAGTCATTCTTGACAAATCTGACTCACTTCGTTTCACTGCCTGAATTCAGGAAATAAGGTCCTTGGCAGGAGAATACCAGACTAGTGAACAATATTACAATGATGGTCTGATAATCAAACTATATTCCAAAGATTTGATATCTTCTGTCACTTGTTCAAGTTACGTTTGTCAACGCCTGAAGTTCTGGAACCCCCCCCCCCCTCCCCCCCCCCCCCCTCTCAAAAAATGAAATGGAAGCTCTTATTGAGAATCATGTGAAAGAATATGTTTCGACTAATACGTGATCATACAAATTTTGCCGAGAAACCACCTTCTAATTGATATATTTGGTACATTATTATATCTATTTGATAGATATAACGCACGTGTCGCGCATGTGTCGCGTAGTCCCATATACATCTTTCTGTGTACAGTGCTTGCAACTTTACCAAGACTGGGCCAAATTTCTTATCATTTTGATGATTCCAGAACCTTGCAGTACACCAATACGTATATGCCAGATGATCAACCTTTTCTGATCGATTCCACAACGTTTCTTTCATAATGCAATCGCATGACCATAACTGGTCTTTATCTTTAAGTTTAGGTGTTATTATGGTCAACATGTTTATTCCATTACAACATTTTACGAAGCTTTACTGTACGCACATTATCTACTCCCTTGGGAACATTCTAACCAGGCGCCATTTTACAGACGCTCGCAATGCAACTCTACTCCTGTATTATATGTGATACAGTTTCAGTACTAGTGATTGCAGTACCGTTAAGTTTATATCAATGTAATTTAATAATAATAATAATAATAATAATAATAATAATCTGCGTTTATATAGCGCTTAATAATTCGAAGATGTCTCTAAGCGACAAAAGATTTATAAAGACTAAATTTCATCTGCTAAGTTTTTTTCCCATACCAAGATTAATTGGTCAATATCTTTTTTAAGGATTTCAGCATCCCTATCTGTCATAATAGATCTGGGGGTTGTTTTACCAAGATCCCAAGTTGAACTTAATGCTAAGTTGGACTTAAAAATTATTGAGAGCCATTTGTAGCCTTAAAATTAAATATATTCAAAAGTAAATATTCAAGTATAATAGACTTTTCCTAAATTCCCCAATCCCCAATCAAGAACATGAAATCTCCTTGATAATAGAAAATATGAATGATTTGAATCAACATTTAATGCCTTTGAAAATATCTTTTACAAAATATTTTCAAAGATGCTAACGGCTTTCCATAATTGTAAAGTCCAACTTAAGATAAGTTCAACTTAGGATCTTTGTGAAACATCCCCCTGTATATTACACAGTACTTAGCATGGTTTCTTACCTCTTACGGGCTTCGGTCTTGTACCTAAGGCCGAGTCGATGAGGAGTCCTGGTACCAGAGGGCGTGAGGCATTCCGACAGAGGGGCAGGAGGCAATACCAGTGGGGTGGCAAGGTTGCCTTTCCTGATCATGATCCGCTTAGCAATCTCGTCCTGCCGCTTCCGAACAAGGTCCGAGTAGGGCCGAAGTCCTGGTAACGAGCCGAGCACACCCGAATGCTTCATCGGCAGCATTCGGTAGTCCGGTGGTATTATGAAGGGCTGGTTCTGTTGCATGGGATGGAGCTGTGGGGTGACGCCCCCCGAGTGCAAGGGTCCTTCGCCTCCGCTGGGGAAATGGACAGTGTCTCCTGCAAGGCGGGGGCTCCCTCTATCTGATGTAGGATGAAGACTTGCTAAGGCGGGCGAACCCGACTTCAGCGACGATGGTAGAGGAACCGTCGCGACTGATGATGCCTTTAGGCCAAGAGGCGGTCGAGGAACAAATGCGATATGTTCTCCAATTTTTGAAGACGACAACATCTTCTTCAATGGATCGATGCGACCTTTTGATGTACATTTCCCAGCAGGAAGGTTGGTGATATCCCTCCTCTCGAGGAGCTGCGACCCACGGATATTTTCAATGACCAACGAGGTACTCGGTGGCCAGCATGGACCGGTACCTTGCAAGGCCGGGGAGGCACCAACAGTGCTGCTGTTACCACTTTGCTCCGAGTCTTCACCACCCCTTGCAGAATCTCGGCTGTCCAGAATCTGCACCTGTGGCGTTTCGTTAAAGCTGACGCTGCGTTTGGCCCTAAGAGATTGGGACTTGGATGACTTCGGTAGAATGGTATTGGCCGACTTACTACCGTCGGAAACAAGGATGCTTCGCAACTCTGACGATTCGCCCTGAGAAGCAATCTCCTCCACTTCCTCTTCGTTCTCCTCGTCATTTTCATTCGTTCCCACTGGATCCCTCTCTCCTTCATCCTCTTCTTGTTCGTCCTTCTCCTCTTCGTCAGTACTCCCCTTCCCCGCTTCGTCCCGGTACCTACCTATCAACCCGTCTCCCTCTTCCCTCACCATCTTCACTTCATCCTCTTGTTTCATTGGCAACGAGATACTGCCTAGCACTGAGTCGACAGGAGCAGCTGTATATTGTTGCTGATGAGACATTGAGGTGTCTTGGAAGTGGTCCTTGTAGGTTTGCTGGTAAAGCGAGGTGTGGTATAGATTATGATGCAACCTCCGGAGTGCATCATCATAAGAATTAGTGGTATTCGTCTGTAAGGGAAAGATACAAATGCATAGGATAAGTATCACTAAATTAAGATCATGGTCACCAACTACTGAATCTCTGAACAAACTTCCCGAAGTCCTGGTTACAAACAAGGAGGAGAGTCCTTTACAAAATATACCTGTACTTATTTTTGGCAATCCCTAATAATAATACAAATAAAATAAGTAAATTCTTTTTTCCAGATGTTCATAGAAATAAAAGTAAATCTATGAAAAGGGAATGAATGAATGAATGAATTTATAAGTAGAAAATGAAACAAAAAAAACCAGATAAATTAATAGATGAACAAACTGTTTCTAGTGAACTTACATGATGCAAACGATTTATTTTGCTAATTAAGCGGTAAAGTGAACAGAACATTATTTGTCTGCGGTACGATTGTTGAGCAGGCAAATGTTGTTTGTATCGTTAATGAATGCATATTTATGTTGGGTCCAGGGCCGTGTCCCGATGGAATGTAATTTGCATAGACAGCTCGAACCAGGGCGTGGCATCAATTAGTGTGTAATTGAATCATTCTAGCTCGATCTGTCGACGAGACAACTTTTATTTACAATAAAAGTACGTTGTGTCATGTTATGTTACGACATGACTGTGTTTTATTAAGGTTTTCCAGATTTTGTATGCTCGTTGAGTTTTACATCTGTTTTTTTTTATCCTGGACCATGGTCGGTCCGGTTTCCAGTGAAGGAAACGGTTTCCAGTGAGGGAAACAAGAAGAAATGTTTGTTAAACATTCATACTGAATAAACGACCGGCTCTCAGTAGTCGTTGTCAGGCTATCCCACAATAATTGAAGTGTATTATTGTGTTATTTGTTTGTATTGGGAGTCAAGAGGGATGACAGACGAAATAATATGTGAAGTTATAGGACAGACTGAATTTTTTTTTTTACTTACCAAGTAAGATGCCCGGCCATCAGACTTCGATTCTGTTCAGAAAAAGAATAAAAACCAAGAATGTTAATATAACATTATAAACAAAGGATATGATGATGACGACGACGATGACCATTTCGATGATGATGGTTTCGTGTCTGCGATCCTGAATTAAGTAAGTATAGTAGTGATGGTGGTGTTAAAGGCGACGGCTGTGATAGTGATGGCGGAGATGGTGATGATGATCACGATAATAAATGTAACACCAGGGTAGAGAGTAGCAATTGTAAATAAATGCCTTGCAAAGGACATGAATGTGGGGCGGGACTCGAATTTCGTTTATGTTGAAATACAAACTAGAAGTAGAGGAAAATAAAACTAAGACAACAGATTTGAATATTACTAAGTGGAAGAGGATAATAACTGATTTGCAATCTGCTCTCAAGTAACTAGAGATATGTAATTTGATATGATCTCAAGTAAATATGAGATAAAGTGCTTTGTTATGAATATTTATATACGATTTTATCCGTGATGTTATCTGAATAAAAAAACAAAAACAAAAAAAAAAAAACATTGTGATCCACAGTCCGACGATGCATCAGCTATTATCATCTGATTTGTTTGGTGATAGCCTGGGGAGTCCCATCATAGGCCTAGAATGAGGGGGAAGGGTGGAAAAACCAGGGGCACTTTTCCATAATAATTTAGAAAATACATATTCATCTATTATAAAAGAGGCAAGATCGAGACTGTCTATCAAATGCACTTCTGACATGGTGGTATACAATAAATATTTAAAAGATGGAATTAAATACCAACCTATTTCAGGATTAGGTTTCACCTCCGGGAAAACTTCAAAGATTGAGCGATGTGAATAGTACGGATGGTTCCCAGGCCATTCTGCACGCTGAAGGGGAAAGCTACAAGAAGATCATCAAGAAAGCAATGAGATGGTGATTAGAAATCTGATATTATCGAGGGGTAATAATGATATCGTCCGCTTCATGCGAAATTCTATTATGTATAATACAATGAAACACTACACTGGGACGAAGTCATGTAGAACAAAAGGAAATATTAAATCACGGCAGAGTACCGGTCATGAAACTAATTTGAAACATAAATTATCCTTCAGTAAAATGAACTTTAAAAAAACCTACTTTTAAGTACCTATTTTTCCCAATATCACTTTCCTTCAATGCTTGTTTTTTTTTTTTCTCCATATTTTTCCCTCCACAGGGATTTTATTGATTTTCATTTGAAACACATACAAAAATATATTTCCAAGGTAATTTACATTTATAACATAAATGAAATTGGCTTTTATAAATACAAGTATTGTTGAACTGTTGAGAAAACTAACAAATCAATAATTCATTTCTGACACTCATGGAAAGAAAAACAAATACAGAAAAAATATAATTTTAAGTAAACAAATTCCTGAATTGTAACCATTTTCTTGTGAATTTATTATTTCTACAATTCGAATTTGCAATATACTTTTCGTTTTTGAAGTAATTTATAATCGAAACTCTAATGTTATCAAAGTCGGGCAATTGTTTCTTTATTTTGGAAGTATACACCATCTGTCGCACCACAATCAGTATACAATTCAATGCATAATTATTTGAACCTTTTAAACCAAATAATTTATCTTGTAATGAAAATGTTAATTTATTTCCGGTTCTAGTATTAATCCAGTGTTCTAACCTACCCCAAATATTTTTAACATGCGTACAATCACATAGGAGATGTATAACTGTTTCAATCTGTTCATTACAAAATGTACATTCTTTTCTTGGGACTAAATTCATTTTAAACAGTAGATCGTTTGTATATAATATGCGTTGCATGACTTTAAACTGAAACCATCGTAAGCCCACATCAATGGTACAATTAAATCCAATAGAACAATATGTTTCCCAACTCTTATCATTCAGGTCGAAAATGCATTTCCATTTAAGAAAACTTTTACATAGTCCTTTCCTTCTCTTTAATGAAATTGCATAAATATGTGAACATCCTTTAATACGTTTCATAACAAATGCCATTGTATCTGGGAAAAGAGGTTGTGGCACCTTGTTAAAAATAGTACAATTGTTAAACCCTTGTCTAATTGCATCGCATAATCCACGATAAAAAAGAAAATTTATTTGAATATTATACTTTTCTTGGAAGTGTTCCAGAGAGAAAAAAATCATCATTTTTGTCTAAAATATCATTGACAAAACGAACTCCCTTTTGACACAATTTTTTATTATATATTGAGCTATATTGCCTATTTTAATGTAGTCATTATTCCATAAGGGCTGGCAAGAAATGTTATCACAATGCATGGACAAGAGCGTACTATAAGCCATGAACATATCTTTCCAAAAAAGGTTTTTTGTTTTACCTGCTAGTTCCCGAAAATAATTGTTTCCCATATATAATTTTAAATCTTGCACTTCAGGCAAGAAAGATTGCAAAAGACAGAGGATATTGCTATCCATTGAGCCAATTACTAATCTCTTAATCCAGGAAATTTTTAATGATTGGCAATGTGTGTATATATTTATCATTTTAACCCCTCCGTCTGAGTAACTTTGTGACATTTGATTTCTACTTATTTTATCAGGTTTCTCCCCCCCATATAAATCTATAAAAGTGAGCATTTATATCTTTCAAAAGATTTTCACCAGGATTAGGGAGGGACAAAAAAAGGTAGTTTAATTTGGATACCAACAATGACTTGACGACAGTGCTTCTTCCAAGAACAGTTAAGTATCGCCTTAACCACGATGTCATTTGACTTTTGATTTCTTTAAATTTTTCATTATAATTGTGAATTATCAATTTGGGCAAATCCGTACAAAAGTCTATACCTAAATATCTGAAATAATCATCAAACACCCAATTTAGATTTCTATTCAAAAGAACACCATCTTTCTTGTTTTTAAATCCTCCAATCCAAATCGCATGTGTCTTCTGTATATTAACTTTTAAACCAGACATTGCATTATATTTATCTAAAATGTTTAATGCACTGTTTAATTCCGTTACTGACCCATTCAATGTTAGAAGAGTATCATCTGCATATTGAATTAATTTAAGTTGTCTACCAGGTAAGCTCAAACCAACAATGGAATCGGAATTTCTAAACAAAAGACCTAGTATTTCGGCGCATAATAGAAAGATAAGATCTGACATGGGATCTCCTTGACGACAACCTCGCTCTATTGAAAATCTTGGAGACAGGTGTCCATTGATTAATACACAGGATTGAGCATTTTCATAGAATACATTAACCCATTTTATAATAGACGGACCAAACTTAAAAAAGTGCAATACTTTTCTAATAAAATCATGAGAAATAGAATCAAATGCTTTTTCAAAATCTATAAGCAGCAATAAACCAGGAATGTCATTGATATCAGTATACAGTAATATATCATATAACAAACGGATATTCTCTCCAATGAAGGGCCCTGACATAAAGCCTTTCTGATTTTCATGTATAAGAAAAGGAAGTACGTTCTTTAATCTGTTTGCTATACAAGCGGAACCTAATTTATACACCACGTTCAATAAAGATATGGGTCTCCAATTTTTCAAATAATGTCTATCTTTTTTTCCTTTGGGAATTAAAGAGATGACTCCTAATTTCTGTGTATAGGACATTCCTGATGAATATGCAGAATTCAAATATCTCACTAAAAATATGTGTAATTCTTTCCAAAAATGTTTGAAAAATTCGACGGTGTATCCATCTAAACCAGGTGATTTATTATTTTTCATATTTATAAGTGCTTGATGAACTTCATCAATGGAGAGTTCTCCTTCGAGCTTCTGTGACATTGAAGCGGTTAATTTACTTATATCAGGATTATTTAATATTGTATTTAAGTCTACATCACCAACAGGATTATTTGCATACAATTTAGAGTAGAATAATACAATTTCTGATATAATATCATCATGCGATGTTATCTCCTTGTTTTCAGTAGTGACCAATTTGCATATACGTTTATTCACAGCATTTCTTTTTTCTAAATTCAAAAAATATTTCGATGGTTTCTCGCCATATTCCATCCATTTAATTTTAGACCTCATCTTTATTCCTTCCATTTTTTCTTTTCTTAATTGATTCTAATTGAACTTTCTTTTCATTTAATATAACTAAAGCTCTATTTTTGTCCGTTTTTGATATCAATGCTTTCTCCAAATCTGTAATTTCTTTCTCTAAATCATATTCTAAATTTATCAATCTTGTTTTCTTTCTGGCTGCGTATGAAATTGTTTCACCTCTAATTATGGTCAACAACGTATCAAAAAATAACTGATCATTTACAGTAAATTCATATTGTGTATCTTGTCCATCTACCTCAAATCTAGGGACTGAATAGGTCTCAATCGTTTGTTGAATGACATCTTTAATTTTTTCCACATAACTATCATCCCTTAACAACGAATTATTGAATTTCCAGTAACCTCGACCTACCCTACAATGATTTAAATTCAAAGATAACTTGACCAGGGAATGATCGGATCTGTACCCAGGTAAAATCTCTATTTTATTAACGAGTGACAGTAGCTCGGTGGAGACCAAAAAATAATCCAATCTAGCCGCCTTAAAGGGAGTAGGTTGACGCCATGTAAACATTTTTTCCAGGACATGTAATTCTCTCCATGGGTCTATCAAATCTAAATCATTCTTCATTTGATCGACTTTTTTCTTGGCATTAGGATTATTAAGACGAATATAATTATATGTATCTTTATCAAAATCTTGAACCAAGTTCCAATCTCCGCATAAAATTGTTAATGAATTATCAAAATCCAAAGCAAGTCTTTCAATATCTGCATAAAAACTGACACTATCGTGATTAGGACCATACAAGGATATTAATGTTATGTCATAGCTATATATCTGTAGGTCTAACGCAACAAAATTCCCTTCTTTTGATCGCTCAATCTTATTTACATTAAATTGCACCCCTTCCCCTAACAAAATAGCAACACCTCTGGCATTTGACGCTTTATGGCTGAAAAAACAACTATCTCCCCAAAATCGTTTTATAGAAACTTCTTCTTCAGCTACAAAATGTGTATCTTGCAAGCAACATATTTGGAACTTTTTTTAACTTAACAAATTCTAAAACATCATTTCTTTTTTCGCGATTTCCCAAACCTCGACAGTTCAAAGAAACGATACTAAAATTAGCCATTGAATATCAAATTTACCGCGGTACTATGAAAATCAAATCCTGTGGAGTTTTTCTTTTGTAACATCAAACAAATAACATTGACTACACTATGCGCTAGTCCACCGACACAACTTATACTGCAACACCTATGACAATTACAGCGATGTCTAGCACAAACGAAACTACAAAACAAAAACACATATGTCTCTGTTAGCGAGACAAGACGCAATACCAAGAAAGCCACAGGTGACCACATATTTGCTGTGGATCCCCGAAACCCCACCAATCCAAATAAGAGGGAAAATGTATCAAACGTTTCTCCCTTGAAAAGAAGGCACACCGGCTTAAATCAAACACAATCCTGCTGATTGTATGATGTCATGTATACACTTAATTATTTTACATATTTACAAATGTGCGACCTCCGATGATTCACACGGGTAACCTAAACACACACTCCCCTTTCACAGAAGAGGTCAAATATAATAAAAAGATCGATGGCTTGACCGTAGTACTTTTGCGGAAACGACTAGCCCTTGATCATAGTCTTAATTTGTATCATACATGTATATACATTGCTATATGATATTTCTTTAACATGGCTTTGGATAACAAGATATAAATATATAAATAAAGATATATCAAATATTAACCTCCGTATTCGGATTTATAATGATTATCAACGTATTTAAAATTATAAAGTGGAACTGCTTCTTAGAATTAAAGAACAAGAAAACTGTATGATCTCTTGCATTTCATAAGTCTCACATCAATATTCTGATATCTTCAAAAAAAGGATTAATCTATGTAGAACACGTTGCTTTCATATGATTAAAACTACTGATTAAATAACGTCTTCTCTTTGAAAGAGACAGCAATTTTTTATTTTAAAAAGAACCAATTTCTCTTCGTACCTTCTTCCCGGAGATACAAGAGAACAAAACATTCAGCTTCGTTCAAGAAGATTTGTCATTTTTCTTATATGCATCCGCAATAACAAGGAAAAAGATCATTAAAACTGCTCTTATATCTATTCTTATTACATGTAAGTCTTTAGCAGATTATGTAATAGACATACACTAGTACTCAACACCAGTTTTTAGGCATCCAGCCAAAAGCAACATCAATAAGTACGAAAGTTGTATAATATAACACGAGCAAACGATAGGTACTTTTTTATGATCTTGATCTATGTCACAGAAATTGCTGATTGTTTTACTTTACGCTGATATATTGATTACATTTTAAAATCAAAGATATATCAAATTTAAACACCCATATTCAGATTTGCAATACTTGTTACCTTATTTGAAATTTTACAGTATTACTGTTGCTTCACAGCATGAAAGAGAAATAAATTTATATGATCTCATATCTTTCCAAAATATCTATATATCATCACTAACAACAAGAATAGTGATGTATCGATATACATCGCCTTTTCTACGAAAGAACCAATTCAATGAATTAAATGAATAAAGTCAGTTCTTTCAGCACTGACGAACAAGCAATTCTGTATTTACTTTTAAAATGAAAAATAAAAATCCAGAGAATTCAAATTCTTGACTGTCATTTTGTATAGTATTCTCAAATAAGGACAAGGTATTATTCATTTCCCCAGTGTCGTGGGTGATTGACATTAAATGCTAAGTCGTCCTATAAGATTCAATTGAAGGTTACCGCCTCACAAGTCATAGGTACTCGAAATCCCGTTCATATTTATAACAGGAAACAAACAAAAAAACGCACAAAACCGATTCAGTGTACACATCATTAATATTTACTTCTTATGTACTCGTCTCCAGGTATTTCGAGCTGGCATACATTATGTAGAACAAATAGACACCTGTCTATTTTCTTTTTTGAGGAAGACTTTTTCCGATTTATTTTCTCCGAAGGCAAAAACAAACAAAAAAAAAAACAAACAAAAATCGATCCTTAGCCTCCTAGCATTATGGCTCATGTAAGTCCTCATTTCAGGACAGTTTCGTTAATCTTACAAAGTCGAAATGTAAGGTGTTTTCGTTCCTTCAGTAAATTCTGTTTGAAATACTTGTTGATGTGTTTGTAATTTTCGTGTGTGTTTTTTTTTTTTTTTTTTTTTTTTTCTTTGGGGGGGGGGGGGGTTGATATTTTAAAAACAGAATATCAATTCTATATCAAATAAATTTCTTATCGGTTATTTACTTTTATATCCTGCATCAAAAATTTGTTGGCTTTTGATTGGTTGAGAGCTCGTCACATGACCAAAAATATTTGAGCTATTTTTAGAAAGTACTATATGAGAGTACTATTTTGGTTTACTATTTGGGAGTTGGAAAAAAAATGTGATTTTTTTTTTTTTTTTTTTTTGGGGGGGGGGGGGGGGGAATCGGTTTTTTTTTGGTTTTTTAAATCCTAATTTAATGAAAACAAAATATTCTAAACCTTTTTAGATAAAAATTGACATTTTTTTGTTCTAAATTTGTTTTCTTCCCCCAATTTTTTTTTTTTTTTTTTTTTTTTTTTTTTTTTTATAAAATAAATTTTTGATTGCAGGATATGAAACAAATATACCAAGCCTCAAATAGAGGTACTGGTTAAAATTATGGGCCTTGGCTACTCCAGAAGTACCATTTGCTTCGGGGCTGCGCCCCTCAGCAAATAGTACTATTGGAGTCACCTCTTGCGCATAGTTTTAACCAGAACCTCTCAAGGCAGTGTATATTTGTATATTATTTAGGTGAAGTTGTTAATGGGAACTAGAAGTTAACACAAGTGCTAGTCGAGCCTATAGTTCCATTCTTTGGCAATAATTTTAATTTAAAAAAAACTTGTTAATACATGAATGTAAAACTTGTTTGTTAGATTTATTGGAATTAATTTCCGTTCTTATGTCATTTCCTACTGGAACCGGGTGGTTCCTGTGTCGAACCTACAGGGAATATGACAATGCAGTAGTCAATGGGTTAAAGGTAAAGACCAGTATTGGAAACGCCCCAATTTTAAAAAATGAAATGGAAGCTCTTATTACCAATCATGTGAAAGAATATGTTTTGACTAATACCTGATGATAAAAATTGTGCCGGGGAAACCGCCTACTAATTGATATATTTGGTAAATTAGTTTATCTATTGGTATGTGAGAGATAAACGCACGTGTGCGTATAGTCCCATATACATCTTTCTGTGTACAGTACTTGTAACTTACGAAGACTGGGCCAAATTTCTTATCATTTTGATGATTCCAGAACCTTGCAGTACACACCAATACTTATGCTAGATGATCAACCTTTTCTGATCGATTCCACAACGTTTCTTTCACAATGCAATTGCATGACCAGAACTCAACTTGATCTTTAATATTAGGGACCTTTAGATTTACACGACTAGAGCGTGGACTGCCGCGTGTGACATTGTGTTAAGGCACTGGGCCGTGCCCGGCAGTGCCTTAAAAGGACGTCACATTACCTTTAAAGGATGTCACACCTGGCGGTCCACGTTCTCGTCGTGTAAATCTAAAAGTCCCTAATCATTGCATGTTAGCCCTTACTTGATCAAAGGAGTTCTGAATTACGATTACGATTCCGAGGAGGCGCGATGGCTCAGTGAAATAGCAGTGGTCTCGTGACCGGGAGGTCCTGGGTTCGAAACCAAGTCGATGCGCTAGTGTCTTTTTGTAAGGCATTAATACAATACAATACAATAAAGTCATTTATATAGCGCTCTTACAAACTAACTGTTGTTTCACAGCGCTTTACATAAAAGTTATCAAAAAATCTATTGTTGATCATGGTCAAAGAGGAGAGTTTTGAGACATTTTCGAAAGTCCCTCAGGAAGAGGTCTTAAAGCCGTCGGTCCCCTGGTTGTTTACTTACACGCATACACGTGCTTTATTAGCAGTCGGGTAAAACAAACCAACAAAAAACGATTCGAAAATATAAAAAAAACTTACTTGCTGAGTCTGGCCGTCAAGGGAGCTGATAGCCTGTAAAATTGAAATAAAAATAAAAAAGAATGATATGTAAACATATAAGCTAAAGAGAGGAAAAGGCTCATTGATATAGTGCAGGTTATAAACAAAACAATTATCAATACTGCACTTAACACAAAGCAGGCCTATCCGTGTTATTACTCCGATATGATCTGAGCTAGCATGATCATGCACTGGAGTATCCCAAGCGGTTCATATCCATTTACCGCACCTGGATGGAGAGTGGCAATTGTGCATTAATGTCTTGCCGAATGACGTCATTGATGTGGCAAGGATATAAACTCCGTATACTTTCTGATACACAGTCCATTGACTAATTGCCCGCTTTAAAGACCACAGCACCTCAATGTCTTTGAGAACGGTTTTTATGAAAACTTCAAGCCATACATGAGAATTGCTTTTCAGAGATATACGCCATCATCCTTACAATAAATTGAATGCTCTGAATCATATTCATAATTCATATTTTTATAATTATTCTGCGAAATAATATTTACCTCTCATCGTTGATTCGACAGCCACTTTTGTTCAGGTCGGTCACTCTGTGCGGCTGATCATACGTCGCACTGTGGAAATATTATATAGGGGCGGGGTATGAGAAATTGACACAAGAACATAATCATTTAATCATGGAAGACATCGGTACGAATCTATTTTTTACAAGCTTTTCTTTTTTATTAGTTTTCGTCAAATTCCACTATCAAATTAATTTTTCGTGCAAAAGCTGTTAAATAACTCGATCAATAACTAAAAGTGTGACAGGTATTTAATTTCCTTTTATGTGATTATCATTTACAAAGAATTGTTATATATTGCAGATGTGAATGAGTGAATGATTGTAATAAAAATAGCACTATGAACACGACGGACAAAGAAAGAGGACAAAATATACAGTTCCTCAGGAAGAGAAAGGAATATCCCTTCCCTGATATTGTGTAAAAATGTGTGGAACAGGTGTCACAAGCATAATCACCTGTTCTACCCATTTTTACATAATAGCAGTAAAGGGATGTTCTTTTGTCTACCACAGCAATTGTTGAGGGTAGAATGAGGAACTGTATATTTTGTACTCTTTCTTTGTCCGTCATGTCCATAGTGTAGACAGAAACAGCAGGAATCCAGACTTACGCTTTTGTGACCCCACTCCCATAATGCCTGTGACTTCGGCTGACGGAAAGATCTCGGACTCGCTGTTGCCCCTGGAAGGGATGCCCTCCAATTCCACCGTACTCTGTGAGCTTCTCTCCCCAGTACTTCCCGCCTAGTGAAGGCACCGCTTGCTGATGTTCCCTGCATGAATTGAAGAGGGAAATGTCATGTAAGATTGTTGATATTTTGTAGATAAAGAATATGAGGTGTTGATTCATGAAGATGATCCATGTTTTTCATAAATGTGTCAGTACCCAAGGTGGCGTAAAAGTCCTGACATGAAAAGTTAGGGATTGAGGCATAATGGCCTTAACCAGTGACGTTTTCATCATCATCAACATCACCATCACCACATCCTCATCATAATCATCACCATCACTATTATCACCATCATCATTGTTATAGGAGGCGCGAAGGCTCAGTTGGTAGAGCAGTGGTCTCGTAATCCGGTGACCCGGGTTCGAAACCAAGGCGATGCGGTAGTGCCCTCTGGTAAGGCATTAATCCTCATTACCAGGTCTATCGGAGAGGACCTCAAGCAGTCGGTCCTCTGGTTGCTTACTAACAAGCATTTATACTTTCTTAGCAGTCAGGTAAAATAACAACCACTACCACGTGCATAATCACCTTTACAACTATCACTGTCATCATCACCATCATCATTACCATCCTCGTCATTGACATCATCACTATCATCACCATTCATATCACCATTACCTTTACTAAGTACATGTATCACCATCATCATCACCACCATCATCATCACCATCATCACCATCAACATTATCAAAATCACCTTTAAAACTATCATCTTCACCACCATCACCATAATCACCATTAACATCTCCATCACTATTATCATTACGATCATCATCACCATACTCATCAATGTCACCAACATCATCATTATTACTATCACCATCATCACCACCACCATCATCATTATAATCATCTTCACAACTACCACCATCTTCATCACCACCATCCTCATAACCCTAACCCTAACCCTAATACACCAACATCATCATCATACTCATCATCATCTCCATCAGCATTAATTATAATCATCTCCCCAACTACCACCACCATCACCACCAACCTCATCACTACCACCAACATCATCATAATCATCATCAACTATTATAATCACCATCATCATTATAATCATCTTCACAACTATCACCATCACCGTCATCATCGTTATCGTTATATTCACCACAACTATCACCATCACTATATCATTATCATTATCCTCATCACCACCACGACCAATCATCACCGCCGATATATGTTTTAAGTTCAACTGCTTGCCCTTGCACTTTGCGACCATTATCGATGAACTTGATCACCTCGACCATTCTCTTTCATATTGAAGCAAAGTCAATCTAGTAACAAGAGCAAAGTAGTAGCTACCAATGTCACCAACGTGTGTATCGGGTTTTTTTTTTTTTTTTTTTTTTTACAGACGTGTATCAATCAGATATGATTATTTACGTCTGGGGACCGACCTTTAAACGTCACCATCCGAAAGACGTGACTCAGTTTCGAACCTGAGTCCTCGCCTGAATCAGTTTGTAACTTCCACTGTTAGCTGGCTTACAGGCGCACGCCCCAACGCCTAGTTTTGTTAATCTTATGTTATTAATCATGTGAAGTTTAGACAAATTAATCGTGAACAAAATCAGAATAAAAATGCAAAGTTTACCATTTTCTTCGCTGCAGTGCCTGGATAGTCTCCAGCATCGTCATGGATGCCATGGTGTGAGATGCACTAAGATTGCCAACAGACGACAAAGAAATACTCCCTTAAAGCCATCAAAACCTTGCGTTTACCCCCATCAGCGTTGTCGTGTTCTTATGTTTCTGACGGAGGACATACAATCCTATGAGGTCGAAATTAGTAATAATTTCACCCCTAAAACCACAGCTCAAATCGGCAACACATCATCGTAATTTTGCGGGATGATGAAATTAACGATTAACTCCTAAACATAACAGTTTCCTTTGAGCATATCGCATGCAGCTACCAATGACAATCATTCAATGAGAGTGAAATTCCTTCGGGATAATTATCACCATTTCCTTCAGAACCGGCATCTCCAGTGTTTACAATTTTTAAAGACGATTTCTCGCTCCAAAATCATGCAACGTGACAATTAGATTTGTATATAATATTTAAGGGGAATGAACTACTTTCCCCCAAGAACGTGTATGGATTCCAGAGATATTATCGTCTGTCCTTGGCTCCACACAGGACAGAGAAATGTCATTAACCAGAGACGAAGTTTAGCTCAGGATTGCGAGACCATTCCAAACTTTGATCATCATTTTCCCAACAACATTACCAAAGGACGGTAAAAATGGCTGACGTCTTTGATTCAGGTATACGGAGCGAGAAATATGGACGACTGTCCTTCTGTACAATTAAAAAAAGATCCAGAGGCGGGTTTCAGGACTGGTCAGAAACAGATAAAGAACAGCACCACTCCAAACATGCTGAACTGACAATAAAGACTGTGAAAAAGCTGACGTCTTTGATTTGGATACAGAGCAAGAATCGCCTGACGACTCCGTTTGTCGAAACAAGAGCCACAGAACGCGTTTTTAGCTCTGAATCTGATAAAAAGCCGCAACTTGAAATAAAGAGGTATATAAGATGGCCGAAGTGTTAGATTCACAGAGAGAGAGAGAGAGAGATCGAAACAATATTGATGAATTTCCTTTGTCAAAAGAATAAGAAATAAAGTAAATCGATGCTATCCTCTCATCTGGGTAGCCCCTTTATGTTTAATGCACCACTGAAATATCGATCAAAAGCTAGCCTATTCTAAAAAAAAAGAAGAAGCTGTTTTTCAAATAAAGTTTGATTTCTTTGTTGATAATACTATTAATGTCACTTATGAGTAAAGCTAATCATGGTAGCGAATCATCAGAGAAGCGATCATAATCGGGAGTTTTGTGGAGTTTTTGTTTCCATTACATACGTTAGCATGCTCAGATTCAATGAGTTAAAAGTATGTTTTTTTTTAACTTTAAGGTCTTGAATGAGACTCTGCGCATCATGACGACACGCCCTTTCTATCACGGCGCAATTTTCACTGAAACTCACGAAGAGTGCCACTGCAATATGCATCTTAAAGAGTACACAATTGCATTGTATTTTCACCACCTAATGCAGTGTCGCACTGCGTGAAATCGCATCACTTTTCAGTTAAAGTTGCCAAATATGGACGAACCTTTTGATGTTACATGTATCTTATTGTTAAATGCATATAAGGCTAAGCTTTTGTCGTTTCTTTTATTGATCGCAACTAATATGTTTAAGTAGTGGATTATATTCAAAACGCAAAAGGATCTATATGAAGATCTTAGAAGGATGAGATACTATAAAAGGCTTATTTGTGAACGTTATGGACAGTGGCGAAGTGGTTGGAGTACAGGTGCTGAATAAATATGACAAATATCAGTTAGAGGTAAAGAGAAAAGAAAAAGAAGCAGAAGAAGAAAGAGAAGAAGGAGGAGAAGAAGAAAAGGATGAAGAAAAAGGAGAAATTGGAGAAGAAGAATAAGAAAAAAGGATGAAGAATAAGAAAAAGAAAACAAAAAGAAGAAGAAGAAGAAGAAGAAAAAGAAAAACAAGAAGGAAATGTAGATGAAGAAGAAGAAGGAAAACAGGATGTGACGGAGATTGGTGAGAGAGAGAGAGAGAGGGGTGCAGTTTTTGGTTAAGAGGAAAATACTTTTAACACCGTGTAATATGTCATGTACGTGCCTTTGTTGAGTTGAATGCAATAATACTTATCATGAATAGAAGAGAACTACGCAGGGGAGCACTGGAACTTTCAACGTTTTTGAACCTACCACCCCCCCCCCCATTTCTTTTACCCAACACAAATTTATTAGGGCCCTTCAAATTTGGAACTGCGCCTGCGCCCCCTCCCAATAAGCTCATGATGGAAAGAGATAAATACACAACGAAAGGGAAGGGAAAGAGAGAGAGAGAGAGAGAGAGAGAAAGGAGAGGGTGAGGTTCAGATAAAAAACAGATATAGTTTAACACGGTAGATTGTGGTTCTTCAGTACCTCTTCTCAGCAGTGATTACGGGGGCATTTTGAATCTATAACCTTGCCCCTCCTTCGATTCATTAAACCACAGGTCCACAGACCGCAATCGAGACCACATCGGATAGCGTCGATCCCAAAGTTTGACAATCCAGGCTGGGCTGTCACATCTCCTCCACTACCCCCAACGTACACGGTACACTACTTAACACAGAGATGGGACTTCCCACCACTCTTAATCCAAACTCAATGGTCGCCCGGTAACGACCGAAGCTTACCGTACTCTAAGCCGCCACTGGAGCTGTGATGCAATCGGAGTACTTTGTACAGGTTTAACAATGCATATCACGCTATTTCCCTCTCTTTGCCAAGTAGTTGCTTATTCTTTGACTCTTGTCCATCGAAAACCTAGAACAATCGCATTAAAATAGTATTCGCGTGGTAAAGCAAGCAAGTCCCATACACAACAACACAATTTCTTCATAAGGGGTACATCTATATTCTTGCAAAGACAGCATTTCAACATTATTGTAATTCATCGAGATATTCATTCATCTTTCCTTGGTATGAGAAGTTTGTGAGGATTTTACTACCGCAAGCTCGGCATGGGACGTTCAGGACTCATATAGACGAAAGTTTCGCGATTCCCCAGACTCGTGCCCAATATATCAGTATTTGTTTATCATATTCGTCTCGGTTCCAGTGTAATCTTCTTCTTTACCACTTCAAAGAGATCATAGTGGTATGTATTTGCCTTCTATTGAGTTCGCCTAGATTCCTTTCCACTGAGTTACAATATCCCAAACAGTTCAGTTGTTAACTTGTAATTATTATTATACACCCTAAAATAGTTTTAAAAGACTGTTAGGGTTTAACTGAATTTCTAAAAATATCCTCTAAAGATTACGAAATAATATATCATTTATAATTTTCCAACCGAAATACTAAGTCGATTTTCTTTAGGAAATTGAACTGCTACACAATTAAATTGTTTCTTGTATTTTATTAGAATATTCATTAGGCTTAATCTGGAAAGAATTTCTGTTCCTAGGCGTGAATTCTTTCGCTCGACAATCGAAACGGAGGATATATGTTTATAAATTAATAATAATAATAATTAAGATTTATATAGCGCTGGTATACAAGTACATCTGAAACATTTGTTGCATGTGTGATAAAACTCTGCTTATGAACTTGTCCTTCGATTTGATATTTAATATTGATACATTAATAATGTCGGAGACGTGATTATTAAGCGTTTTCCAGAGAAAAATCTTAATGTCAGTGTATTCGTATTATCAGCAGCTTTTGTCAGCGAATTATTCGTTTATAAACAGCCTCTCATGACACTCTTGAAACTGTATATTTAGCATATTTCTTATTCCAGGAAGGGCCAGGAAGGGACATGCACTTACAAATCTGGACTCCCAAGTATTTTTCTTTATTATCTCTTTGACATAAATCTGTATTTACTAGATCAAAGTAAATGAGAAGAAAAAAACAAAAAACTTTCTCAAAGTGGATGATCAATTAAGTAGTATAATTACACACTGGTGATTTTGTGTATGATAACCACACGACTAGTGTGTTGGACGTACAATCTAATGATGGCTGGAGTTTTACTATTGTTGTTTGCTTAGTTGTTTACTAAGATATAAGGGATGTATGAGTATGATCAATGACAATGTTCCTGCTCGATGAACTTTGCCCTGGAACTGCAGCTAATATTGACCTTTGACCTATGACACAGTATAGACCGTAAACGTGACGGTGATGATGTCAAGCAGGGGGTCGTGAACATGTTCGATGAGAACATCTTCACAACCATGGCTGTTCCTGTCACTGACGTACGAGCCTTGTTTCTTTTATTTTCAAGAAAAAGTTGGAAACACTAAAACTGACACTACACTGCAATGAAAACTCATTTAATGTTATAGTTTCACAAACAAATCTTGATTCGGCATAAATAGTTGGGCATAAAACTGCCTAGGCTACAGTTGGTGGGGCATATAATTACCATCATGTTAGGGCATATTTATTTCATTGTTTTGCTCAATAGTGTTTATGTAGAGTGTACGAGAGATAAACAGTGCTCTTATATTATACAAGCCTAATCATTTTCTCGTCAAGAGCCCCCCCCCCCCCCCCAACCCCCAAAGGACCAGGATGTAAACCAGTCCTTTCTGATCTTGTTATCCTGATGAAATATGTTCAAATAAATAAATAAATAAATAAATAAAAAGAGCGCACAATTTTCTACAGCACATCACACACACTATTAACACACAATGGTCAATAAGGGCGTTGATGGGAAGGGGCATACAATTTCGAAATGAACTGCTTTCTCTACTTGGTTTAATGCATACCCACCCCTCCTCGCCCTTGTCAATACATGGCAGATTTACAATCAGGAAAGTACAAGTATTTCACCCGTTTCAAAGAGTAGTCACAATGAATTAAAGAAACGAAGAATGAGATTGACAGACCATGAAAGACTAGTTAATTCATTTTAAAGTGTATCAAGGGATTGAAAGCTCCTTAGGCTTAAATAAGTCTTCTTTAAATCCTCACTGAACTACTTAGCTACTTGCGCCCTCTATATAGCAAACAATGCCTAAGTGGTGACCGCTGGTCCCCCGTGAACCCCTTTGTCTTATGTTAATTGAGAGCTGATGAGATAACCACATGTCAGTGACCATGCGGGGAGGTCTAATCCCTCCTGGCCAAACTAATACAGATAGGCTTTAAAGGATCTCATCCCCAAAAGAATGAATATACTGTAGGTACTCTGAAAATGTGAGGTATTCCTTACGAAACAGTTCGAGAGATATATAAATGAAGACATTCTTGGTATAATGTACCTGTAATGCCTTTTACCTTTAGCATAACATGGGCATGGCCATTTTCATGAAAATGTACCAGGCGACGTTGTTCATGTATCATGCACCAAGCTTTAGTTGGAAGGACTTTTTAATTCAATAACGAAACCTTTACTTTTCAAAACTTGTCATCTGTGACAAATGACAGTTTGTGTTATAAACTGTTGAAATCCTTGCTTCTGATGATTGGTTATCAGCAGATTTGTCACTGATTTGTGTCATTTGTCATTGTAAAGGCTACGGTGAAACGAGACACTGGTGTGGGTCTTGTCAATGTGACTGGGGTATATTGAAATTGTAACCTGAAGATATTTTCATCTTTGATATTAATTATCAATCTATAAATAATTTTGTGTTTGTTTGTCTCCTGACTTTGCAGACGTCATCGCAATCATGCCACTATCAACGTTAGAGCTCAGGCCGAAAATCGACTACAGCCAAAACACGTACGGCGACAAGAAATACAACGTCATGCACCTCATCAGCCTTTACAACCAAGACCCCTCCCACTTGCCATGGCAACAATCAAATGGGCGGACCCAAATCACCCAAGTTCACAGCATCAAGCTCCCCACCTTGAACTCTCAGGGCTTCGCCAATCAGAGCGGGTCTTTCTACGCGTCATCGTCGCAGCCACGCCTTAATCTGCCGAGCGTTGGGCGTGGCATGGCCCACAGTACGCTGGTTCCGTTTTCTTCATACGGCAAACCGACGTGTGGGTATTTCTTTACCAGAACGACGGAGAATCGAAAAATGAGGACGGGGATTCCCCCGAAATTTGGGTACCTGAACGTAACCGCACCGCGGATGCGATAACTCTGACATTCTAAACACGCTAACCAGGGCCAATGACATTTAAGGATACTTTTGACTTTGATATAGTTGAACTTTGACATATCATCAACGAGCTAATTGATATGGGAAAAGAAATAAGACGGTTTACTATAAAGTCTCATTCTATGCATAATCTTGAAATCTTAGTGACAAGCTTGTTCTAGGCTTGCCCGATGTAGCAACGAATCGATGAAGAATTCAAGATGATTTGCATCGCAAAGGTGCTAACGATGAAATTTATGTTTGTAACGGGGTCTCTGTTGGGAAGAAAAACTATACAGACAAAGAACATAATATTTGTCTAACCAACGATGTTTGGTTAATTTCATATGACTCTGTTATACATTTTGTTTTCCTTATTTGGAAATACAGTGTAGTTGTGTTCCTCCTTGCTATACCTATTTAAATGACATCCAATTATATAGAGAGTTTAAACATAAATTATTCAGGTTAATACCTTAAAAAAAAAACGAATTAAATAGAGACCTGTTAGATGAATTTCTCGGAGGGGGGGGGGGGTGTGACTCCCCCCCACTCCCACTCCCACTCCGCCTTACTTTTACAATAATTAAATTTAATAGAGACGTGATCGGAAACATCTCAAGAATATCGACAATCATGAGATTCATTTTTTTCATGATGATCTAAACATAATGTCCATTTGAGTGATGAAAATTCAAAATTGGCATTGTCTGATTAATAAATTCGTTTATATTTCATTTAACAACTTCTGCATTCTTACTATTTAGAACAGTTTTGAGCGTAAAGTGGTTCATTTTTTTCTAGGTAACTGGCTACAGCGTATGCCAAATTTTCATTTCTAGCTAGCTGCTTTCAGTTTTCTTGTACATAGATAATGTCGGTGATTGGTTTGTCAAAAAAACATGATTTTTGTATATAATATTAGAATAAACTTTTTACATGATAGTTGACGTTGTTATTGATTCATACTTTTAATTGACATGGAAATGATATTAATTCATGGAACTACTCATTAGCTAGTTATTCTAATTTCGATAGTGCGCCATCATGCTCTTAAAAGAGGTGGACAAAATTGGGTGAGAGAGAGTGGGGGGGGGGGAGAGACATGCAGAGAGAGAGAAAAAAGGAGAGAGAGAGAGAGAGAGAGAGAGGGGTGGGGGAGGGTAAAGCCCGTCCCCCACCCCATCCCATAGTGGCATACCTATTGATTCATACTTTTAATTGACTTGGAAATTTTTATTAATTTATGGAACTACTCATTCGCCAGTTATTCCTAATTTTCAAAGTCCGTGATCATGCTCCCGGAAGAGGTGGACAAAATTGGATGTGAAAGAGAGAGAGAGAGAGAGAGAGAGAGGGGGCGGGATACTGTACGTCCCCCATCCAACCCTATAGTCGCATACTGCTTACTAGACTAGTCGATTTTTTTTTGTAATTGTTCCTTGGTCTTTTAAAGGAACTGACGTTTCCTTTTTGGCCTAGATCAATAAAATTGCTTTACACAATATTATGTTCAGAATTAAGAACATGCCAATAAAATACAAATAAAAGTAAATATAAGATATATTGTAAATCGATAAATTCACAAAGAAACCGTACAAATCATTAATTAAGTACATGTATAAACATGGAAATAGATAAATGAATGATTCCTTACGCAATACTGTGATGTGTTTCCTTTGGTTCTCGGTAGGGTCCGAACAGATCAGTGGACTGCACCGTACGGGAGACTAGGGCGGTGAACATAGGAGGGCCTGATGGGTCCCAGGTTCGAACTTCTGCTGGCACAGCAAGCATCCTTTATGATGGTCAAAATACCTTTCCTTTCAAACCGTTATTAATTAACTTTACTTCAGTGAACTGAAGGTCAAAATGTCTTTGCAATTTATGTTTATTGGTTATTGTACAGTTTGCTGCTTTTTGCCCCCGTTGTTTAAATTTGTGTTGTCATCATTTCGTTAATTTTGACCGACTGCCTATAAAATAATTGTGACGTCATATTGTTGCGCGAGCCGCCGTGCCAGGTAACAAAATTACTTAGAGCGCATCCATTGATTTTGCATAAATTATCAGCATGCGCTAGTGACGTCACAATGCCTTATCCTAAAGCGCATGCACGCGCCTACTCTATTTTTGAGACAGGGTGGGGGCTTATGTTTTGCGATTTTTTAGAATTTGTGTAAAAGTTTTAAATGATCGAGCTATACAAGTCGAGAAGTATGTTGCATTCTCCTTTGTGAAATAACAACTTTAAAAAAAAAACTTTCAATCTTAAAAGTTAACGGGGTGGGTTAACAAAATAATGATAATTAAGATGATGATAATCGTCATCATAAAAAAGATAATAATAATACAGTTGAATAGTTGAAGAAAGGGAAAAAATGAAGTTTGGGAGTCCAGCCGTAAATGGAGATATTAAGCTGTGAAGCTTATTTATTCGATCTGTAAAGACAGATAAAATAACAAAGACAGATTTAGTATATCATTCATGTTACACAAGAATGCAATATATAATCCAAATTATCTGAACAAACCAAGTAACTGTATCTATAAAGATTCATTTAAACACATTTGCTTTTGTTCTATAAACTGTCAATCTTGACCTCGTCCTTTAAATAACAAAAATCCAGAGTAACCAATGGTTACAAAACCTTATGCATTTTCTAATATGCATTACTTTCAAATACTCATACTTTCAGAGTTTCTAAAACCGACCAGACTTCCCTTTAAACAGATCACTGCCAATTTGCATGAACCAAAATAACTGTAAACATCTTTATCTTGCATCCATACACAAGCTTGATAATTCTCATCTATCTTCATAGTTTAAATTCTTTCTAAAAACCTCAACAATAGATTGTCACTTTAAATGTGCTATATGACCTTCGACTGACTTTGACAGGCGCTTAATTTGCATATTTATGCTCGTCTAAGAAAAACTGTTTTATAAAATGACTTCATACAATTTAACCCTGTTTGATGAATTAAACTTAAATATCTGACTTACATAAAACTTCCCAGTAATAATCTAGAGATTACACTTCAATACAAAATAAACTATCTGGCATAACTTGTAATTTACACCTGTAATTTACATCTGAAATCTACTCCTGAAATCCACACATGCACTACAGCAAGCATTTCGAGTTGCATTATTAACTCTTCAAATGAATAAACACTTTCTTTCAATTCTCAGTCCAAATACTATGCTAGAGGTGCAAAGCTAAACCTATCAGCTAGTCAATAAATGGTGTCTTGCAACTTAACACTTGCTATATTACTGTTCGTAGCCTTCAACTGGGTATACTGAATACACTTCCACAACGCGAGCGATGGTCCATTTTCCACGTAACGCGTTGGCGCCAGCCATCAAAAACGATATCGTCGACACAAACATTGCGACGATCAATGTTCCACTTCCATCTTGGCGTCAATAACGGGAGCACGTCTCTTCTCAAACGCTGCCAGAAGGCGTCTGCAATCCGTTGGATGAGCTCTACTCGATGCCTTGGGTTCTTGGTTTCTCGGAACGGCTCTTGTGCGACATCACTGGATGCACATCCTAACAGCATGTCATTAGGACTCAGGTAGCTCCCATCATCAGGATCCGTCGGGATTCTGCCAATCGGCGGTTGATTGTCTGGATTGGCCACCTCTATCAGGCATGTATACAGATCAAACGGTGTCAGGATTTGCTCTCCAATGGCTCTCTTGAGAGCAGACTTGCAACTCTTCACCAATGACTCGGCGCAGCCGTTGTGATGCAGGGCTATGAACGTCCATTTTGTTCCCTTTACAGTACAGACCTCCTTTAGCACACGTTGAGCACCTACAAACTGAGTACTGTTATCAATCCAGATCAAAGCAAAGATTTGACGAAGTACTTGAACAAACTCCATCGCGGAACATTCAGTTGCAAACTCTAAATGCAGACATGTGAACAAAACTGGTGGTGTATGTGGTGCTAGTCTTTCTCTGGGTAACTCGGTCATTTCATGTGGTTCTGCCTTCTGGTCAAATGCTCCACACACTGCACATCTGAACTTGACAGTCTTCGCTAGTCTATGCCCCTTCAGAATCCGATACCTCCTTCTGGCCTTTGCTGTACTGGCTGCAACTCCAGTATGACCACTACTGTTGTGGACATGTCGTGTGAACGTGTCGTGTTCGAAAGGAAGCAGGTCTGGGTGTTCCCTTCCAAACGACATCTCAGCTCTATCAACTCTGCCTCCTACTCGGGTGATGCCCGTACCGTCTGTGTGAGCACTAAGGGCTTTCAGTTTTCCCTTTTCAGCTCTGCCTTTTAGTGACTTCTCGGCATTCTGGATCAAGACTGCTTCTCCTTGCTCCAACTCGTCAGGTGTCAAAGTGCCAATGCTGTCATTATCACCAACATCAATTTCCTTCCTGCACTTTGATCTCAGCTTTCTTACAAACTTCAGCACATATAATGTCACTCCGATCAACTTTCTCCAGCTGAAGAACCTCTTGCAGTCAATGACGTCCTCTTTGTTGGTTACTATCAAGACTGATTGTTCTTCTTTACCTCTTTCTGATTCAACTTCAGGCACCTTTCCCTCTAGCTTTGGTTCTTCTGGCCACTCTGACTTTGGTTGGCACAGAAAATCAGGTCCGTGCTGCCATCTGCCGTCAAACTCATCTTCACTCAAATCTTGGGTGAGATCATCTGCAACATTCACCTCTGCTTCTTGCCTGCTGATACCACTAGGATGGCACTGCACTGGATCATGACAAACTTCAATTGGTTCTGTCGTCCAGAAATCATTGAAGTCCACTGAGTTGGCAAGCATAACATTCATAACTGTACTCTTGGTTGGCTGTTGCTTTGAGGTAGCTCCAAACACTACCCATCCTAAAGGTGAATGCCTTGCCAACATATTCCCTCTCTCTCTGGTTTCTCCTTTATGAAGCTTAGCATGGTCGGTTCCTACTAACACATCGATGGATCCAAAACCACGGTGTACAAGATCCTTCTTCAGGTGGAATATCCTTGCAAGCTCATCAACCCGAACTTCTGCTACATTATCGTTGATGCACTCCAACCCAAGTGCCAACACTCCGTAAGACTGCTTGCCTTTAAGGGACTGTAGTCTCATCCTATACAGTTTCGTCTTCACTGCTTCAACACGGCCTCCGACTTTCGTGATGTTGATCGTGATCGGTTTCCCAACCAAACCCATGTCGTCTGCCATCGACTGCTTCACAAGACTGATCTGGGATCCTGAGTCTATTAGACAGTTAGCTGTTGAACTCTTCTGATCTGGACCCAGCACTTTAACCGTAACCACTGGCAGTAGGGCGGAATTTCCAGCTACACTGGCGACTATCTCAGTTCTGGTTTCAACTTCCCTGTGCAGCAGAGGATGATGAAATGAAGAGCACTGCTCCCCATTTATCTCTTTAGAGCACCTCTTCCTTCTCTTGCAGGTTCTCATGTTGTGCTCTCTGCCTGCCTTCTTGAGACAACTAAAACATGCATGATTGTCTCTCATTAACTGAAACCTCTCTGTCTGACTCTTGGAGAGGACCTTCTGGCAATGTTCAACCCAGTGATCAGAAGATTCGCAGATCCAGCATCTGTACTGGGTAAATTGGGTACTCTCGCTGTTCTGTTTGTTGTCAGCACTTACATGGTGGACTGCATTCTTCTGTCTGCTGCTACTAGTTGCACTTCTAAGCGGTGCAGTGGCCCGCATACGTGTCATCATCTCCGTCTCCATCCAGTCCAGTAAGTACTGCAAACTGACATCCTTGTCAGCACTTTCTACATGTCTGAACCACACCTTCCGGTCTTCGAGGGTCATCTTGCGCTCTATCAGAGCCAGCGTTTGGCTGTTGTCAATGTCTTGTGGACAGCCAACTTCCTTCAGTGTATTGAAGCTTCGCCTCAACAGGTGCACCAGATCGCAAAATCTGGAGTCCTCTCCGTCCCTCAAATCCCTAAAAGAATTCACATCGTAGATTATGGCATCTGCTATAAATCGCCGGTCACCGAAAACAGAGTTCAGGTATGCCCAAGCAGCATCATAATCGTTGCCTACCCCTCTTATCATGTCCAAGGGCTTTCCCTGAAGGCAGGTACGCAGTATGGTGACAGCATCTCTCTTGCTATATCGAGTATCGATGAGATGATGAAAGTCCGATCGAAACGTAGCAAACTCTCTCACGTCACCGCTGAACTTTGGAATTTTTGGGCGTTCCATCTGTACTTTGCAGGAGGTGACAACACGGGAGTCAACCTCTGCCTCTCTGCTCACAGTCTCATTCTCTTGCCCTGCTGTCTCTGCGGCTGCAGACGATGCAGCAGTAGCTTGGCTTGGACCATCACTCCCATCCGGTACAGTTACAATTGCCTTTGACTTGGCATGGTCCCTTATTCTCATCTGCATATCAATGAATGTAGACTGGCAGCTTTCCAACCAGGCTTCCTCTTTAGTGAATTCATCATCATCATCAATGGTCGCACAGAAGGCCTCATGCCTTTTCTCTAAATCTATAAATGTAACTTGCAAACCTTGGAAAGCTTCGTCGACCTCCTCAAGGTCCCTGTCATGGTCCAACAAATGCTGCAAGGCGTTGGACATCCGGGTTAGCTTAGCCTTTGCAGTTCTCCTCTTGATCTTGAGGTCCTTTACATCTTGTTCAGTTGTCATCTTGGTTAACTTAATCCCTTCGTCTCCTATTCCAGGTCAGCGTAGAAATCGAATGCAATGAATAGGTGAGGAAAGGGAAAAATGAATCTTTATAGATACAGTTACTTGGTTTGTTCAGATAATTTGGATTATATATTGCATTCTTGTGTAACATGAATGATATACTAAATCTGTCTTTGTTATTTTATCTGTCTTTACAGATCGAATAAATAAGCTTCACAGCTTAATATCTCCATTTACGGCTGGACTCCCAAACTTCATTTTTTCCCTTTCTTCAACTATTCATTGCATTCGATTTCTGTGGCGGGACAAAACTTCGTCGGGAATACTTCTATGGCAACTGACGGGTTAACTGGTAAATAAGTCAAACTTGACTACATTTCGGACTGCTTGCTGCTTTGACTGAAGAATATGGCGACAGTGCCGAACTTAACCTACGGTCGCTTTTAAGAGCAAAAAAGAGAAAAATCTGAACCAAGCAAAAATCATCGCTCGACGAAACAACAGTTATTAATCATAATGATTATTATGATAATAATAATAAAGATAATAATAAATGGTAACATTTTTATATCAATGAGAAACAATAAATAATAATAATTTTTGTTGTTGTTATCAGCAACTTGGAATAGTGAAAATTTATAAAACAAAGGTTAGGAAATTTAAGAATTTCGTTGGCAAAAGTTCATTGTGATTTATATGATAAATAATTTCCGTTTCCATTAAAAAAAAACTAGAATTTTATCACGTATAGCTCTACAGGTTAGAGCTTTCTGTGTTCCAACCTTAAATCATGATTATCATAAATTATATAAATCACTAAAACATTACCGCAATATCTCAGTCGGTAGAGCAGTACGTGGTCTCGTTATCCGGTGACCCGGGTTCGAAACCAAGACGATGCGCTGTGCCCTTGGGTAAGGCATTTATCATCCCTACCAGGTCCCTCGGAGAGGACCTAAAGCCGGCGGCCGTCTGGTTGCTTGCTTAAATGCATTTATGCTTTCTTAGCAGTCAGGTAAAATGACCATCACATCACAATGGTCGAGTTTTTATATGAGGTTCTATTTTTACTGCTGAAGATAAATAGGTTTAAAAAGTTATTTTCTTTGTGCTATTTGTAGCTGAAAATGTGTTGTCACATAATCGATAACTGGAATTTGATGTAATAAATTGCACAAATGTATTTATCATCAAAATAATAGGCTTTTAACTAAAGCTTTTTGTGACGCAGGAAATAAAACATAATTTTAGCTATGAACATGTGTTAAAAAGAAAAGAAGGTCTGGTGGGGGCGCTATAACGATAACAAAACTAAACGAGCTTCCATTTGTCGGCTCAACCGGTCCGAGTGGCATGAAAGAGATTTACATCTCTTGAATGAATATTGAATTTTAATTGTTTAATTTAGTTGTAATGCCTTCATTTGTTTTTCAGATTCTATTAAAAAAGCAGTGTGCATGTGCATCTTTTAAAGGTATTACAAAGTTTTGGGAAATTTTGAAAAAATGGGTGGATAGTGAATCTTTACAATTTTGATATATTTGGATGCCCCTGTGGATGTATTAAAACAACTATAAATTTTAACCCTTACAACACTTCAGCTTTCGAGAATATAAAGATTTACCGGTGCTCCCGGTATATTTTACTAAATTTCAAATAGCTCCTACGGCCGTATAATGGTAGCTGCGACCATGGAAATCTCAGAATATGTAGTTGTGGTATATAATTTCCGAATGGGAATAGCTAATCGGTCGATTTTAGTCAAGAAACATTGTTTTATAGCTTAATTAATATCTTGACCTTGAGAGGGAGCTATACAACATAAGGTGTTTATTATTTACAATTTCATAACTTTAGAGTCGATTTAGACCGCGACAACGATCAGTGAATATTCTAGGATCGCATTTCCAATATGTTCATTTGAACCAAATTCACGACCCTACACCAAAACTTTGTATTACCTTTAAGAGATGCGTATTGTAGTACTTAATATCAAGTCCGGTTTAAAGTGGCATTTTTCAAGGAAAATATCAAGTGGGCAGGTTATAAGGAGCTCAAAAAATGGCGATGAAGCGGGCTGTCGAATTTCACCTTCCTCTCCAGACCTTCTGCTTTACTGGATTATACTATGAATATTCGAATTTTCTCCTTGCTCCTTCACTTTTTGTTTGTTACTCTAACATTTCTTTAAATTTCAAATTAAATTGCCGGCTATCGATATTTTCGGGTTCATTTTTTGTTTGCATCACGCACAGATATTTTTTTTCTGAAATGTCGCCGACAAGCAATGGTGATGATAATAGTGATGACGACGACGCTCTCTCTCTCAAAAAAACAAACAAAAAAACGAGTGATCACGGACGTCACTCCTCTGGAGAGTGAAAATGTAGTGAAAATAAACTCTTTTCTTCTTAGAGAGCACTCTAAAAATCAATCGATATTCACCCCGAAACAAGTGATCCCTGACGTCACTCACAAGAAAATGAAAATAGAGTGAAAATTCACTCTTTTTTTTAGAGAGAGAGATGATGATACTACTTCAACTACTGCTGCTGCTACTACTACTACTGCTTCTAATATTGATAATACATGTAGGTCTAATAATAATAATAATGATGATTATAATGATAATATTAATACTAATTATGTTATCGATGATGAACGCGTGATAAACGAATAAAATAAATAAACAATGATATGATTAATCTTATGGCTATTGACAAATTCGCATCAAAATAAAAGAGCGTTCCCTCACCTCCCCTTCACTACTGAACCCCCCCCCCCTTCCCGCCCGCACTGAATAACCCCTGCCCCTTGAATGGGAGAGAAAGTAGGTCAATCGAAAATCTTTTTTGTTGATCCAACAAAAATATATAGTCATGATAATATTCAATATTTGTACGATTATCATTATGATTAAATAATTATGAAATGTTATTTTCCTGACTCTCCGATATCAAATTGGTATCAATTCGATATATCCCTAGAAGTATCATGCAGTTACCTTCCTCACAATGCATTAACAATGCAAACATGTAACATTCGGCCTGCGCAAATGTTTGCGATTATGTTTAAAGTGTTCTTTATTCAAATGCAAATCACCCCCTACAGAATGAATAGAATAAGCCCAGTCATGCATAATAAGTTAGTAACGGTACGCTCTCAGGCTAGCAACAAAGGGCACCGCACTTTGCTAGCTTATCTTCAAGTCGCACAGGCTTTGAACAAATGAAAAGTTACATGTCACTAATAAGCTGTTCTTTAAATTTAGCTTTAATGTTTATACGAGATTTATGTGGGTTGATTATTATACTTCATATCAATTGTATTTTAATCCACAGTGCGCTAAACCAGTAAATGGCTCACATATTCTTAACAATAGCTTGACACAGGGTCTGCGAATCGACACTAGACAAGCTATTGTGCGCATGTCTTTTGTGTATTGTGTTGCACGCGTCACATAGCACAGGAGGGAAGCAAAAGTCGGAAGTCAACAAAAGACATATTCATTAGATTAAGAGTAGCAAGAAAAAATTATTAAAAGAAACAATTATAAATACAAATAATATTAAGCGGAAATTCACTCAAAAAAAGTTGACAGAGTATCCTCGTTGGTGACGAGTTATTTTGGTGAAAAAAGTGACTGAATTCGACTTGATTTCGAGCAGTTTTCAACGATTTGGAGGAGAGATTATTTTGAGTTTACTTTCCCTCGTTTGCTTCCCCACCTTGCGCCCACACCGCCGCCATCATGCCTAACTCCGGCTTCCAGGGGCAGATAAACCAGTCCTTCTACGGGACCCACAAGGCACACCTGGTTCCCCTGGGAGACCAGTATGTCTCGGGCAACCTGCCCAATCCTGCATTTTGGAGGAGATTTATTCGGGACCCCGTCTCGAGCATTGAAAATCCTAGTGGTACGAGGGTCCTCACAACGACAGAAGTACTCGCCCCAGTCTGGCAGAGCAACAACTGCGCCGCGAACCTCTCTAAAAACGACAGGTAGGAAATTTGTTTTAATTTTGTATTCGCCCCCTCACCAAAATGTTATAATATTATTACATGATACAATTATGATGAATCCTATTCATGGTTAAGAAGTAATCTCCAGTACTATTTCAAAATGTGTGGTAGTGCTACCCCATCTCTTTCTCTCCCCCCCCCCCCCCGATAACATCGGCCGAAATCGTCATATTTCAAAAACTAGAAAATCAGGTACAGGTGTTATCACTTTTATCACTTTTTATCACATTTAATAATAAAATACTAGTAATATATACTTATAAAGCGCACTTATCTAATAACTTACTCAAGGCGCTATACAAAGCAAAATACACAAATTACACAAATCTCTCTCCAGAATGTTAACAGGATATCATTAGTAACTCTGAGTAAATAAAAACAAAAACGTTTTACCATGTTTCTGAAAGGTTTCTAGGCATTGAATTTTACGAATGGCACCTGTTCCAGAGGATTGGTGCAACATGCACAAATGCACGAAAATAAAATTGTATTATCAACTTGTAGGCCTAATCATCCTTTAAAAAAAACTTCAACTAAAGGAATAAAAAGCAAAGAGAGAACAGATAAACATTCAGTTACTTTACCACCAAAAGAAGGCAAGAATACATGATAAAACTGGTCTTATAAAGATTATGTTTGATCGAACCAAAGAAATATCTCTCTGATCAAACCTTGAAACCTAAATTCTTCTTCATGCAAAATTCTGTGGAAGGACTTGGCACTTGTTAAGTTTGTGCCTCCTAATAATGTCCTTCTCCTTGTCAATGGAAAACAAACAAAGCTGTTTGGCATTCGAGTAAATCGATGCAAGTGTTTGTGTAACTGTCGACGTTGAAGTCAAGTCACTGCAGACAATCAATACCAAGGCCTCAAGGTCAAAAGTCAGACAATTGATTAAATATTAGCAAAACAATGGACAAATCAACCAATTGGCACCTGTATCTTTAGTTTTGTTTGATCAATGATCGTTATGAGTTACTGACAACCAAAGCCATGTTTTCGCGGAGGGGGGGGGGGGGGGGGGTTGGAACACTTTTTAAGAAGTTTTAAGGTAGGGTCTAGGTGGGGGGGGGGGGGTCGGTTGGATGGGAACAGGTGATATAATATTCTTATAAGGATTCACTGACGTATATTTATTTGTCTTTGATGCTAGTTTGTTACCTTTCATCTCAATTTAAAACTCATTTGATAGGTTTGAAATACTTCGATCTTGGAGTTCAAAGTTGATACAGCTATTAATAATTTTTTTTTTTTAAACTGAACAACATTATTCTTCAATCTTTCATCTTAATCTTTCATATTCTTCTTCTCCATCTTCCTGTTTCCTTCCTTACTCATAGGGCAACGTCAAATACACTACCAAGACTTCATACGTCATCAACCTGGACAACCAACGAGGGATCAGACCACGCCCCTCTCCGTCCTCAAGTTCCATCCTCCGCTCGGGGGCGCTTCCGTGACGCGCACATTCCATTGGTCGCGCTGAACTCGCTCGCTCCTTTCGCCACGACCTACAAACCAACATGCGGTTATTTCTTTTCGAGGTCCACTAACAACAAAAAGAAACAGATGGGAATCCCCGCTACGGATCTTGTGAAATACCGCTACTATGTGAAATAAGGATTGCAATATAATAGGACGTTTACATCAAAATGACTTTGATGAAAAGCTATTGTATATAATTTGGAATCAAACGCAGACGTCAAGTTGCTTTGGAACTGTCTTCCTTCGTTGTGTCTTTCATGGATGACGCAATATTATTGTGTGACGCACTTCTAATTCTTGCAATCTACTCTTGTATATAATAAAATGTTATGCCAATAGAATGTGTTTTGTATATTTATTTTTTAGTGTAAAATATACTTAACTGGAATCCAGGGGGGTGTTTCACAAAGTTCCTAAGTTGGACTTCACAATCATGGAAAGCCGTTAGCATCTTTGAAAATATTTAGTAAAAGTTATTTTAAAAAGCATACAATGTTGATTCAAAATCATTCATATTTTCTATTATCAAGGAAACTTCGGTTCCTTGATGTGGAATTTATAAAAGATCTAAAATACTTGATTTTTCGCATTTTAATATGTTTTATTTCAAGGCTTCAAATCGCTCTCCATAATGTTTAAGTCTAACTTAGAGTTAAGTTCAACTTTGGATCTCTGTGAAACACCCCCAGGTCTATTCATCAAACAGCGATGCAGAGAAGGTTTTAATCATGGAGGGGCACCGCATTTTGTATGTAGGCCTAATGTTTGTTTTTTTTTCTTGAGAGGGGGCACTTTATAGACTTCAACATAGTTTACAATGATTCGAGAGAAATCCTAATTTGCATGTTGGGTGACGAGTGAGAGAGAAAGAGGGGGACAGAGAGAGAGAGATAAAGAGAGAGAGAGAGAGAGAGAGAAAGAGAGAGAGAGAGAGAGAGAGAGAGAGAGAGTGAGTGTGTATATAATTATGGTCGAATCTTTGAAACCCTCTCTCTTTCTCCAGTACTGATTTGTTTTCATCATCCTTGGAGAAAGAGGGGAGGGGGTGTCCCATAGCCCCTTCGTTTCTGAAGTTCATCGTGCTATTTTAAGATTGGTTGAGTATTAGTGGAGAGATGAAGCGGAAGCATTCATTTGAGGAGTGTGTATGTGGAGGGGGGGGGGGTGGTGGGGGTCCCTGACAAAAATTATATATCAAAACTTAAAAACTATTATCGTTCAGAATGAAGATTATCATTGCAGTCAGCTCTGTGACGATGAGAAATAATCATCAGCCTACAGAGTACCGAAGCTGTGACGTCATAAAAATCTATTTTTAGAATTTCTCCATTTTTTCTTCATTTTCCGAAAGAGCATCAAAAATGATGTCCAAATGTTGAAAACCCTGTACAAAGTATGGCATGTGTAAAACACCAAATCAATGTTATTTTAAACGAAATTCTTTTCAGTAAAGTATTCAGTATTCAGGTAAAACAAATCAAAGTGATTATGTGGGGGCTCCCGTAAGTACACCCCTGCTCCCTTCACACTTATGTGAATGTTTTTCCAGGGGCTCCTTCCTTGATATTCAGTAGGTCCTGAGAGAGCTTACTAGGGACATTAAATAGGATGGGTATCAGTACCCTATAATAAACATACTTTATAATTCAATTCAAAGTAATTTAAATTCTAACACTAAGGATCATTCTCAAAAATTGTTATTGCAATATCAATTATGCTGAACCATGCCATCTCTAACAGGTCAAACCCATGTCGAAAGGACTCGGTTACAAACACCTTGACATAATACTGAGAAAGCTAAGAATGTAGAATACAAAAATGTTCTAAAGGAAGGGGGTGGCTAGCAAGGCCTCAAGCCACCCCCCCCCCTAATATATAGTTTAGTAAAACTGCAATGTCTGACAGTGCTCATCTGCGGGAGCAAATGTAGATATATTATATAGAGATTGAAAAGGTTCTATTATAAAGTTTTGGAAAATTTTGAAAATTGGATGAATTGTGATTCTTTACAATTTGATATATTTGGATACCCCTGTGGATGTATCATAAATTTGTTTCACACGAGGGCTCATCTGCAACTGATTCATTCATTCAACTCGTTTATTTTGCTGATGAGCCTTCGGGTGAAAAAAAAAAAAAAAAAAAAAAAAAAAATGTCATCACACTTGCTCAGAAATAATGACCAAAAATATAAGTAAAGGAATGATTATTAATTAGAAAATATGCGATATTCATGATAAATGCTTAGCTTTTTTTTAAAACAGTTTATGGATTGTATAACCGTTTGTAAAATGATGGAAAAGAAAAGGGGAAACAATATCAACAAAACTAAAATTACTCCCCATGTAGACCTATATTGAGTAAACTTGACAAAATAACAAGACGGGAGGACAGGAAGTCAGTCCTTTTATTGACGATGCTGAAATGTCGCCCTCTTCAGACTACGAGGTGTAACTTTGGTGTTGTCTACGCCAGAGAGAGAGAGAGAGAGAGAGAGAGAACATGGAGTAGGTCCATGGAGAGAGAGAGTGAGAGAGAGAGAACAAAAAGAGAGGGGAGGGAGGCAGAGAGGGAGAGAGAGAGAGAGAGAGCATGGAGTAGGTCCATGGAGAGAGAGAGAGAGAGAGAGAGAGAGAGCACAAAGAGAGGGGAGGGAGGCAGAGAGAGAGAGAGAGAGAGAGGGGGTGATATCGGAAAACAGGGGTGGGGCAGGGGAGGGAGAGGGGTGGGGCTAGCATGGAACTGTATGGAAGAGCAGACTACTAGGAGCTATAGGGATAACAATTATGATATATATGTACTCGCAGAATATAATTATAATTGCTTACTTTTAGACCTCAAATGCATAACAAAAAGAAGAACTATATTTTAAAAGCTAGTGCAGTTGCCGAATAGATTACAACCATAGTTATCAATTAATTTTCATGACTGCATATATTATTGAGGCACATGTATTTTTATTTTTTAATTGCAATTGGCGGACTGCGTGCAAATTAACTATATTTTTTTCTAGATTTTTCTATTTTACAGCAAACTTATTCAGAATCTAACTACAACTTTACAAGCCTGGCCAAGAAACAATTATTATGATCATTTAAAGTTCGAAATGCTAGATTGGAAAAAGATTTATTGTAAGTTTCAGTTTTTCGGAAAGATTTATGTATTCCCATTTTTTTTTAGCGCACTAACATTAATTCAAATATATGATGTGGCATATAGAAGATTAGAAATACTTACCTCTATCCCTACGATGTAAGGAATTGTATTTTTGATTTGTAAGCTAGCCATGCAAGATTTTGCTAAAAGTGACCAAAAAAACATGGAATATGTAGTGTATTCCTGTTTCCAGATAATATGTCTCGCTTTCTCTGAAACTTGCGACAACAAATTTTTTTCAGGTTTTTCTCCATGGCTCTTTTCGAACAATTTTGAAATTATAATTATCACGATGTTGAACTTGTTTTCACGGAGAACTTACTATAATAATAAAGTTGAACTTAGCAGTTCAAGAATTGAAAGACATACGATCGTGTACAAGCAGACAACTACACACACATACACCATAATTACACACAATACACGCAGACGACAATACACAAAATCACGACCCGCGAGCATACAAAAGACAAGAGCTCATTTAATATGCGGTTTCCCTAGCTCCAGAACCCTGATTTGCATACGGAAACGTAACGCGCCAGAAATCTCAGCCTTTTCATTGGCTTCCTGCGAGCACCACTGCTTATTAGCATAGCAGGTGCTCGTTCGCCGGCTTGGCGGGTAAATTCGGATCGTCAATTTTGCTATAAATATACCAGCGAAGCAGTTGCTCATCAGTTCGCATTTGAAATCTCAATTCGCTAACATGCCTCCTAAAGCACAAGCCGCCGGAAAGAAGGGATCGAAGAAGGCTAAGGCCCCCAGGCCTAGCGGGGACAAGAAGAGGAGACGAAAGAGGAAGGAAAGCTACGGAATCTACATCTACAAGGTTCTGAAGCAGGTCCACCCCGACACTGGTATCTCCAGCCGTGCCATGTCCATCATGAACAGCTTCGTCAACGATGTCTTCGAGCGCATCGCCGCCGAGGCTTCCCGTCTTGCCCACTACAACAAGAAGTCTACCATCACCAGCCGTGAGGTCCAGACCGCTGTCAGACTCCTCCTCCCCGGAGAGCTGGCCAAGCACGCCGTCTCTGAGGGCACCAAGGCTGTCACCAAATACACCACCTCCAAGTAAATTAGGAGTTTTATCCTGGTTGCTTGTAAACCCAACGGCTCTTTTTAGAGCCACCAAATATTCAAGAAAGAATCATTTTGTGCTCTTCACTTCTTATTCTTTCCATTTTTATACGATGTTAGTGTTCCTGGCCTCTAATCTTTATCACTGAACAACTTATGACTCAGACTAATGACAAAATTTGTATGTGTCAACTCGTACGGCTTATGATGTTAGGTTAAAATTATGAGAGATAGAATTACATAATAATGAAAGGAAACGATTACACAAGTTATATAAAAGTATACTTTTATTCGATAATTCATCTTTTTGTTAGTCACTAAAAATGAAACGTTAAACAATAATAATAACAATGTCCAGTTGTAATTTTAATAATAGAAATAAAGTGCACTCTATTTTAGCATTTTTGTATATTGGAATATTTCTGTCACGTCTGGCATGTCTGGAGGAATGATTACTGGTTTGGGCCTCGATCGACAGTGTTTTGAACGTTAGTTTCGCTTTCAATGGTTTTGGAAAATATGTATAGCTGCATAAAAAGCTAAACAATAATAAATAGACAACGATTGGCGTATAGCAACTTTTTAAGTTCAAGTTTGGAATGTTATGCTATGCCGTCTAATCAAAATCAATATAATTCAATTAACAGTTATTTTATAATCCATTTTGTGCCAGTCACAGAAAATTAGTGGCAGGAGGGCTACGTGTATTAGATCTGGCTCTGCATCATGTACACTTACAATTGATGTATTCCTCATGGTCCATATTTACATATTCATAACATGTCTACGGCTGCATTACAGTTTACAATACATGTGTATATGAAACGTCGGGCTTGTTGGAGAAAAAAAAAGACTCGTTAAAAAGAAAATATATATATATTTTATAGTGTTGGGACGAATCGGGTCTAACAACATACCGACAATTAATTTTCTAATCATGTACAAGTGATGTACATGCACATTTTCAAGGGGGAAAAAAAGAAAAAGAAAAAAACAATGATGCAAAGAAAATGCACGGGAGCTTGGAAAGAGGACCTGCAAATCAGAATTTTGCCCCTGAAGTTGGTGAGTTAATTTATCTCCTTGGTTCCATGTGTCGCGCGAAGTGAAATGACCTTTTCTTTCAAACGGTATTTTGTCCGTTTCTAAATATAGTTTTTTTCAAATTTTAATAACGCCATCTAGCGACGCCATCGCAACCATTCTGCAAGTATGAATACAGTCGTTATTAATTTATTAATATGATTTAAGGACATCCTGGGTTTCCTATATAGAGGCAACGCCACCAGAGCAAAATATCACTGAACTCCTTTGGGAGATCATTTTCTCAGATGGTCATATCTCGGCCAATACTTAACATATTCAATTGGGTTTCAACATGTGGACATTATTGTTGATGCTCTTTCGGAAAATGAAGGAAAAATTGAGAGCAGAGCCGGATCCGGAAGGGAGTGAAAGGGGGGGGGGGGGGGGGTTCGTTGTTGGAAAACTTACAACCCTCTCCCCTCTTCCCTTTAGCGAGTCTTCCTGCAAAGGCTGTCGTAATTTTGAGGGGGGGGGTGTGGTTGAGGGATAATGGGCTCTTTCAGTTCTCACATTCTCACACCCATCCTCGTTATGGGGAAGGAGGGGGGGGGGGGGGCGGCTCACGGATTTAAGTCACTTAACCGAACTATAGGCCTATTGCTATGTCATATTTCGATTGGATGTTACGTGAGTTTAGACAATAAAATAACATATACATATATAAGAAAATACAACATCATAAGCAATATTTCCCAGAAACTTTCATCTTTTTCTACTCTTTCTACTCGTCGGCGGTTTTGTCGATACTTTCGTTGATGCCGTGGAAACGGACTTTCGGGCATATTTGTCGTAGATATCGGGAAGAAAGTTCACTCTCTGCGGCACGTACTTCGGTACATTATGTGTTCTCTTTATCTGGGCTAAACTATCCAAATGATTAGCACTTTGATTAGTTTCTAATTTAATTTGCGGCAGGGGTTTTGGTGCCTTGGGTCTCTTCACCACTCTCCTCGCCCTCCGCCCAGGAGAATCCATTCGGTATTTTCGTCGTAGCACTTTGAATTTGACTGGGACGGCTTTGACCGCCGTCATCGTGAAACCCTTCGTAGTCATCTTCGACGAAACCGTAGGCAACACGACCTCGTTAGTAGCTTTGTCCGGATCATTGACGCGGGCGCTCGTCAGCTTGTTGACGTCACGCACGCACGCGATGACGTCATCGTCGCTGTAAGTCTGCTTGCCGGCGACTTTCATGTCCAGAAACTCTTTGGATCTGTGCGTGAAATTATGGATCGGCTTAGAAGGTCCCTGAATGCGACTTGATTGTGACGAATTCACAAGAATACCTGACTGTCTGCTGTCTCCTACAGTTTCATCATCGACGTTGTCATCCTCGGAATCGTCCTCGCCACCATGATCAGTCTTGACGACCTCGACCTTCCTTTTTGGTATAATTTTCGGCAAACGTACGCTCTCTTTTCTCTCGCAGTCATCTGCGTCGCCCTTGATTGCGCTCGCAAGTTTTGTTTTCATATGACGACGACTCTCACGTTTCACTGCCTCGGTTTCGCCTCGAGAAGTTCTATCTCTACGATCCTTATCGCCGTCGCCGTCATCGTCCGTATCGACATCCTCCCATTCGCTGTCATCGCTTGACGTTGCCGCTGACATCGTCGACTCCGCATACCCGCGGTCGAGGGTCTTCGGGAGCTGCGATTTCATCTCCGCCTTCAGTTCCGACATCCTCTTCAGCATGGCCTGGACGTCGACGGTGTTGAATCGTGATCGTGGCTTCAGACTCTTCCGAAAAGACTTTAGCTCTTTACTGAGGGTGACACCTTTATCATTGGGTGGGTTCACTGCAATAGATATTGTGAAAACGAGATAAACAGTTTAGCAAAGTATATATTGGGCCGGGGTGGGGGGGGGGGGGGTACTCGCATATTAAGACATACAGAGATGTACCGTTCTAATGGGTAACTTGTTTCACGAAAAATCCTTAAACATGAGTCCCATTTTTCAAAATTTTGAAAAATGGGCTTTACTTCGAGAACAGTCCGCCAAAATGACCCTTAAAATGGATAGAGGTTTCGAGGCCCCAGCGGCACATCCCCGTCAACCCCCCCCCCCCGGATATTGGGCCATGTTTCATAAAACATGTTGAAAATAAACAAGTTGCAATAATTGTTTTCAGCTAGTCCAATGGATTTGATTGGCTGTGAGCAAATTTGTTATTACAACAAGAGGGTTCTACATACATGTTTGACTTATTATCCCACTAACCTCACACAAAACACGATTACTCAAAGCAAAACAATATACCGAAAAACAACTTTTACAAAGATTTACCCACAAAGGATTGGATTTCCCATTCACTAACTCAACAAAATGCGCAATCGAATACATTTACACAATCATGAATATGTATATTACAACATAAGTTAGGATTCGTAACGATATAAATAAATACATATTGTTGGTAAAAAGCTTTACTAACCAAAGGCTAATTTGTGAAATAATAAAAGTTCGAAAATAAATAATTTCGCATGTATGACCTTGTGGATCGATATAATTGAATTTGAATGTGTATATTTTTGTAATGTGTGTGTGTGTGTGGGGGGGGGGGGTGTGCAGTATCATGAAAATAGGATGAAGAAGCAAAATATTCCTTTCCCAACAAAACCTATTTTTCAAGGGTAATAATGATTCAGGATTATTGTCCACGAAAAACCTGTAGAAAAACTACAGTCTCAATAACGGTGTACATTTTTTTGAGATTTAATTTTTACCTCCCCCCCCCCCCCCCCCCCCCCGTCTAAATACTGTAGTGACAACCAAATACTTACTTTCATACATGATCTCTACGCCTATCTTCCGCATGTCATTCTGTCTCTTCGTACGGTATTCAACCACGAGCTCGTAGAGGTCGGGTCGGGCGATGTAGTAGAGCAGGGTCTGGAGAAAGAAAAGACTGTTTTCGGCGAGAAGACGGTGCCTTTCGAGGATGGTCATCAAGCGAGCACCTTTCATCGCCTGGCGGAGAACCTCGGGCGGCTGGATGTGGTCTTGAGAAACGATTGAAATTAATTGATTAAATGATAATAGAGATAACAAATAAAACGGATGATTTTCAAGATTATGCAGATCTAGAAAGGCGTATGTACGCAGAGAGATAGTTGACCAAGAACAAATTCCCAATATTGGAAAGAGATTGAGAAGAAAAAAATCTATACAATGTCGATAAGGGTATAGGGAAAACATTCTCTAAGGATTATTGCACCTACTATTTTATCGACAGATTCAACCAATGAAGCATGGTTCATTCAATTTTTCAAGACGTTGAAGTTGCATCCCCGCTATGCCCCCCTAAACTGAGTTGCGTTTAGTTTTGCTTGTCAGAAATGTGCCTCCCCCCATCATCCCCTTCTCGGTGAAATAAGTTTGGACCATTTGGACCAGTATTTTGACTGATATAATCCCCGAGGGGGGGGGGGGGTGGGGGGTGGGGGGAGGGTACTCAGATTTGTTTGGACCGTGGGTGTGCCGCTCAAGCCTCGGAACCTCTACCCATTTTAAGGGTCATTTGGGGGATTTTTTCTTGAATTAAGGCCCATTATACCAATTTTCGGGTGTTTGCCATGCGAATACCCGACAATTTTGGAAATTTTGAAAAACGGACCCATTTTTAGTGATATTTTTGTTAACAATGGGAACTATTAGAACGGCATCCCCCGTGTGTCTTGATATGTGAGTACCCCCCCCCCCCCCTCCCCCGGGATATAACACAAGCGCTTTTTTTTTCTTCACATAGCTATACCTCTGCATAGAAATCTCATATCGGCGATATTTTCTCCCGTCAGATTCTCGCCGATATATCGAATCATCCATCGGAACTCCTTCTCCCTCGTCGTTCTCCATCGCCTGACTATCGCTTCGTCATCGTCGAGGCAGCCCAGCTTGAGCTTATGGTGATCGGATGGGTCGACTGCTGGTACGAGCGATAGTGGGGGCAGCAGGGGCATTGATCGAGCTGGACGATAGTAGCGGCCATGATGGTAATACCGTATTTGAGGCATGGTGGTCGTGATGGCAGCCATTCACGTGACGTCATAAAATGGTTAGAGTCGGCATTGCTCTGTATAATTATGACAAATGAATATGACAGAAAGAAAAATAAATAAAGATTCTATTTAAAAATACCCATCACCCGACAAGCAAAAGGTCTGCCAGAAGGGGAAGAGAGAGAGAGAGAGAGAGAGAAGGAGAGAGAGAGAGGGGGGGGGGGGGGGGGGGAGAGAAAGAGAAAGAGTGAGAGAGAGAGAGAGAGAGAGAGAGGGACAGCAAGAGAGAATGGGGAAAAGTGGCGTGTCCAGAAATTGATTTCAAAAGGGGGAGTATATGCATGTTCGCTGCTGTATGATTTTGAAATATTCATAGCAATTTTTATCATTTTGTATAGATCATATACCACCTTGGCTTGATTATAATATGGGGAAGGGGGCATGGACTGACATCGGAATAATAAACTGGATAGGTCACGGCTGCCCACCCCCACCCCTCACACACACACACACACACACACACACGCACATACAAAATAACCAAATGCACCCGGGAGCGCATATTCAACCCCCCCCCTTCCATCTTCATCTCTTTCCTCCATCCGCAAACCATATTGGAAGCCTGAGTAAATCACCGGGTAAATCGCAGACTATGATACTTGATAGCTTGGCCAAAACTCCCGCTTTCAGATCGGGATCAATGAAGTATTGATTGACTGGACAGCGTAATAGATTGCCATGTACAGGGTGGACTCGGGGTGGTTTGTAAACGCAAACACAGATCGATAAACATGATATACGACAGCTCGGTCATATTCCCCCTTTCCGTCTTTTATGCAACATTTCTTTGATGTTACTGTGTACTGCCATAACATTTTAGTTTGTTGTTGTTGTTATCTTAGAGTGAAATAGTGTCTTTAACACCTTTGCCGGTTTTCTATTTTTATACATCTATAACGAAAATTTTCTCCCATTAACCACGTTTACTATGTTCAAAGACGGACATAATCATAAGGGCACATACAATTATTTACTGGCAATCATCAATCCGATAAGATGTGCCCGCTTCAGGTTGGAAGAAATTGTGAATTTAGTTATTAATAGTCGGATTTGACAGCTGGCCGAAGCGAGTTCAATTTTGTAGAGAACGATTAGGGCTAATATCAATTGAAGAAACAAAAATAAAGAGGTCGCAATGTCATCATGTCAGACATGTCATCCAAATTGATATTATTGGAATAGCCTATATTTTGAAGGGAGTTAGCTATTCTTCATTTTTTTTTTCGGGAGGGAGGGGGGGGGGGGGTCGGGAATACGGAAAGGGATCATTTTGAATTTTGAAGTTGGAAGCAAAGCCCAAGTAGAATTTAGAAATGTATGAGTACGTTGCCTTCATAAAAATAATTGTATCTGCATCCGCGGGACGACAAAATATTATGAGTTTGAAAAGGAAGAAAATTACCTACAAATAAAATAAGCTAAACTGGCTATATACAATTAATATTATAGAGTATATCAACGCGTTATAGTTAAAAATAGTAGACCCTCGATCATAGGCTATCGAGAAATGAGAATGCGTTCACTATAACATGTACATCTCCGTTTAGTAGCAGACATGTGTACAACGAAACAACACGTCAGACGTGTATTAGCTGCTTTGTTAAAAATACTTGATAATGCATATTAATTCTCTCATATTTCACGATTCATTGTGATCATAATGCTAGTTATATTTTCATTCAGAACTGGTCAATCATAAATTATGAACATATAGCTATATTCACTAAGGTTTTATCGAGTTTTACACGATTCTTACCGTCGCTGAAATGTCGCGAAGTTGACAATAATTATACTTTTTCAAAAAGATAGTAAAGTAAAATCTGTGGTAGACCTACAATAAACTTACTTTATATTTGTCAAATCCTGGTGCAGTCCTTTGTGCCCCCAGTCGTAGGACTATGAACATAAGACAATCATATTTATGTCTCGTTGAAGCATAACACACGAATGGTTCTCCACAATGTTCCTTTGCTTTCGACACCTCTGTTAATTACATGTGAAACGAACACTATACCTTATCAAACAAAACGCAATGTTTATTGTAGTCAAACGTCCCGAAATACATGTTATCCGTAAGCCGGTAAATCTTCCTTGTACACACGTACACGCGAAGAATGATGGTTCAGTCGGTTATATGTGCCTTGGCTACTGTACACAAACTTCGAATGAAAAAAAAGAGAAGAAAGAAGAAGATAAATAGAACAAATTATGTACGGCTTCGTCCCACCAGTTCTCTACTTTGACATGTTTGGGGCGATCTTTATTGACCCTTGTTCGGGAGTACATTGTCACAAAAGATGTCGTATCGATTTGCAGGGAGAGTGGAGTATGTTTGAGAGGATGGTGGACGAGGGTCTGACGGAGAGAGAGAGAGAGAGAGAGAGAGAGAGAGAGAAAGAGAGGGAGGGGTAATCATGTAGGCGGAATTATACAGTTGTATTGGATGAAACATAATTCAGGGAAGAGCTAGAGAGAGAAACAAAAGAGGAGGAAAGAGAGAGAGAGAGAGAGAGATAGAGAGGGTTGGGGGATAGGGGAAGCATAGGTAGGCGGAATTATACAGTTGCATTGGATGAAACATAATCGGAGGAAGAGAGAGAAAGAAAGAGGAGGAAAAAGAGGAGAGAGAGAGAGAGAGAGAGAAAGAGAGAAAGAGAGAGAGGGGGGGCCGGGGGGGGGGGGGGGGGGGGGGAGAGGGGGGGGGGGGGGAGACCCGTCTCGAATGTTTTGGTAGGTAGGCCTTTATAATGTTTTTTTTTAAATCAATGTGTTTAATGAACAATACAAAAATAAAACAATAGAACGGAAATAAGGAATGATAAAGATACTAATACTTTTTATGACGGCAGAACATTGCTCTCAACTTTTTTGAGGCCGATAGCACCGATCAAAGCGCTCTTCAATCGCGTACGTCGGTGATATTCTATAGGCCTACACCTCTCATAAAGTTAAACATCCAAGCACATGTTCTGTGATTGTGTTTTGATCTTTCATGAACCGTTTTAAACCATATGAACTACGAGTGTAATTCTCGAAATCAACCATCATCCCATTTGCAAAGGAGGGCGGGTCACAGCTAGCAACCTGTTCCTCTGTTTAACTGTTGCTAAGCTACGACCAAGTTTGTTTCCTTTTGGTTCAGCCTCGTTCACAACTATTATATGTAAGAATTAACAAACCACGCACAAAGCGTACTTGTTATTTATTTAATTTAAAACCATATTACCGAACGATCCAGAGTGACCCAGAGGTCACGAATATGCGAATACCAATAGATTTGTCTGCTCTTTGTGTAAAATCGCCGCTGAAGCCGACATAAGTCCTTATATTGTTCATGATTTCTGTCACAGAATTTGACTTAAATGTAAGAAAATCGTTTAATTATATATAAAATGTATTTGATGAATGTTTTCAGATGTATCGAGAAGAATTAACGGTAAAATACACGTTTTTATGTTGAGCGTGTAAGTAGAGCGCGACATTTTGTCTAGTCCCACAGTGATGATTTCTGTGCAGTGTTTTTCACTGAGGTGAGTGAGAGATGTTGGCTTGTGTATAGATCTAGGCCTAGACCGAATTTTTCTGTCTCTTTCGTTCGTTAGCCTCTTATTGGGGTAGGGTCGGCTCTCTCTTAGAGAGAGCCGACCCTACCCCAATAAGAGGCTAACGAACGAAAGAGACAGAAAAATTCGGTCTAATCTAGGCCTAGATCTAGGCAAATATTTGCTCTTGGGCATAGATATAACCCATTGTGCGTTCCTGAACTGAAGTCAGTCTAACATATGATATTATATTTTATAAGTGACAAGGACAGACTTGAGATTGAAGCTAGTAAAAGTGAAAATTGAAAGGCAAACGAAAAAGGAGGGTTTTTTTCGGCCACTTACTTAGTCTTACTATCTTGGACTTAGCCACTTTGGACTCTTTACTTCCTATTTATTATCATTTCTTGTTCAAATCATGAAGCAAATACTATTATTATTTGAACAAAAAAAGAATCCCAGAAAAAAAATCATGAATTGCCATGACAATATTCATTTCCATTTTTGATGTTTCGGAGGTAGTTTTTGGCCTAGCGAGGCAGTTTTCAGCCACATGTACAAAGTCATTAGGAAGCAAGCGTGCGCGCGCCGTGCGTTACCTTGCTGATCTATAGCACTAGCGGCCGGAGCAGGTATCCAACGCCGGAGGTTGCCGTGCCTAAATCTACCTCTGCGGTGCAGTGATCAGAAATTGGAATCTGAATTAGACGGAGATATCGTGTGTGTGCTGCGGTATCCGGCTGCATTGATTTAATACATGCGATGAGATACTTTTGAGCTTGCGACTCACACACAAAGTCGGGCTCTAAATCTGAAAATACTAGAAATACAGCTCATTTCATGGTACCCATATTCCTTACAGACACGCGTAAGATAGACTACTCAATTTTTCAGATTTGAGTAGCGGGATCGCCGATTACATCGCTAAAATGTGATATTTAGGGATATATTTTCCATTGCAAATGTGGTTCTTCAGTGACTCTGCCATGTTGTTGTATGTGTGTGATATGTGCTGTTATGCAATGTTTTTTAATGGGATTTTACCATGCATCCAACGGACCGGCAGAAAACTGCCACCAACCGAATAACCCCTCCTTTACCCTAGGCCCTAAATTATAATTATGATTTATGAATAACCTAGATCCATTTCTTTGTCATGTGATGAAAACAAGAGGAAAAATACGAAATTTGTTATGCAAAGACAAAGAAATAAAGTCATGTGGGGAGGGTATAAAGAAGGGAGAGAGAAAGAAGAGTGAGAGTGTGCAGTGAGATTGAAATAAATAGAAACAAATAGAATGGAAAACTGCAAAGAAAAATGAGACTTTATTTATAGTAGTAGAGCTATCATGGAAGAAGGAGGAGGAGGAGGAGGAGGAGGAGGAGGAGGATGGTAGAATAAGGAGAAATGAAGAGAAGGAAATAAACATTGTGTCATCAATGTTTTCAGATGTGCATATATTGTTGCCTCACTGCCTGCGCTGTGCGCTCACATCATATTTACATGGGCGCCAATTTAAATTACGGGTAAACAACTTTGTTTACCTGTTAATTAAAATGGCGTCTATATCTGCGCATGCACACTTTTGTAAACGTGAAAGGGTGTATTACATGTACATGTAGGTGTTAAAGGTAATACAAAGTTTTGGGAAATTTTGAAAATTGGGTGGATAGTGAATCTTTACAATTTTGATATATTTGGATGCCCCTGTGGATGTATTATAAGCACTTAAAAAATTATCCCGTAAAACACTTCTGTTTTCGAGAAAAATTGAATATAAAAATTTACCGGTGCTCCCGGTAAATTTTGATGAATTTCAAATAGCGTCTATGGCCGTACAACAGTAGCTGCGACCATGAAAATCTCAGAATATGTAGTTGTGATATATAATTTCCAAACGGGAATACCTAATCGGTCGATTTTAGTCAAGAAACTTTGTTTTATAGCTTAATTAATATCTTGACCTTGAGAGGGAGCTTTACCACATAACGTGTTTATTATTTACAATTTCATAACTTTAGAGTCGATTTCGACCGCGACAACGATCAGTGAATATTGTTGGATCACATTATGCTTCCAATATGTTCATTTGAACCAAATTCAAGACCCCATAGTACCCCATACCGAAACTTTGTATTACCTTTAAGCAGGTGAATGGCAATTTGCCATTAATCTTTTTATTCTTTATTTCTCCCTGGTTTTTTTCCACAGTAAACCTTTACTCACTAATGTTTTGAACATCCTGTAGCTACTGGTGAGGAAGTGATATCCCACAATGCCGTCTGCAGGAGCTGTTTGTGTTCCAACCATTACTCCACTGAGAGTGCCATATTCCGGTCAGACGAGCAATCAGATCGACACCAACACTCTTATTGAAATCAAATCAGGTTTGTTTCACATTTTCATTCCGTTTGATCCCTGTATCTTCAAGTTTAAGATAAACCACTATAAGGCGGTGTCACACAGAGGCCAAAACCGGATTTTAGTTATCCGGTTTTTAATTATCCTCTTTTTGGCTGTCTGACATCAATTATTCCTTCGAAAATCCCTTCAAAAATCCCTTCAAAAAACCTCATATGAAGCAAGATAATTCTCTCTTGAAAGGATTTTTCAAGGGTTTTTTGAAGGGATTTTTCTGTCTGACACCAATGTTGCAATAATTCCTTTTAATAAGCATTGTGACATCACACGTTTAAATGCGCGCATTTAAACGTGTGATGTCACAATGCGTATCTACCTAAACGGCGCATACTTTCGATTGAACGTGTAATGTCACATTGCTTATCTACCTAAACGGCGCGTGTGCAATGGCCCATCAAAAACCCAGATGTTAGTAATTCGGATTATTCTTAGCCTGTCTGTCAATAGTCTGTCATCGACGTAAGTGAAAAAAATAGATTTCTAAAATCTGGTTTATTCAAGATGGGCCGGGATTTTTTTGTGTGACACCGCCTACTATGAATCAAAGTGTTATAGTTAGAGGTCTAGTAGTCAAGTGGTTTGGGTCACTTGACTGAACATGTGAAGGTTATAGGTTCTAACCCCAGCATCACATGCCCTGTCAGTCTGTCACTATCGTCCATAGACAAGACATTAATCTACATTTGCCATTCTTTACCCAAGAGAGAAAAGGGCACTCGGTGGGATGATGAAAGGTTGTTGTTTTGATTGTACCTGTATTTGCCAAGACTAGCCCTTATAGTAACCATATGTAGGTAATACTCCCCACTTTTATAAAGTAACCTTTATAAACCAATATTTCTTGTATTTCTCTCTGTGACTTATATCTTTATTATAGCCACCCGCAATGCAGGCATCTACTTCAGTACCAATGGCAGTAAACCAGACCCCTTTGCACGCAAGGACAAGAACACAATCAAGTACAAGGGACCGTTCCTTCTCAACCATGGAAAGAGGACCATTAAAGCCATGGCTGTGTCTGGGTAAGAACAAAGAGATCACCCCGAAACTGCTGTTGTAGACTTGATAATGACAGCCATTGTAGTGTTAGTTTGTGAAAGTTTCTGCTTTATTTTTTATGTAATCTACTCTGTTAAATGTTTTTAGATTCCTAGTTTTGTATCACATTTTTCTAGATTCTTTTACAGGTGTCGTAGTTGAGTGGTTCAAGCACTTGTCGTTGGTTTGAGTTCCGACACGGCACTACTGACCTTTGGCAAGGCACTAATCAATATTTGCCACTACATACCCAGGAGAGATATGGGGCCTTGTAGGATGACAATACTGAATCTTTTTCTACAATCATTTCGGCACCTCGGAATGTGTGCACATTTGATGCTGTATTATTCACGACAATGATAGAATACATGTGGAAACTAATGTTAATTGAGCCTACAGTTCTTTGTATTAAATTTTCCCAGCATTATTTCTATTTCTATTTATTGAAAATCATAATGATATTTCATATTTTTCATGACAGCGACGGGCGAAGTGAGAGTCATGTGAACAGCAAGACCTTCATCGTTGACTGGGTTTCCCCTGACAACGATGAGAGCCATGAAGACGACGACCAGAGCTTCATCATGGACTCCAGGAGGCCGCAGAGATCACTCCATGTGAGTACACCCAAAAGAGAAACAAAGAATGAAACATAATTGGAGGAAGAGAGAGATAAATAAAGAAGAGGAAAGAGAAAGAGAGAGAGAGAGAAATAAAGAAGAGGAAAGAGAGAGAGAGAGAGAGAGAAATAAAGAAGAGGAAGAGAGAGAGAGAGAGAGAGAGAGAGAGAGAGAGACATAAAGAAGAGGAAAGAGAGAGAGAGAGAGAGAAAAATAAAGAAGAGGAAAGAGAGAGAGAGAGTAAAAGGGCAAAGTGGCCACTGTACACTACTTGACTTCTTAGACGGTTCACAACATCAATTACAGGGCTCTCTTGTCAAGTAGTTTTTATGTTTGGATAAGGCCTCAGAGATCACTCCATGTGAGTACACCAAAAAAGAAACAGAAAAAAGGTAGACACAGTTGACTTCTTAAAGGGATCCGGTAACTTTGTCTCAGATTCTGAAACAAAATCCTTGATTTAGCTCATGCTGCAATCATAATTATAAACCTTTGGGTCATACATGAATCCCATGACTTTTACAGGCTACATGTACTTGCCTGTCTGATTATCAAGATATCTATGATTGGAATTAGAAATTTCAGAATTTGTATTCCTTACAGTTTTTATAACACTACAGTCTATTGGGAAAATGAGTATGGTAAAACCGGATTTTTACTTTTTGAGGTACTTCATGATCATTTTGAAGTGCAATTTTTTGGGGGCTTCAATATAACACCACACTGAGTACACGTAGGGATTTAACATTGTCAAACGATGCCTTTAAGAAAGTCAAACAAACGATGAAAAGTTGTAGGAGCTTACCAAAACAATATCAAGGCTTTAAACTTGTAACTGCTTTCTATTTATGTGCATCATAGAATTCCTTGAACAATTCTGGTCCTTATGAGATGATTCAAACTAACGGCAGTATGGCTCTCGCAAGGTCATCAATGGTAAGTCAGAAATGCGGACGCCTTCCCTGATATTCATTTGACTTAGGTAGAAGTAGAAAAAGATAGAGAATACCAGGGGCCTGCCATATATTTCAGGCCTATAATTAATCCAAGGCCACCAAGGCCACCAAGGCCATGGCCGTGGATGCCCTTTTGATTGGCCTCAATGCCCCTCTCATTGGCCTCGGAGATTTTTTGTGCCCTTTCCAATTCTTCCTATTGGTGCTGTAATATAGGAATGTGCCCTACAGAAAAGTGGCCTTGCCCTAAAAATGTTGAAATTTAAGGCCTGATATTTGCAACTTATTTGGAATTGATATCAATCGCAACTATGTACATAAGAGATAGGAGACTGCAAACTTGCGATTGATCCGAATCAATCGCAATTCTTTATTAGATAGGGCCCAAATCCCTGACAGTTTCAACAAAAACTGATTATAATAAGGAAGCTATGAAATTTTAGAGTTGCAATCAATCATACAAAAACTGGGAACTCAGTGATGTACACATTAGTGATAGAGATTTAAAGATTTACAGATCTAAAATGCTCCCACATACCGTTTATAGATTTAATTTATTTACTTATTCATTTTATTTAGTCAGTTTTCTTTTATTTATTCATGTATGTATTCATTTCTTTACATTTAAATTTATATGCAATTTGTATGCTGAATGTAATGTGGAAATAGCTTCAAATGAAACATTAATGAATTATAATGCTACATCAATCTCTTTATCTTATTTTTTTAATGGAAATGTTAAATATCTAATATAATTATTTGAATATGATTTTCTCTCGTTACAGCCGATGCAGGGTAGCATGCCGCACAATGGCTGGGTAGGTCAGTCCCAACAGCAGCCACAGACTACTCTCAACCAGAACCCGGACTACTTTTTCCAGTGAGTATATTCCTTTGTAAATAATAAACTCTTTCTGTTGTATAGCTCCCTCTCAAGACTGATATTACCTTAGCTTTAAAACAAGGTTTCTTGGCTACAATCGACCGATTTGCTATTCACGTTTGGAAATGATATATCAGAATTGCATTCTGAGATTTTCATTACTTAGCTACCATGGAATGGCCTTAGGGGCTTTTCGATTATTTAAATATCGCGAAAGCAGAAGTGTTTTATGGGCTTAATTTTCTAGTGCTTATAATACATCCACAGGGGCATCCAATTATATCAACATTTTAAAGAATTACAATCCAAGCAATTTTCAAAATTTCCCAAAACTTTGCATTACCTTATAATGTACATTATAAGACTTCTTGACTTTTGTTTTAAACAATATTCCACCTTACCATTTATCACAATATCTTTTCTTCTGTTAGCTATCACATGCATCAGACGAGCCCTCGTCAGGCCTCCATGCGGCAGTCTGTTGGTTCAGGGCCTGCCATGGTCCAGCCTCCTGTTGTCGTTGACGTAAGTAGTGAAACCTCAAGAAATCTTTTTTTTTTAAAGAGTAGATATTTAAATCAATTATGCAAGAAGAATGTAAGTATCTTTTGGTATAACAGTTGTGTATAACTATCTAATATAACTTTTAAATACCAAAGGTAAGATATGTAGTGGAATGTGTATTAATGGTAACTAAAATTACATTATGATATATGTCCAGTCCTCTCACCCCTCTCGTTCTCTCTTTCTCCCTCCCTCTCTATCTCCTTCTCCCATCTCTCTTTCTCTTGGTTCTTTCTTTTTTCTTCCTTTTTCCCTTTTCTTTCTCTATCTCTCTCTTCCCCCCTCTCTCTCCACTATCATATTTTTTGCTTTTTTATCTCTTTCTCCCTTCCTCTCTATCTCTTTCTTCCAATCTCTCTTTCTCTTTCTTCTTTGTTTCATCTTCCTTTCTCCCTTTTTCTTTCTCTACCCCACCCTCCCCTCCCTCTCTCTCTCTCCACTCTCATTTTTCTTTCTCCCTCTTTCCCTTCCTCCCTCCCTCCCTCTCTCTCCATTCTTTCTGCATATATTTATCATGTTATCTCTTTCTTTCTCCCTCTCCCCACTCCCCAAACTTTCTGTAAGTACATGTATTTATCAAACTGTCTCTTTCTTTCTCCCTCTCCCTACTCCCCAAACTTTCTGTAAGTACATGTATTCATCAGACTGTCTCTTTCTTTTTCCCTCTCCCCACTCTTTCTGTATATACATATATTCATCAAACTTTTTCTTTCTTTGTCCCTCTCCCCACTCCACACTCTTCCTGTACGAAGAAATATTTATCACATTGTCTCTCTCTCTCTCTCCCTCCCCCCCCCCCCCACTCCACAGGCCATGGCTAGCTACAACAACCAGGAGGCGTGGCGACCAGTCAGTGTGCCCCTCCCTGCTGTCCTCAACCAATCCACCGCCACCCAGACCGTCGGCCTCTTCTACCCCACCCACGAACAGGTCACCCGCTCGCCCCAGGACGTGGAGGCGGTTCGCCAGGTCCGGGAGCAGATCACCACTGGAACGGGAACGGGAACGGGCCCCGCCCAGGAGAAGGCGCGGCTGACGGACATCAGCCCGGGGAAGGGTTACTGGAAGCGGCAGATCGCGCACATCGCGGCTCACCTTGAGGCGTTCTCGCAGAAGGACGCAGAGTTCAGAGCTGGCGTGGGAAAACCCAAGATGGGCAAGGTGAGGGAGAGGCTGTGACTGTGGAGTTATCTTGAAATCTGGAACCCGTTTCAAGAAGCCTTTTTTCAATGACAAATCAGAAGCAAGGATTTCACTAGCTTACAACAAAAACTGTCATTTGTCACTGATGACAAGTTTTGTGAAATGGGGGCCTGGTGACATGACATACTGATAAAACAAAACAAAATCTTACAAATTTCTACCTCACAGTTTAATGACAGAAAGTGTGTTTATTGCATGGTGATGTAGATATACAATAGGCTTACGGTTGCACCATGCGAGGAGGGGGGAGGGGGGGGGGGATTGGGGAGTCCTGAAAAGGACTGTCTGTAATCTTTCTTTCTTTAGTGTGTTTGTAGTCCTGAAAAGGACTGTTGGTAATCTTTCTTAGCTTATAGCGCCGGTTGATAAGCATGGGTGGTAGGAGTGGCTCGACGTTTCGAACAGGTTGACTATCCGTCGTCAGGAGAGGGGAATGGCTGGTGTAATTGTTGCACCAATGACCACTGAATGCAATTCTACATTACTTTTAAATTATTTGTAATTTCTTTTTGCCGTGTATCCACAGTTTTGAACATGAATTGACTGCTATATTACTATGTGTTACATTGTCCATTTCTTGACCATAGATGACATATGCCAGTATTGAAGATGATGGAGTGGACGTCACAGTGACCATCAGTCTGGAGTCCAGGGGGTCAACCCCTCCGGTCAGAGGAAACAGAGCTCAAGTTGCTAGACAAGGTAGGTTTAACGTCCTTCGGAGAGGACCTATACTGTTTTTTTCTTTTCTTTTCTCCCGATTTACCTCTATTTTCCTGAATTTTTCTATTTTTTTCAAATTTTCTTACTCAAAATGGGGGGGGGGGGGGGGGGGGAAGTTGATATTTCCCCCCCCCCCCCCCCCCCCCCCGAATCCCTTTTTTTTTTTTACTTAAGAGGAAAAAAACAAACAAACTATTTAGTGCTCACTATCACCCCTGCTAACAAGCATTTATGATTTCTTAGCAGTAAGGTAAAATAGCCACCACTACTAATACGATCATTATCTTGAAGGATATTATCAAAATAATGAACAGTAGAGTAAATTGGGTAGTAGAGGTGTTTTGGTCTAGTGGATAAGTCACTGGACTGTAGATCTCAAGGTTCAGGGTTCAAATCCCAGGCTAGCACTACCCTCCTTTGGCAAAAAAAATTAATCTAGATTTGTCACCCTCCACCCAGGCGTTAAATGGGTACCCGTTATAATGCAAATGTTGTTGAAATCTGCTCAGCATTGTGAGTGTCTGGCTGGAAGGTTCCCCAAGGTGTGGATAATATGCATACTGTATTTGCCGGCGTAAAGGCCGCAGTATTTTTGGAAGAGAAAATATCAAAAAGTCAGGGTGCGGCCTATGCGGCGAAAGAGTAAAAAAAACAAAAAACTTGCAAGTCAAAACCATGAAACACAGCACGAATTTGTACATATGGGACAACAATGAAAGGTGATGGACATTTCTAGAATAATTGTCTAGAATAACACATGTCTTACCGACCATTATGTGTTATATTTATTAAATGAAGGGCAAAGTTTTGCCAATCTCTTAAATAAAATTCATAACTTACCAACCAGACTCAACTGGTAGATCTAGATTTAAGTTTTTGCCGTAGCTAAAGCCTCTGGATCGCGTGAGCAAACCTATGGCCCAATGCATAAGAGAGAGGCTCAATGTATACATGAGAAAAAACTGCAAGCTGTAGTATCAGTGCGGGATGGCCGAGCGGTCTAAGGTGGTGATTTTGGTCACATCAACATTTGTAGGGAAGGGTTCAAATACAACTACCGACAATTTAAAAAAAATTAAATGTCAAAATCGGGGGTGCGGCCTATGCGGCGGTGCGGCCTTATTGCCGGCAAATATGGTACACTGTATGCGGGCAAGCCTGAATCCGTTGAACTGGAATAATAATAATATATCTGTAAAGCACTTAGAGATATCGTCGATGTATTAAGCGCTATAAAAAGATGGAATATTACTATCAGTATTTAAGTTAGTTTTGTAATGATATTCTACACTGTACTTTAAAGTAATCTATTTACATAAAGGCAGAATTTATTATGATACATTTAATTCATATTGCTTATAAATAATTTCTTGTTCTGTGCTATTTTTTTTCTAGATGCTATCAATGCAAAGAGCAAGAGTGAATCTGGTAAGACACTTTTTGTATTTCATTGTTTTATGAATCTAACATCAAGCTATTGGTGACTTGAACAAACAATAGACCAATTCTTGTATTCCTAAAGGTCAAAGGTGAATGTTGACCTGTCGAGATACAAGATACAAGTAGTACTATTTTGCAGCATGCATAGTACATAAGCTAGGAATATGCAAAAAGAAATCAAAGATCGGCAATACAATTTATAAAATGGGAAAAATTTATGGACTGGTATACCAGAGCTAGAAGAGTATCAAGCCCACACAATCCAATCCAAATTAATGTTTGAGCATTTTTTCCTTGCAATTGCAAACTTCTTGACAATTTGCTCCACAATGTGTATGCATCTGTGCCTTTTGATCCAATGAAAATTCATGTTCTCTCATTACTTAGTAGGACTCCCACAGGTTAGTCTTATATCCTGTTGTTTTTGTCATCTTTTTAAATAGATTCGCCTTATGGAGCGACAACAAGGAAGAAGAAACCCCTGACTAAGAGGCTAGCAGCCAAGAAGAAAGTAGAAGAGGAGAGATTGACGGTAATTCAGTCTGTGATATCGGACTTTTGATGTCGTATACGCTGTACTTTTAATCTTGTGTTAAGAGAAAATGTTTTGGTATTGCCCATTAACTTTTCTTTTCCAAATTCATATCTTTTGTAAGATGAATTTATCTCGGTGATAGTATAATGAAAATTTAGATGTTGAAGACTGCTTATGTATAGTTTGTATACATTATGAACATTTATGAATATGTATGCATGTTTCTGAATATATAAAGTATAATGAATATTTTCATTAAAGCCCCACTGTCCTACTTGTAGCTACTTGCTCCCTCTATCTAGAAAACTTCCCCAATCGGTGCCTGTTGGTCCCCCATGATCCTCTTTTTGTTATGTTAGTTGAGAGCTGAGTTAATGAGATAGCCACCTGTAAGTGACCTCACTGTGTGGTCTAATCCCCTCTGGCCCAGTAGTAATGACAGTCTTTAAAGCTGTAAGTATGTATAAATTGATACGTATAAGTTAATTTTTATTAATATTCATGAATTTGATCATGTTCATGAATGTTTAAATGAATATGTTTAAATATTCATAAACAATTTTTCTTCCCTATCAGCCTGAGGAGAAGCAATTGATAAGAGAATTGGGACCAAGAGGAGAGGGCAACATTGATATTGTGCAAGACATGCTTGATGAGGTAAGGTGGATATCAAAGGAACAGATCACACACCCCCCACCCCCCCCCCCCAAAAAAAAAAAAAAAAAAAAATAATAATAATAATAATTTAAAAAATACATAAATAAATAAATGAATTTAAAAAAAAAAAAAAATATATATATATATATATATATATTAATTAATTCATAAATTATAAAAAAAAAACCAATTCTTGGCTCTGTGTGTTTGGTATTCCATGAAGTTATGCTAGTAGCCTTTTATGTTACCTTGTAGAGAAACACAGAAATAGCACTTTCATTCATTTCTGTGATACTCAGTGATGAGTTCATGCTCCACAGAAGTGGAATGATAATGACGAATCACCTCTCCCAATTCTTGGCCCTGTGTTTTGGGGATTCCACACAAAATACCTTATCTTTTTATGCCTCCACCACCGAAGGTGGTGCCGGAAGCATCATGTTTTCGGGTTGTCCGTCCGTACGTCCGTCCCGTTTGACCGTTATCACAATATCTCAAGAACCATTTAAGATTTAAACTTAAGACTCGGGAATAGTATTTATCACCATAGGAAGACGATCTGATTAGATTTTGGAGTACGTAGGTCAAAGGTCACAGGTCACAGAGGTCAACTTATGAAATTCCTTGTATTGAGTTTGTTAGCGCGATATCTCAAGAACCATTTGAGATTTAAACTTCAAACTTAAGGATAGTATGTATCACCATAGGAAGACGATCTGATTAGATTTTGGAGCACGTATGTCAAAGGTCAAGGGTCACAGAGGTCAACTTATGAAATTCCATACATTGAGATTGTTATGCCTCCGCTACAAAGTAGCCGGAGGCATTATGTTTTCTGGTTGTCCGTCCGTCCGTACGTCCGTCCGTACGTACGTCCGTACGTCCCGTTCTCGTGATCGCATTATCTCAAGAACCAATTGATGGATTCTCTCTAAACTTGGATCATGTATGTATCTTGCAGAGCCAATGAACTGATTAGATTTTGGGGTCACGAGGTCGAAGGTCAAAGGTCACAGGGCTCATTATGTATTCAAAAATAGCTTGTGATCGCAATATCTCAAGAACCGATCAATGGATTCCTGCCAAACTTGGGTCATATATGTATCTAACAGAGCCAATGAACTGATTAGATTTTGGGGTCACGAGGTCGGAGGTCAAAGGTCACAGGGCTCATTATGTATTCAAAAATAGCTTGTGATCGCGTTATCTCAAGAACCGATCAATGGATTCGTGCCAAACTTGGGTCATGTATTTATCTAACAGAGCCAATGGACTGATTAGATTTTGGGGTCACGAGGTCGAAGGTCACAGGGCTCATTATGTCTGCAAAAATAGCTCGTGATCGCGTTATCTCAAGAACCGGTCAATGGATTCCTGCCAAACTTGGGTCATGTATGTATCTAACAGAGCCAATGAACTGATTATATTTTGGGGTCACGAGGTCAAAGGTCACAGGGCTCATTATGTATGCACAAATAGCTTGTGATCGCATTATAATGAGAACCAATAGACAGATTACTATCAAACTCAAGACATGTATATGTATCTTGCAGAGCCAATTAACTGATTAGATTTTAGGGTCATCAGGTCAAAGGTCATGGGGCTCATTATGTATGACTATAAATAGCTTGTGAATGCATTATTATTAAAACCGACAGATGGATTACAATCAAACTTGAATTTTAAAAATTGCTTCCGTTTTGGTTTGTAAAGTTGCTCTATGGCGGAGGCATCATTTTTGACTGCGCGCAGTCAAAATTCCATCTAGTTATCATTGATATCTCAAGAACCACTGGAGATTTAAACTTCAAACTTAGTGAAAGTGTGTATCACTATAGGAAAACAATCTGATTACATTTTGGAGCACGTAGGTCAAAGGTCAAGGGTCATAGAGGTCAACTTATGAAATTCCATACATTGAGATTGTTATCATGATATCTCAAGAACCACTGGAGATGTAAAAACTTCAAACTTAAGGATAGTATGTATCACCATAGGAAGACGATCTGATTAGATTTTGGAGCACGTAGGTCAAAGGTCAAGGGTCACAGAGGTCAACTTATGAAATTCCATACATTGAGATTGTTATCATAATATCTCAAGAACCACTGGAGATTTAAACTTCAAACTTAATGATAGTGTGTATCACCATAGGAAGACAATCTGATTAGATTTTGGAGCACGTAGGTCAAAGGTCAAGGGTCACAGAGGTCAACTTATGAAATTCCATACATTGAGATCGTTATCGCGATATCTCAAGAACCACTGGAGAATTTTCACTTCAAACTTAATGATAGTATGTATCACCATATCATAATATCTCAAGAACCACTGGAGATTTAAACTTCAAACTTAATGATAGTGTGTATCACCATAGGAAGACAATCTGATTAGATTTTGGAGCACGTAGGTCAAAGGTCAAGGGTCACAGAGGTCAACTTATGAAATTCCATACATTGAGATTGTTATCATGATATCTCAAGAACCACTGGAGATTTAAACTCCAAACTTGTTTAAATTGCTCTATGGCGGAGGCATCATTTTCGACTGCGCGCAGTCAAAATTCCATCTAGTTTTGTATTGCAGTAAAGGTACAGGTACATGTATATATGAAACATAGATTTCATTTCTGCAAAGAGAATCGATACTCAAACCGATTATCATTTTCTTCTCAGGGAGCGGATCCTAACTGCGAGACCAAGGATGGAGTCTCGGCCATTGTACATGCTGCAATGAACAACCAGGTGGAGAGTATACCGTTACTTGCAGACGCAGGGGCAGAGATTAACAGAAAGACACCGGTTAGGTAGGATCTTCATAGAATTTTGTTGTTGCCATTGCCTGTTGTTGTTGTTGTTGTTTAATTTAGACAAGTCAGTCAATTTATGACCATTATTGCCGAATACTATAATAATTTTTTTTTTTATTCAAATGTACATCTGTTCGTCCTTATCTTTTATAACATTGTTATGAATATCATTCCCAATGTCTGCATATTATTAATCAATAAGTTTACTGTTAAGGGCTAAATGTATATATGTTATTGTTCCAAATTCTACTTTTGTTTTTGTGTTATCAGTGCTCTGATCAGTATTCTGTATAAGTACTAAACTTCTGAACTTTTTGTATGTTCCTAGGCATTCTGGCAAGTTATTCCATAAAACAATGAGAGGGACATGACATAAGAGGGAGACAGATTCAGATAGACGGGGAAATATAAACACATATACATGTATAGTCCACATGCTGCTAAGTGTGCAGTGCAATTTCCACTCTAGCCTCCCACATGGTTTGTAACTTTTACACCATGCCTAGGATGGCATTGCTAATAACCCTATATATCATTATCATCACCATCTACTTTTCATCTTGGCAGGAAGGGCAACACAGCTCTCCATGAGGCCGTGCTCCTCGGCCCGGACGGCCAGGAGGTCATCGAGGCCCTCCTCGACTCGGGCGCTAACCCCAAGGTCCAGAACAACAAGGGCGACATGCCCTACGACCTGGCCGTTGCCAACGGTTACTCGTCCATCGTGGCGCTTTTCACCTCCAGTATGGGCCAGGACATGCTGAAGAAGATGACGCATTCCAAGAAGGATAAAGGAAAGAAGGGGAGGAGGAAGGAGACGGAGAGTGAGGACGAGAGCGAAGAGGAGGAGAAGCCAAGGAGGAAGAGCAAGAAGTATAAAGAGAAACTGCCCAAGGTGGGTTGATCTGTTAGAAATGTAGATGGTTTGAAGCCCCACTGCACTAGTTTGGCCAGAAGAGATTAGACCCCCCCCCCCCCCTGTGTGGTCTCTCGCAGGTGGTTATCTCATCAAATCAGCTCTCAATTAACATAAGAAATAGGGGATCAACGGGTTACGCTTGGGCATTGTTGGCTGTATAGAGGGCGCAAGTACCTACAAGTAGTGCAGTCCACTTTAAGACTGATTAAAGATCCTGTTGAAACTTTAGACAGGATCTTGAGAGTAAATGCTATCTTTAGCTTGGAATGTAAGCAAAAAAACCACATCCAATTTGCAACACCTGATATATAAATTAGATAGTGTCTTTTCATTAAGAATAATACCAATTATATTCATTCTTCGGCTCAAATAATAATCACATCATAGACATCATAAATGGATCATTTTGTTGAATCATTACCCAAAACACGAGTGCATACCACAATATGAAAAAGAATGTAGATGTTTTGTGTGCATTTTTTTGTCAACTCATCGATAATGTTTGTATCTTTCACTCTGTTTTTTCTGTCATGCAGGATAAGGGCACTGTTGTCCCCGTGTCAAAGTTCAACCCTGAGAACGACGCTGAGAAACTCAGGAAAGCCATGAAAGGATTAGGTGAGTTTTGAGATGCTAGTTTGGAGGAAGGTATTGGTATATTTAATTTATTATGATTGATGTGATTCTAGATCAACTATCCTCTCCTTGGATAAATAAATATTCCCAGAAAAAATATCTCATTCTAATTCCTGAACTCAGACCTCTCTAAGACAACTAACCATGATGACTATAGGTCCGTGGACAAATACTGCCCCCATCCTCCTACCGGACCCCCCCCCCCCTTCCCAGGCAACTACCCCCTTGTCAGTGGGCAATTAGGGAAACTTGTCACAGGGGCATTTGTCTGATTTTTACCGGTAGCTTTATGGCAAAATCCATGGTTGTTACTGGCAGAGTGATGAATACCTCGAAAACTCACAATAAAAAAAAGAAGAATATATTGCCTTGAATGCTTAGGGGTGGGTTCCATCCTCCCTCCCTCCATCGTTGCTGAGATCATTTTTAAGATATGAATATGTTAGCAAAGAAAATAGTACTAAGCTGGAAGAATTGTTGAATATACTTTAACTTTTATGTTTCACTTAATCATTGAGTTATTAATGTAAAAATGTATCAAAATTATGGAAATAAAAACCTCGCTTCAGGATAAGAGAAAAAAAAAATCCTCCCTCCCTCCACCTGAGCACTAAAGATTCTTGAAAATGGACAAAACAAATCATTGTTCATGTTTGATTGTTTCCACTTGTTATGTTCTCCTTTCTTTTGAACTAAGGTACTGATGAGCAAGCAATCATTGATGTTCTCGCTAATCGATCAAACGACCAACGGCAGAAGATTGCCAAACAGTTCAAGCAGATGTTTGGAAAGGTAACACTTCCCTCTTCTTAACCTTTTGACTACCAAATCATCTCTTCCCTTGTTTGTTTAATATGTTCTTACCTTGTACAAGTTGTATCAAAGGATACGCATGACATATATACAATATTCTGTCCAGAGTTTCCTATATGTTATACTGAATGGTGAAGATTTCAAATGAAGGACATTTGCCAACAAACTTAGTATAATACCTAATCAGTCTATCTCTCTCTCTCTCTCTCTCTCTCTCTCTCTCTTTCTCTCTCTCTTTCTCTAATCTCCCTCTCCCCCGCTCTTTCTCTCATCTCTCTCTCTTGCTCTCTCTCTCTCTGTCTATCTCTCATCAGGATTTATTGAAGGAACTCAAGAGTGAGCTGAGTGGCAAACTCTTGGATGTAGTACAAGGACTGATGATGACCCCTTCTCAGTACGATGCTTATCAACTCAACAAGGCAGTCAAGGTGAGAGATGTGGTTATATATGCACCACTCTTCTTTCTTATACCCTGCATATTGTACGTACTGTACATACATACTTGTGTATTTTAGAATAGATCTTTCTAAAAAATTGTGTGACAGGCAAATTATCATTTCGAATAAAGCTAATATATTGAGCAGTAATGTTCAAAATTTGAAGTGCACCTAATTAATGGATTTAAAAGCCAAGCCAAGAAGATGATCATTTAAACATTTATTGAACATCACTGTGATTATAAACGACTTTGCTACTCCCCTCTGCCGTAATGAAGAAATGTAAGCTTTCGGTTATGAAAGTTCTGTTTAGATTTGTGCCCTTAAAAGGGAGATTTCTTGCCAGTGATTTGTATGTATTATGTGTCTTTATACCAGAACTCATTCTGTAGACTGTAGGGTCTTGAATTTTTTTTCTTCTCCACAATCAGTAGAAAAATTACTCATTTTGATAAGCTTTCCTTTGCCGTGCTGCAAGTTCCTTCAGACCTACAGGTATGGGGTAGCTGGTGATGTTGCTGATGCAGTACCAGAGCACCAGATGTGTGTGTGACACAAGAAATCTTGAACGAAAGAATTAGAATTGTCCGAGCCGTTAGTAGAACGCATGGTACGTGCATCGTGCATAATTGTTAATTTTGGTTAAAACAACTGTAGCGTCAGTCTAGCGTCCACCAAGATTGATGCATGTTGTGGATACGAGCGTGACAATTTGCGTATCGCGACTCGACGATCGCTGGCGCAGCCGCAGTCTGTGTTGAATTATCCATCTGGTGGACTTGGTGCTGTCTCATGAGAGTATGCTGCTCTTATTTCACTTCGTGGAGTGATTGGTGGTGGCAACACGGTCACTGATTGCATCAGCAACAACAAAAGCACTAGCTATGACAAAGGTCTGAAGGAGCTTGCAGCACAGCAAGTGATGGTTACCAAAACAGGAATTTTTGCACTGATAGTGGAGAAAGACAAAAATATTCAGGTTATATCAGCAATCAGAGGTATTTTTTTAGCCAGATTCCAGAGCTGGGACCCGTTTTCATAAAGCTTTTTTTCAGTGACAAATGATAAAAATCAGTGACAAATCTGCTGATAACCAATCAGAAGCAAGGATTTCAGTAGCTTACAACTAAAGCTGTCATTTGTCACAGATGACAAGTTTTGTGAAATGGGGCCCAGGTCTTACAGAGAGTTTTAGAGTCAATAACCTCAAGTCACCCTCAGCCCCTGTCCATCTAAAAGTTGTGGTTGGTGTTCTGTCTCTAATATCTAAATATCATTTTAAATCTGTTCTTATAGGGTCTGGGCACCAATGAGGAGATACTGATTGAAATTCTATGTACAAGAACCAACAGCTCCATCGAAGCCATCAAAAATGTGTACGAAGATGGTAAGTAGTCAACAACTGAAATAAAACTGCCCACATGTTGATACAATGTATTATATTTTCCACCGAGTTAAGCAGGTCATACTATTTATTCTGATATAAACTTGCTGGACTTTAACCCCTATTAAGAAGAATTTGGTTCTCACTTGTTAAATGTTAATACTTTGTGTGCGTGTGGGGGGGGGGGGGGAATGAAGATGTAGTACCGTAACAGCCCTATTAATCCAACATACATCCGTCACCTGGGCTTTAAAGTGGGACTGCACTACTTGTAGCTACTTGCGCCCTCTATAGAGCAAACAATGCCTAAGCGGTACCTGTTGGTCCCCCATGATCCCCTTTTTAATTGAGAAATGATTTGATGAGATAACCACCTGTCAGTGGCCATGCAGGGAGGTCTAATCCCTCCTGGCCAAACTAGTGCAGATAGGCTTTAAGGTTGGGGTTAGGGCTAAGCTTAGGGTTAAGGGTTGGTTTTGAGGTTAGGGTTAATGTTTAGTGTTGAGGTTAGAGTTCGGCCTAGCGTTGGGTCCATAGTTGAAGCGACAAATTGTGTTAGTGGAGGGGCCAACCATAGAGTAATCATCAATGGAGCATGTTGCAAAACCCATGTTGGACATCTTCTCTTTATAATACAGTTAAACTTGTCTATAGTGACCGCCCAAGCGAAACACAAAAAGTGGTCTTTGTAGACAGGTGGTCTTTGTAGACAGGTTCCTTTAGTACATGTTTCAATGAGAATCCTTTTTAAGGGAAACAAAAAATGTGGTCTTTGTAGACAGGTGGTCACTAAAGTTTGACTGTATGTTTTTCTTTCTTGCTGTAGCGTATGGAGAGGAGCTGGAGGAAGCCATTGCTGATGATACCTCAGGCCACTTTGAGCGGCTTCTGATCTCTGTCCTGCAGGGGTCCAGGCCAGAGGGAGACGAGGTGGATCCAGACAAAGCCAAGGCTGATGCGGAGGTGAGATGGAGTGATTGATTAGGGGAAGACTAGATGTGGATGGGGGGGGGGGGGGGGGGGGGGAGGGAGTGAAAAAAATAAATGAACAGGAGAGATAGCAGAGAGGATGAAAGAGAAAGAGATAGAGAGAGAGATGGGGGAAAGGGGGGATGAGGTGGATCCAGACAAAGCCAAGGCTGATGCGGAGGTGAGGGATAGAGTGATTGATCAGGGGAAGACTAGATGTGGGTGGGGGGGGGGGGGCGAATAAAATAAATGAACAGGAGAGATACGATAAAGAGAGGAAGAGAGAGAGAGAGATGGGGAAAAAAGGGGGGATGAGGTGGATCCAGACAAAGCCAAGGCTGACGCGGAGGTGAGCGATCGAGTAATTGATCAGGGGAGGACTAGATGTGGATGGGGGGGGGGGAGTGAATAAAATAAATGAACAGGAGAGATAGCAGAGAGGAAGAGAAAAAGAGAGAGAGAGATAGAGAGAGATATAGAGAAGGAAAGAGAGATGTGGGAGAAAAAGATAAAAAGGTAGAGAAAAGGGAGTGAGAAGGAGGGAGAGATGACAATAAATGAGGGGTTAGGGAGGAGGAGGAAAGAAAGAGAGAGAGAGTCGGAGATGACCCTAGAGAGAAAGAAGCTGTGGTAGTAAGACAAACAGAGTGAGAGATGGATTCTACACTCATTGTACTTAGTAGCCAGAAAATTTAAGAGAGATAATCTCGCGGTTACATACACAGTCACATCATTATCACATCATTATCTTTCTCTATAGGCACTATACAAAGCAGGGGAAGCCAAGTGGGGGACAGACGAGTCGCGCTTCAACGTGATCATGATGTCAAGGAGCTACGCCCAGCTGAGGGCGACGTTCGAGGAGTACGGGAAGCTGGGCAAGCACGACATTGAGCAGGCCATCAAGAAAGAGATGTCAGGTGACCTGAAAGAAGCCATGTTAACAGTTGGTAAGTCGGTAGACCTCTCCTCTCATTCAAGTAGCAGGTTCACCAATTCAAAAATTCCAACTTAACGCTTTCTTTTATATAGTCAGAGCTGCCAACAAGTACGATTTCATCGTATTACATGCCGCTCATTGGTTCATTGAACGATCACTCATGACGAACCCTTGCATATTCAACAAAATATTTGTAAAATGTACCCATGCATAATTCTTCAAAATTTCAACGAACACAGTCTAACAAAAAAAAGTACTTATCGATCAAAAATAGGATTTTTGTTCAATTGGGGTTGGCAGCTCTTGATAGTTTTTAACTTATCATGCATTGTTCATTAGTCTTTTCTTATATGATTGGATTGTTTCAAGCAAATTGATTATAACTTTGATTTTAATTTTCATGTCTCGTTTCCATTGGGCAAACACACTTCAAAAAGAAATCCAGAAACTTCCATAATTATTATTTTGATGTTTTTGATTTCTCAATAATCTTGCTTCTTTAAACATGTCAAGACTAATTGTTATTAACAAGTAAATACAAATTGATGTCTGGAATACAATTCCTAACTGTTAATTTTTTATTTTTGTCTTCAACAGTGAGATGTGTTCGTAACAAGCATAAATACTTCTCAGACAAGCTGTATAAAACAATGAAGGTAAGTTGAAAAAAAGAAGAAGAAAATATAAGAAAATGAGCTACCCCTGGAGTTTGTTTGGATGAAGCTTGGGTATGTGATCTTAGCAGTTTCCAGAGATAAAGTTTGAGCCCCTTTACTAATGGAAAGCTTGATGTTTTTTTGGTCCAAATCTATTGCTGCAATGTGCATGCATAGAATAGGTATTTAGTTTCTTTTTTTCTTTCTTGTGTAAATGTTATATATAAAATACGTCAAATAATGAAACATTGGATAGGAAAACAGATGTGTGGGCATTCTTTTGTAAATGTACATTATAAATCTGCTACTTCAGTGAGTTGTGGATATTTCACCGGACTGTAGAACACATGGTTTGTAGTTCGCGTCCCACCATGTCACTAATGTCCTTTGGCAAGACATTAGTCTACATTTGCCACTCTCCACCCAGGTGAAGTAAATGGGTACCTGGTAGGAAGAGATTCCTAGAATGCTCTAGTGCCTTATTATGGCGCTCAACTACAGCAGGGGTATTAATGTGATACTTTGTATTTAACGCAGTAGAGTATATTCATAAAGTAGCCACGCTTTGTGAATGGACCTATTATTATCTTATTATGATTAAAGTGGCGTAAATGATTTAAAGAGGATAGTGTGATTATTGACCTTTCTATTTGAATGTTGTTGTTTTTTTGTACAGGGAGCTGGTACTGATGACGACACTTTGAAGAGGATCATTGTCTCTCGCGCTGAGGTAGACATGCTGAACATCAAGGGAGAATTCCAGTCTGCCTACTCACAGACACTCGGACAATTTGTTGCAGTGAGTACTTTAGCATTAATAGAACAGTTTAATAACGTATTCAAATTTATGGATGTTTCTTTCCTGGGGAGCTAGGGGCGATTTATTCCATTAACTTGTCATTCATGAATGAACTACAATACTCAGAATCCAGTGTGTATATTTTACTTGTTGCTATGTCGGGCAAGCCTCAGACAAGCCTTTGGGTTGTCAAGAACAACCTTTGTTTCAAAAGTATGCATTAAATTTGAATATGTTAGTAAAGCGGTCCATTGCACCCTGACCCATGCAGTCATAGAATAAAACAATTGAACGACGGTCAAAGCCTGTTCATAATTATCATTCAAAGGAATAGAGACAAACATTATTTCGTGAAAGATCAGTCTTTGAAAGATTTTAATTTCATTTATTTTAATTTCGAAACGTAACATAAAACAATTCAACATGATGACATGTGTAGGGCATGGTCAATGATCATAAAATATCAAACAAACTTACAATAAATAAATATATACAACATGACTTGGATCATAAAGATCTAACAATTACTTAATTTGTTCCATAATGTTCAAGATATGGCATGATTCAATTTTGTTTTTCTATTACCAAAAACCTAAACAAAAGAAGACAAGAAAACAAGAAAAGATGTTTGGAAATGCAGAGGCTGAATGATAGCCCCCTCCCCCCCCCCCCCTCGGAAAATTTGAACATTAATAATTGAAGTATATAGTGATAAATGTACATAGACGTTGACATAGACATTGATAAAGTAAAATTACACATAGCATGATCACTAAGAAAGAGTATAAGGACACAGGGAATGATAGAGGAAGAAGGACGGTAGATCAAAGAAAACGAGTCGGAAGAATGGGAAGGATATCTATGTAGAGGTGTCGTGGTCGAGTGGATATGTCACCGGACTGTGGATCACAAGATCTGCGGTTCAAGTACCGCCGCGGTACTAATGTCCTTTGGCAAGACATTGATCTACATTTGCCACTCTCCACCCAGGTGTTAAATGGGTACCCGGTAGGATGCGAAAGCTAATGTGGTTTGATTAGCAATGGCGCTGGTAAAATGGCGACTGGCTAGAATGCTCCCCAGGGAGTGGAGAATGTGCATACCTTGTGTGCGGGTAAGCCTGAATCCGATGACCGGGGTAATAATATGTTCCGCGCCTAGAAACAAAGTATTAGGCGCATTATAAATGTGAGCTATTATTATTATTATTTTTATCTAGAGAGAAAAGGAAAGAGAACTCATGGCGAAGTTAAGAACAAACAAGTAGGGACAATTGTAGAAATAAATATTGAATATCATGAAATGATAAAGTTTTATATTGTGTTCTCATGTCTTTATTTTGTGATTTTCTTTCCTTTATTTAAATTAATTTTTTGTTTTCTATTTAACAGGATGACACATCTGGAGATTACAAGAAGATCCTTGTTGCCCTGGTGGGCGGTACCAACTAAGGCCTAGTGCGAACACACCCTCTTGTTGTTCAATCGGTGAAGTATGTGACCTGTTCATTTCATGAGGATCCCTTTCACCCCTGGCTGGTTGGTGTTTACACTAGCTAAGGAACAGTTTAAAGACTACGTATGTTGAGATCCAGAACGTCGTTCACTCTTTGTTAAAGTATATGAGTTAACGCCCTTCCGGCTCCGAACAGACGACTACCTCTCCTGTTTGATGGGTAAAGTATTTTATTAGAAGCGGTAGACTTCAAGGAGATTAGTTCAAGTCCAAGTTCAAGTTCAAGTTTTATTTCCACATGTGTTTCATAAAAAAAAAACAAGTATACATACATGTACATGTTCAGACATATAAAAAATGCAAAGTAACACAAAATTAGAATCTGTAGACTTCAAGGAGATCCCCTTTGACCTGATTGGCAGCACCAACTACAGTGTTGTGTAAACACTCCCTATATTAGAAGATCGTCATTATCCTGGTTGATGATATTAACTTAAAGATAAACTTTAGTTCTGGTTAAAAAAAGAAAATCAATTTTCACAGAATCTAACGAAACATACACTGAATGTTCAAGATTACAAATAAATGTCATGTGCCAAACAATTCTGGAAGAAAATGTATACTGGCTGAGTAATGAGCATAGAAAGATAAGGAAATCAAGTAGTACCAGCCCGACACCATTTGTGTTGTCCCATATACATCTTTCTGTGTAGTGTGCTTGTTACTTTACCAAGACTGAGCCAAATTTGTTATGAATTTGATGACTCCAGAACCTTGCAGTGCACACCAATACTTACATGCTACATGATCAACTTTTTCGATGCATTCCACACCTTTTCTTTCACAATGTAATCGCATGACCAGAACTCAAGTTTATCTTTAAGTACTGTGTGAACATCTCTTTATGTGAATATGACATGTGGAGTACATGTATATTAGCATGTAGAGTAGAAGAAGATCGATCGCCTTGCTTGGCAGTACCACCTTAAGCGTAGATGTGAACGCTCCCTTGTGTGCATGATGGCAGAGTTCACATGGTCACTGTTCAAAGTTCAAAGTTGATTCACACTATAAAGAAGAATGAACATGTAGTGTTGCATGTACCAACTAAAAGAGCATGTGAACTCCCCCTTTTGTATGTGTTGGCAAGGCATGTTAACTCTGTAGACAAAAGAACATTCTCACTGCACTGTTCTGTGATACCAACTAAATCATCATGTAAACACTTGCGTGCGATGGGTGAAGTAAGATTACCTGTAGATCAAAAGAACATGCCAGTTGCCTTAGTTGATTGTACAAGCTAATTTAGAGTATGAACACTCCCTCATGTGTAGAAGATGGGTGAAGTTTGTTAATTTATCGATGAAACAGCCTGAAAATGTTTGCATTCACTAAAAATACTAGTCATATGAGAATTAGATGGTCTTTTTGTAGATTTCAAAAAGAATTGCTAATCTATGTTAATACCAGAGGAAACAAAGGTAACATCAAAAAGGAACATTTTGTGTTACAATGGGTGAAGAAAGATAGGAAGAGTCATGAGGAATTAAAAATAGGTTTTTCAAGAACTAAACATTTTAAGAGTAGAAGAAAAGCAGAAGGAAAAGACAGTTACGAAGGAGCTCATGGGGAGGGACTATAGCAAGATTGAAAGAAAGACAGCAGTGGTGGAGAGGGAGAAAAAAAAAAGAAACGGGCCAAAAATAGATGAAAGATTAAAGATATAGAAAAGCTTTTCACAATAAAAGAGACATAATTGGCTACTTAGTTATTTATAGTGTAATAGCAACCAAAATTGGTAGAAAAAAGAAGAATGTTATCATTGAAGGAAAATGTAGTCTCCTGCAAATTATCCTCCTAAGCAGCGGGAAAGGAACGAAACCAAGATAATGAAAAATAGAGCTGTTATATAAATTTGAGACTGTAGTCATAACAAGACAAAAACTTTTCTTAAACGGGATAAGAGAAATAGAGGATTGGGTCAGCGAGAATTGCATGACAACGAGACAGCTCAGATTCTAGATAAGAAAGGCCCCTGACCTTATTTTAGTCAACAACATGATTTACTTTGTGGAAAATAGAGATATAGGTCTGATTTTCCAGTTTTCGTGCCATCCTGAGGGCTGTCAACCAGCGAACCCGACATATCGGTTACCCAATCCAGTAAACATTTACCGGTATCGATGACACGCCCTTGGGAGCTGTGGGAAGATGGGTTTTCTTGCACTTGACCTTGTGTAAACAAACTTGTCTCTCTTAGAGGTCGTGGAATGTGACCTTTGACCTCCCTCTTGGGTCACCAGCACGTCAGTGGCTTGTCACTTTAAAAGGAGAGTCGAGGTGGAGAGTTTGAGATGCAAGGTGGGGGGGGGGGGGGGGCGGGCGGCATAGGGCTAGGGATTGCAAGGTGGCATAATAAAATAGTAATGGTTAGAATAAAGAGAAATGGATGTAGAGGACAAGATCAAGATTATCAAGAAATCAAACAGAAAGAGGTGCAGATATAGAGATAAGGAGAGAGAGAGAGAGAGAGAGAGAGAGAGTGACAGAGAGATGTATAAAAAAGAAAGTAAAGAAAATCAAGAAAAGAAATAAGGGGTGAGGGAGAGATGAAAAGCTAAATTGCTAAAAAGAGATTGTTACTCATTAGCATTTATTAACAAATCATCATTGCAATAGAATTGGCATAGCTATTCTGTGATTTTACAATGTTCACCCCCCCCCCCCCCCCCGAAAGAAAAAGGAAGAAGAAAACAACTTAAATAAAAGGTTACATAAACAACATCATTGTGCTCTAAATTTATCACATATTTGCCCCAAAATGCTTAGTCAAGAGCACTCAGTGATATCCATTTACTTCTTTTCTGTGTCAAAGATCAAAGGTCATGTCAATGTTAATCATGTTATCAGCAGCAGTTACATTATATCTTTCAGACATTGTCTCTATTTTTACTCTTTTGCATTTCAAGCACCAATGTCTGGATATTCAGATTGTTTTAGAAAAAACTAAAAGTACATTGGCTACTTATTATACATTGTACAATGCACCTGTGACCTTTTGCTTCTCAAAGTAGGGTATGTCTGAAGTTTTTTTTATTCCTAGTCTACATATTTACTCAGAAGATTCCAATTTTGAATGTTGGTTATTGAATAATGATGATTATGAACTATTCAGGTGAACTATGTTGCAATCTACCAATGTATTGATCATGTAAACTTTCAGAATCGACAGGTTTGAAATTGTTTATGTAAATTCATGTAGCACTTTTCCATATTTATGAATTTCACTCTGGTTATATATTCCATAGGCACAGCAGTTATATGTATATATGTTGTATGAGATAGGACTATGTTTTAATCTACTGTAATATATTGAAGAATGTATATAATGTATTCATGTATAGGAGAAAAATTATTGAAATTGAGGAGTAAATACACTGTATTCCAATTTTTAAAGAATAATTCATAACCTTGAATATTTGTTTTGAGTATCTATGGAATTCTATTTAATTGAGTAATTGTGTTATATTAAATACAAAATGGACAACACCTGTTTATTAAAATGTGATTGTTTCTACTGCACTGATAATTTGTGATCAAAATGTGTTTTATAATTTGCAAGTAATACGTCATGGAATAACATCTATATTTTCTTGCAAGATATTGTGAAAATCAAATTACATGATTGTAAATATCGTTTGGTGATATGTAGATTATTGTAAGCAAATTAGATTTGGAAGCAGAAAGTGCCAATTGCGTGTTTAGTCTTTTTAATTACAAATACATCATTATTTTAAGTAGTCGGTCAGTAGTGTTGTACTTAATGGTCTTGAACTCTTTTGTTGTATTTATATATTTGTGATTGTGATATATTGGAGAATTTTAGAGTGTAAATACAAATTATTGAATCGAGTGTAGGCCTATATGCCATGAACAATCAATTGTAAAGTACATGGATAGTCTTTACATTGTGTATACATGTATATTTTGTTGGCTATGAAAGATGAGTGTAAAAATTCAAACAAAATAGAACAACTTTAGACTTTGCCTTTGACAATGTCTCTCTGAGAGAGAGAAAAAAATCCATCAATTTTTGTTTGATTTAAAAAGAGTTATCTATATGTCCCTGGTCATTCGATAGTTCCATCTCTTAAAGTGAAACAAAGCAGTAGCAGTACCCCCCCCCCCATGTCTTCTAGCCCCAATTTATTCTTGATTGAAAGGGAATTTAAGCAAGGCACATGTATTTAAAAAAATCGTCTTCTAGAACCATTCCTGAATTCTGTTAGAAGATAGTATCCATACATCTCTTAGTTATTCCTTCATAACCAATGCTTGTAACATTTGAGAGTTAACTGAAATATAGTTATATGTATTTTACAAAAGCAAACCAATGATTGTAACATTTGAGAGTTAACTGAAATGTAGTTATATGTATTTTACAAAAGCAAACCAATGCTTGTAACATTTCACAGTTAACTGAAATATAGTTATATGTATTTTACAAAAGCAAAAGTAATTATGATTCATCACTTTGTGGTCAAGCGGTTAAAAATCTTTTTTTTTTCTTTCTGATATTCAAATCATGAAACGTGTTTGTACGATCTTGTTTACATTTTTTAAAGAAACATGGGTATTGTTTCACAAAACCGTTTTAAGTACAAGTTCAACGACATCCCATTGAAACATGTGTATTAAACATTACACGCATTTCAATGGGATGTACTTATGACAGTTTCGTGAAACGGTGCCATGGACAGTCATTTGATTACATTTTTGTTTTCCTTTTACAATTATGAAATTTTGATTCTTCTTATAAATTAATTTTCAAATTGATGTTTTACCTCATAATCAGCACCTTGAATTTCATTGATAAAATGTGTCTAGTTTTAGAAATGTAAATTTGTGTATATAAGTAATTTTATGTATAGAGTCATGTACAAGTATGTAATGATAGTATATATAGGAGGAAAAACTAGACAGTAGATTATATTCCGACTGTTGGGAGCTAGAAGTGTTAACTCTTTCGGGATAATCCATTAATTTTGTGATTTGGCTCAATAACCCTCGGATCAGAGCCCTAAAAAATATTCAAGATACATAAGTAAAGGCAACATTTTTTACACACACTTTTTTTTTTTTTTCCATGACTATATTGCATTTGATGCTAGGAATTTAAAAAACAAAAACAAATCAGCTCTAAAATCTATAAATTGGCAACACGTGAGATTCAATATCATTATTTTTCGATCAAAATCAAAATCGGCAATTTTTAATTTTTTTGACATTCTAGTCCATGTAGGGCCAATGTTGTTTCAGAGACACTGCAATTAAAAGAAAAATATGACTGTTGCCATTTTGATGAACATTGTGTGATCAATATATCCCTAAAACAAAAAAATCAGGTCCCGAAAGGGTTAACTCATATGTGTTCTGGCTCTGCAACAGACTATTTGTTATGTGACAGTTATTGAGTAGAATGTGTGTATTTATCTGTGATGCAATGTATACAAGTCTTTCACCTTGATCAACTATTTAATATGAAGATTATCATGTGTATAAATGATTCCAGTACCAGCATAAGAAATGTATTCTACATGTCTAATAGGCACATTGGATCAGATGATATTGGCATTTCGATACTATAACAGGTTAAAAAGAGTATGTCGAAGCTCCTGAGTTAATGTCGTATTGACCTTCAATTTCCATGCACAGTATTGGCGAGAATTAAAAGGGTTGAAACTGAAATCTGTTCTTTATTTTTGATAAATGAGGCAGAACAACTTCTTATGATTCTACTGTAGAATGCATGGATTTTAAAGAAATCAACTTTAAACATAGATAGTTCACTTCTATGAATCAAATAAGGGATACTTCTATTGCCACTTTCTTTAAATTTTATCGGAAAAAAAATGTAAATCAGACCATGGTCAATGACGGATTCAGGGATTAATCACTTGAAATTGAATATATTAAAGGGGGATTTATTTTCTTCAGACTTACGATTAACAGAGAATGACTTTCGCTATCCACATCAGGGGTTTCGCGAGTGAGAGAAGGTAGGGGATTGGGATACCACTGGTATTTCCCTCACACTGTCAATATCGCCCATGATATGAATTATTTTTCATTGAGTCAGGAATCGAATTGTAGGAATCAAATGGCACACGTTTACTCAACACAAATTGTCAGGTTATGTGTAGTGTAAAGTATATGAATATCTTGTCTACGTCTAAAGTGTATGTACTAATAGAAATAAATACTTCTCATCGGAAGATGAAATAAATAAAGCTGTCTTTCGTATGTGTCAAGTCACAGTAGGCTGAAGGTTTATCTGTTTGTTTGACCTGATTGATGATAAAGCATGTGTGTGCTTGTAAGTATGCAACCAGGGGACCAACGGCTTAAAGTCCTCTCCGATGGAATTGGTAATGAAGATTAAGGCCTTACCAAAGGGCACTAGCGCACCGATTTGGTTTCGAACCCGGGACCTCCCAGTTACGAGAACACCGTTCTATACCACTGAGCCATCGCACCTCACTGAAGTATTTCCAAGTACTAGTATATCAGCATAGATGCGGTTTTCGCTAGAACAATTCTGAGGGAGGAAGGCCCGGGATTTAAAAAACTAAAACAAAAATGATTCCCGAATTCCTTTAGGAATCACACTTTTGGACAAGAAGATTCATCTTTTCCAAATGAAATTCATTTTCAGATTGAAATTTAGAAGCAATCACAAATCGTGTAGGTGTCTCTGGCAACCTCAATGGATTTTAATATTATAAGCCTTTACAAAAAAAGTAATTCATGCAAGAAGAAAAAAAAATCGAAGAAAATGTAAATCAGATCATGGTCAATGACCGTCTGATTCAGTCGGGCAAAAACCAAAATATCCCATGATATAATTCTCAGGTATAACCAGTATCGGTCTTAGAGGGGGCTGGGGACTCAGTCTCGGCTCCCTCCCCCTAAAATTAACACACACTCACACACACACAAATTGAGGGAGGCAAACGTAAACAAATTCAATATTGCAAGAACCCCAGAGCCCCCACCCCCTCCTATGCCCACTTCAAATTGTTTTTTTAAAAACAGTGCCGCTTTCGTGTAATCAGGCATGGATCAATTGCATTGTATACCTTTTTGACTTATCTGATCCTAAAGGGTCATCACTCATGGTGAGTTTGGGTATAAATTTCGTGCAGTACATTGCATACGATGGGCGGATTCAGCATTTTCCGAAAAGTGTGTAGTGTACAGTTCAGTGGTTGTCATCAGTGTAATACAAATTGACAACATTGTGACGTATCTTGTGAGCTCCAATTTGATATGTACATAAAATATAAACTTGATGACGAATAGATTTGTTTCATACAGCGGGTTTAAAACAAAAAAAAGAAAATATTTGAAATGTAGTATATTGAGGGTAAATGTTCGTTTCAGAATTTTCTTGGGGGAAAATATAAACTTTTAGATATTGTTTGTTTTTATTTGTGTGTGTATTATATGGTAAATGGGAGAGAACCTAAGAAACGTCACAGAGTTGTCAATTTGTGTTTGATTAATAGTAACTTCAAATATTCATGAATTTCTTATTCATATTCGGATTTTGCTCAAACTTTCAGTTTTCAGTTACCTGTTCCTTTTAGATATCTAGTTATTCTATTAAAACACAAAATTTCTATAATGTTCTTTCGGTAACTGTGTTAATTTATTATGGGCGTTCCCAACTCAAGCTACGCTTTCCGGGTTTTCGCCTCCTTCCGTATCTGAATTAATTACTGTATACTCTATGTTGAAATAATTGTTACATATATCATGTATATATACATTTTGTTTTATATTGTGCTGTTGAGAAGGAAATAAATGTTAATAAATAAATAAATAAAAAAATAAAAAACCAACTTGATATCAGGATGGACTTCGATCCCCTTTAAACCTTTAAGGATTGAAAGGAAAAGACAGACTATCGTAAAGTTGGACTATGAGGGTATGTCGTTTTCTCCCCCAATGAGGCCTAACATTCAAAGCTAGTGTCTATTACAAGAATATTGAATGATTTATGTCGAAGGGGTACTTATTTAGACTTGGAGGACCTTTTACTCGAGTGACGCCCTTATTTACAATGATCAATGAACCAATTTTTTTTTCTTCTTGTTCTTCTTTCTCTCCTTCCTCCTCCTCATCTTCTTTTTTTCTTCTTCTTCTTCTTCTTCTTCTTCTTCTTCTTCTTCTTTTTCCTCTTCTTCTTCTTCTTCTTCTTCTTCTTCTTCTTCTTCTTCTTCTTCTTCTTCTTCTTTTTCCTCTTCTTCTTCTGGTCAAACAAATTGTGTTCTATGTCCGTTTTCCAAAACCTTGTGTTTATAAGAGAATTTTTCATTGCTTTAATGGGAACAATTTGATCCCATTATAGTATTCAGTTAAGAACCGTCTTTTGTTTTTGTTCTTGTGTTGTTGTTCGTGTTTTTTGTTTGTTAAGTAGTTGTGGGGGTAAAGTTTAGAGCGGGGTGGGGAGAATAGAATAAATGATTTAAAAACGAACACAAACAAATAGCCTGCTATGCCTTCCACGAAATAAACATGCTTTTTATTCCCGAATTCCTCATATTTCATGTGTTTATGCATCGTCAATGACGTCATTCAACTTTTTGGGTCAAATGTGTCGTATTTCCAACTGTCAAATCATACAAATAGGCTGGAGTCTTCAAAAATCATCAGAATCATTATCAGCGAGAAGAGGACAAAACCGCTCAATATACATTTTGGTAATTTTGGTAATGGAAGTTTATCATGCTTTTTTTTCTCTTTTAAACTTTACGCAACATCGAGATATGGAATAAAACCTGAACGAAAAGTTTGTAATTTCGTTGATTTTGAAATAGGATGATATAATAAAAATAGATCAGCGGTACTCAGCACTACTTTTAGATTTTTATAAAGATTACCAACAAACACCAACACCATTTTGAGAGCGAGATACTAATTTGGTGCTTAGTTGTTGCATTAGACCTTTCTCAAAAGAACAATACTATGCTATATAGTATTTGCTTTCATATTTTCAATTTACACGTTTCCGTATTTCAAGACAATTTCTAGATCATTATTTTTTAAGTAGAACATCATAATAGGCCTATTCACTAACCGCTATTCGATCAGGCCAGGAAAACAGGAAAAAGAATGGTAAATGGGATTTTTTTTTCTCTCTCTTCTTAACGGGCAGCAAAGGAATATCATGATGACCTCAAACGGTTCGATATTAAAGCTATTCGTAGTCGTCTTCATTCTCGTCATCATTGACGTCGGGGATTGTGAACATTTTCGGGGTGGATCGATGTCATGGAGAGCTACGCCAAATGGGGTAAGTTTTTTTAGTTTGTCAATATCTTAATCATTTGATAGTTTGACTGTTAGGAAAGCATGTGTATGCTTAACGTAATCAACTGTGACCGATGGTTTTAAGTTCTCTCTGAGGGACTGGTTATTAGGATTACTGCCTTACCAAAGGGCTCTCCGACTAGTGCATCGACTTAGTGTCGAACCCAGGACCTCCTAGACCACTAGTCTACCACTGAGCCATCGCTCCTCTGCTTATTCCTTTCTTTATTTTTCAATTATACTTTTTAGGGGTCATCTCATACAACAGGAACATCAACAATGATAATGATAAAAATAATGATGATGATATTAATAATCATAATAAAGAAATTTATCATGCGCAACATATCCACCCAGGGGGGGGGGGGGGGGGGGGGCTCAAGGCGCTTACAATGAGCTACATAATTATAAACAATAATAAGATTATGTTTACATTACATATGGTGAAAAAGATGTTATTAGGTAAAGTTGGCCATTAGATAAGTTTTCAGACTGACCTTGAAATGATCTACTGATTTACAGTCCTTAAGATGTTGCTAATGTTAATACTATTGATGATGAAACGATAATAATATCAATACTATTACTGATACGATACGATAATATTATCAATATACTGATATTACTACTTCGAGTACTTCTAGTAATAATTCATCATCTCGATCACCATTATCAATATCGGTATCATTTTCTTCACCATTTTTTAAATGCCCCAGAATGTTGAGATCACGTACCGGCTCGCCTGGAAGGCAGATACCGATGAGGGCGACCACAACTGCACCTTCGACAGGGTCTCTGCGAACACACTGCTGAACGGTGATCGAGGAGGAATTCGAATCCAGTACCCCAATGTCACCAGAGATATCGGTTATGATCGGCACCGTTTGGACTACTATTGCACTGCAAGGTTAGGTTAAAGCATTGTTTATCGTTTCAATTCAATTCAATTCAATTCGTTTTATTAAACCATTTAAAATAAACAAAAATCAATATACAAATCATGAATGTATGAAAATTATTAATACAGTATAAATGGTCAGGGTGCCCCTAAAAGCCAAGGCTTGATTAATAATGGGGTGCCCAATATATAAAGAAATATACATTCAATAAACATGAGATACAAAACAAACTTAATTAAAAAAACAAAAAACATTAAACACTAAACATACAGGCAAAGGGATATAGGAAAAGGTGAAGTAAGAAAACTTAGGGAGGAGAGATGAAATTACATGTTTATTTGACATAGGTAATTATTATTGAACGTTTGAGTTTGGTTTTCAAGTTTCCATCTTTGAAATCTGAGATTCATGGCCCTTTGCGTTATCAGACAGTGTCTGTGATATGGTGTAATATATTAATTGAAGCCCTAACAAAATTGCTCTTTGAAATGATCATGAAGTGCTTCAAAAAAGTAAAAAATCTTTGAGTGACCGGTTTTACCATACTCATTTTACCAAATAGACTCTAGTTCTGTTCAAAACCGTTTGGCAAACGGTTTTGACAATCTTAATTCCAATCATAAATATCTTGATAATCAGACAGGCGATCGGCTTGTAAAAGTCATGGGATTTCTGACTGACCTAAAGGTTTACAATTATGATTGCAGCATGAGCTAAATTCCAGATTTTGTTTAGAATCTGAGGTAAAGTTGCCCAATCCTTTTAATACTTGCCGGTTTCACAAAGTTTGTAGAGACAAACTCGTGTCAGTCGCTGTGCGTAACAGTGTGTACAATGCGAGACTAGAGCATACTGCATATACATTAGGTTATGTATCTTTTGTTTTGTTTAGCTGCTCCGGACACTTTTGTTGTTTTTGTTGTTGTTTATTTTTGTTAGACAACAAGTCAAGACTATTATAAGAAATTATAATTATATGTGTGTATATATGAAAAACACGAAATAATGAGCAAAACTAAATACTTCCTTTTACTTATTGCAGACATAATTTTGTTATTATTGGTCCGATTCGCCCGATTTGTGCACCAGATGTATTTAATGCATATTTAAAACATTCGTGACTGTTATAAGTTATTTGTTTGATTTATAAATGTATATATACATATATTTTCACCAAATTTATGTTTTAGTACCTTCTCCGCTATGATTTTTCCTCATTGAAAAGAAAATCAAAATGTCTTTCCAATTAAACTTCGCCTGGTCGCACTATCAAGAAAATGGCTGCGCCCATGTCATAGTAAAAAGGCATTATGCATCATCATGCCAAGAATATCATTTGCATATCTCTTGTACACTTTTGTAAAGAATATTGTACATAAAAATGCAGGAAATACATATCATCTTTCCTCTTACCCCCCCCCCCCGCTAATTCAGCGGCCGGCTGAGTCGTTGCCATTTTTGGGGACAAAAAAAACACAAAAAACGTGTCCTCTTACCTCCACCACCCCCCTCCCACCCCCCCCCCCACTAATTCAGCGGCTGGCTGAGTCGTTGCGAAATTTTCGGCCCGATTTATAAATGTTAACCCCCCCCCCCCCTCCTTGAAAAAATCCTGCGTACGCCACTGCCTATACTTACTCTTTGGGGTGAGGTTCCTCTAATGTTTGACTGGCGCAATAGCTCACTGTTTGTAGAGCATTGGTCTCGTAATCCAGCGACCCGGGTTCGAAACCAAGGCGATGCGCAAGTGTGCTTTGGTAAGGCATTAATCCTCATTACCAGGTCTCTCGGAGAGGACCTAAAGCCGTCGGTCCTCTGGTCGCTTACTAACAAGCATTTATGCATTCTTAGCTGTCAGGTAAAACAACCACCACTACAAATATCACTACATATACTTTAAAGGGGAAGTCCACCCTGAAATTAAGTTAGTTTTAATAGGAGTAGAAAAATGAGAGAAACAAGTCAGTGAAAGTTTGAGCAAATTCCGATTAAAAATAAGGAAGTTAGGATTTCTGAAGTTGTGATCAATCAAACACAAATTGGCAACTCTATGACGTATCATGCGAGCTCAACTTCCATTTGCTCAGTACTAAAAAATCTAAAATTTTCATTTTCCCTCAAGAAAAATTTCAACCATACATGCACCCTAATTATAATAATTGCAAATATGTTTCTATACTCCCCCTGCAAGGAACAAATATATATTCCGTCATCAATAACGAAGAAAACATGATTTTATGGAATATTATGCACAAAGCAAATGAAGGAGAGCTCGTATAATAAATCACAGAGTTGCCAATTTGTATTTGATTGATCACAACTTCAATAATTCATAACTTTCTTATTTTCATTCAGAATTTGCTCAAACTTTCACTCACCTGATTTTCTTATTATTCTGCCTCTATCGAAACAAACTTATTTTTGGGGTGGACTTTCCCTTTAATGTTTCAGACACGAGGCGGCTGGCTACCCGGTAAGCCTGGACCGAAGCTGGGTGATGGGTGAAAACAAGAAGATTATCGCACCTCCGCCAGATGGACGTCTAGACTTTGATCTCTTGTAAGTACAACCATGATATGTTTTTTTAATCAAATCACTATTCAATTATATACTATCTATTTATTCATTCATTCATTATTGTTTATCTGTTTATTTATTTGTTTGTTCTTTTATCTAATCACTTTCTTATTTATGTATGTATTTAAACATTTATGTCATTCTTTAATATATTCATTGGCTCGATCATTCATATACCTATATATTCATATCTTTCTTTCTTGATTACATTTTTTAGGCTGTATTTTTTTAAAAATTTATTTATTTGTCTAACATTTATTTATTTAGTTATCATTTACTCATTCATTTATCATTTATTTATTCAGTTAGCATTTATGTATCTACTTACCTTTTTATTCATCATTTATCTACTTATTTATTTATACATATAGGTCTTTTCATTTTATCAACTTTTTATACTAATTGATTAATTCATTCTTTTATCATTTATTTCATCATTTAAAAAAAAAATCTTTATTATCGATTTATACACATTAGATTGATATAACTTTTCACTCGCATATTTTTTTCTTTTATTCTTTCAATCATTCATTTATCATTTATATGTATTGATTAGTTTAATCATTTATTCAACTTATTATTAGAAAAGGAAAAAGCAGACAATTGATGGAGAAAGAATATTTTGAAATGTACGAACGATTACATTTTCGGGATCCGAAAATGATTATATGCAATAATATATGGAATTGAATTGCCCTCAAATTAATTTCTTGAAACTCGTTGCGATCGTGATTCGCACTCGAACAAAATCGATTCAGTTTGGACTCTTGCTCGGTCAACAACAGTGACAACATAATTATCATTGTTGTCATTATTGTCGTTATTGTCATAATCATTATTTTTGGTTGCATAGTAGTAGCCTATAGTAGTAGTAGTAGTAGTAGCAGTAGGGAAGTAGTAGTAGTAGTAGTAGTAGTAGTAGAAGTAGTAGTGGTAGTAGTAGTAGAATAGTAGTAGTAGTAGTAGTAGTAGTAGTAGTAGTAGTAGTAGTAGTAGTAGTAGTAGTAGGATAATAGTAGTAGTAGTGGTAGTAGTAGGATAGTAGTAGTAGTAGTAGTAGTAGTAGTAGTACACTGTAGTAGCACTATTATTTGTATAATCATCATCGTCGTCATCATCATTATCAATATCAATATCGTCATTACTAGATGGGACTCGTGTTGCTGGGTCCATAGTCTGCTGAACTATGAACCTCCAAAGAACTGGGACTTCGTCATGTCGGTCAACCTGTCTGTCAGGGCGGACACGGGGGCAATCAACCACGCCCCTATCACCACCGGACTACCCGTCCAGAGGGTCAATAGGGGTTGCGCAAACGCCGTTCTAAACATACCAAGTGAGTATCGGTTCAAATTCAATTCAATTAAAGCCCCACTTCGCTACTCATAACTACTTGTGCCCTCTATTTAACAAACATTACCTAATCGGTGACCATTAGTCCCCCATGATCCCTTATTTCTTATGTGATAGCTTGATGAGATAACCACCTGTCACTGACCATGCAGGGAGGTGTAATCCATCCTGGCCAAACTTAGGCAGTGGGGCTTAAAAATGGTTTCGTGCACCGGTTTTAACCCTTTTTCTTTCAATCACGGCATAATTTTCAGAAATTAAAGGTTTCGCGTAACCCCAATCCCAAATTCATCACATGCTATTACTTGTGCATCACTTTGTAACTAGTCAAGTGCCGTGTGCACACTTACCATACATATTGGAATATTTGTTTCTTATTTTTGCTAACGGGCAAATCAAGTGAGCCCCCCTCCCCCCAAACAAAATACCAATTAAAAAAAAAATGTCATCTTTGATATGTTGAAATAATTATTCTGCGATCAACATACTAGATAATATATAACATAACGTATATGCGGTCACCCCGCCAACAAATATACAAGACAATGTGGATGTTCAGGCATCTCGTTCAAATACTAACAAGGAAATTTTCGTGAATGGGGTTTAGACTTAAATTAACGAATATTTTCAGCTTAAGTTTCGATAATAATGTATCCATATTATCCGCTTGATTTTCATTTGTATTTGTATCTCTTTTTATGTTTTGCTTTTTTACTTTTTTGTTTTCCCTTTTTGATTGAAAGCTTACGATGCGGACGGCGATGACGTAAGATGTCGATGGATTGACGGTGAAAGAGGCGAGTGTAGGAGCAATTGCAATGTTCGCCGCGTCTGGCCTATTTCAAAATGGCGTCTACAGGTAGGGTAGTAATCTAGGGGCGTGTAGTTTCGAATTGGAGGGGTCGTCGGACCTTGTAAACCGTATCCTGAAACCTACCCCCTGGACATCGACCCCCGGATAATCAACCCCTGGGTTTGAACCAGGGGGTAGTTGTCCTGGAGGGTGGTTGCCCTATAGGGGGTAGATGTCCTAGAACCCTTACAAACACAATCAGCCCTAGATCTTATACAAGCAAAGCAAGAAGAAAGTTAACAAATTAAACCAAAACAAAATCATCAATTTCTGCATTTTTAATTGCCAAGAATGCTCGAATATGTAATTCAAGATTTACCAATGGTAATGTGGGTTTCATTAAACACACCCCTTTATGTAGCGAAATCCCTGTAGTCAATACCGTCTTATTCTATCTATCTCAGTATCTTCTCCCGGTTCGGAGGTTGAATGCAACATCTCTCCATTTCACTCTATCTTCTGCCATTCTGGTGCACTCTTGCAGTTTTAGTCCACTCCAGTTCTTGACATTCTCTTCCCAGTTGATTCTACATGGTCTCCCTCTACGTCTATTTCCTTCCACTCTTCCTTCCAATACATCCTTTAAAAGGGTTTGGTGCCTTTTAACGTGACCAAAGTATTTGATCTTTCCCTCCTTAACTAATCCTACTAGTGCAATTTGTTTACGTCCTGCCATGTGCAATATCTCTTTGTTGGTTTTCATTCGTCTTATTATTCAGAGGTTAAACAGATTAGAAACGAGAGAGTAGTCAGCTCTCCCCCTCCCAAACCTATTAACAAAGTTACTCTATAATTTAACTAGAGTTAACTTTTTCGTTTCGGCTTTAAAACTACACGGGTGAACATACATATGTAATATGGCAATCAAAATAATAGGGAATCGTCATCAATAGTGATCTGTCAGTTTATGACAGGTTCAGTGACCCAATAAGAATTCTATGTCAAGTGTCAAGTGTCTCTCAAAATAGTAAATATTTTTAACGATCAGGAGACAAATCTTAGAGCCTCCCATCTCCCTTTCTAGAATCGAGAACTCGGCTGCCGCCTCATACTCCCCAACCCCGGTGCCATGGAAGTCGGCTGGTACGCCGTGGCCATCATGATCGAAGACTCCAGCAACGGCGTCGTCCACAGTAAGGTCCCCTTCCAGCTCATGCTGGAGGTCACTGGGGACATGACCTGTTCCAAGCCCGTCATCCTCGGCCCGTCGACGGGCTCCTGTTGGATCCTCCGGGTCGGGCAGACGTTCAGATTTAACGTCACCGCACAGACGACAAACAATGCAACAAGGTTAGCGAATAACCCAATTTAAGCTCCTAAATTCGTTAACAAAATTCAAGGAGGAAGGAGGAGTACGTTGATATGATGAAAAGTCCAATTTTTTGTTTATTTAAATGAGCTAAACAGAAAAGCATATAGAGTGTAAGCTTCTTTGAGAACAAAGTCATGTCGAATCCGTTTCCATGACCACCTGTTCTTAAAGGGCATCTGGGTAAGGGTGAAATGTGTGTTGCAGAGCCTTTTGCATAGCAAGGGCACATGGCTAAGGCATCTGAAGCCTTTTATTGTCAGACCTATATAGACCGAAAGCTTCATTCTCTGATATTGACGGTATCGCAGATATCCTCTGGCCCTGACCGCCTCACAAAGAGGTTGTATGTGTAAGTGAGTGGAGGTTGCACAGTGCTTGTGTTTACTTGATTGCCGATCTCATCGCGCACAGAAGCCTCAAGAAAATGGACAGATAAGCTAAATAATTGTTTTTGTTAAATAATTTGTTGATGTTGTTAGATTTTAGGCCTACCTCTGGGATGATTTAATTCATTTAGTTGTTTCCATGACCTCAGTTTTACGTCCCATGCGAAGTACATGAACTATAGGTATGGTTCATAATCTAAATGAAGTATCTATTATAATTCACCTAATATGCATTTTCTGACTACTGGCAATTAATTTCGGTTTCAGGAAATGCCAACATGAGACTCTCGTTAATAACTTGTGATGGACGTGAACTTTCAAAAGTAAGCCGGCTTTGTCCATTTTGCCTTCAACTTGTCCTCGTCGGTCTCTCTGATTCTTTCCCAAACTGAATCTTCCACAGGATCCGACAAATCGCCACGACCAGCGTGCGTGGAATGCAGAGGAGCCCTCTACGCCAGGTTCCAGGAAACCCATTGCAGGCTTACGTCACAATGTCATGGACACCGGAAGAGAATGACAGGGGTGTGTCTCTCTTCTGCTTCCAGCCAGAAGATACTACCGGGTAACAAAAATAGTGTTTTACCGCGATGTAATAGTTAACAGAATCATAACTACTTTCATCTGCTGTCAAAGGGGGGTGTAGCTTTGCAAATACTGGTTAACGCCATCTACGTCTTCTTTTGGACAACTGTACGTAAACGAATGGACTTGATGGACGGTAGTCAGCAACTTAATCTCTACATGGTCAGCGCGCGCTAGCGTTCGCGAAACAGACCCAAGTTCTTCTCACGCTTCGGTTTCGCGTACGGTTCCACGCACCGGCTGCGGTCGCGTCGTCCGAATTCGTATTATACCCGATTGGCCCCGAGTCAGGCCACGCGGGAAAGACACGTATAGTCTCGTCATGCTACACTCCCTTTAATTTTTTTTTTGTAATGAACATACCAGATATAAAATAATGTACGCGTGCAACCCGCCATCATGATAATTATATGCATGAATATGAGGATATTCGGGCATCTCGTTGCTCGGAATTATCCCTTTCTAAATGTTGCGAGGGGGTGAAGCGAACAACTTAGTAGTAACATAAATATGTAATTTTTATTCGAAAGATATAACAAGAGATTGTATCTTGGTCTATGATTTATATTTCTTTCCCGATTGTCATTAAATAGTGCAATACTGAAAACACCTCGTGGGAAACCGAAGAATCGTTAAAATTGGCCCAATAAAAATGACGCACCGATTGCAGACGTCATCTTAACATAATTATGCTTGTTTTAATGAAATCCCAATTTGTAAGTGGGCTTTGATGATGGGAAACGCTTTGTTTGTAACGTTAACACTGATGTATATTTCTCTATACCTCTGTCACAAAATGAAACCCTCCTTGGTTATAGTAATATTACGATTTTCTTCCCCCTCAAATTCAGGTTGCAAGGAAGTCAAGGATGTATTGACATTTCAGTGGGAGGTAAGATAGAGTTTAGCTTCGAACCACAAATATGCTCACCCCAAGCACTTCAACTCCATACACACTCCTTCGGCCCCCTCCCCCTCCTCCGTATCCCTTCACTAAATTCCTGATAAATCCTGTTTTTATTTGAACCAATGACAGACGAGATGAGTTTTTAATAATGTTGTTTTTAGTACGCCTATTAATATTTTCAGTGATTACAACTTTTGAATGTTACTGTTTCATACTGTCTCTCTTTGTCAACATAATGTCTCTATAATTCCTTTCAAATCTCCATGAATTTTAGATCTGTGCACAGTCATGACTCCTATTATTTCATAACAAAAAAAAAGGAAGAGATGAAAAGCAACAACTGATACTTTCCGACAAATAGGGTTTCCAGCTTTCACCATTTCCAGTTTACATTCTAGTTGATATCCCCTATCAATAATAAGTTTTAACTGAATATAGGGCTCGTTAGCACTGAATGAAACCGTGCATTATGCATCTCGTGTAATTATCATGAATTTGTTAATCGCATTTGTTTACTTGTACTTATATTATCATTTATAATTATTAATAATTGATCAATATTGTAGTTATTTTTGGGACCCCGAGGAAGAACGGATCAGCTTTGTCGATGGATCTGAATCGGATGATACCTCGATCTTTATTTGTTATTTCTTTTAATAGAATAGTCCATGTAAATATATTAGTGTTTTGTTTCTTTTTATGTTATTATGTTTGTACAGTGTGAGTCAAGAAAAAGTTTACAACTAGAAAAAGCGTGAACATACCACACAAAAATGATACTAAATGATTTGGGATAAAACGCTCTTTCACAAGATGTATAATGATTTACTGTTCATAGATGATTTTTTAAATAATCAGCAATTTTCCAGGTGTATTTTTTCTTTTGGCTCACATGGTATTTTATATTTTATGATCATAAATATAACCAACCAATATCCTACCAACTTTAACGTATTTTCACGTCTTAGATGAGAGTGCTCCGACACCGAGTCCTCTCTTCTCCTATCCGGGTGACGGCATGGCAGTCCGTCCCGAGGGGACAGCTTTTGAGATTGTCTTTGATGATCTGGTAAGCTTTTGATATACATCGCAGTATTTTCTTGCTTCTCTTGTTTATAGCCATTATTTATAGTCAGTAGATTCTATTATACTTATTTATGTTTATATTTTTCTTAGTTCATTATTTAGTTTAGTTTGTAAGCATTTTAATGAATGCAGTATTCTTATCTGACGAGTTTTTTAAATTTTGGACATATTCATGTGCTACTCGACCACGAGGGACCTTAATTCCACAAGCCTTGCTTTCAACCAAGGTCATCTCATCTAACGCCATATTCTGTCAACTTGTAATATATTCATGTCATATTTGTAATGCGTGTTATGAAAGAAAGATAAATAAAACTGGAACTGGAACTTATACAAGCGTCGTGTTCATTAGACGAATCTTCTAGCAGATGATTTGTCCTGTTTAAATTGTATCGATTCGCTGTACTTCTGTATGTTTGTTCTTTGACATCTGTACGTCTCATTTCTTACCACGTATAGCCTCTTAGACATACGCCTATCATCGTATAGGCAGCAAATTGACTAGACATTTTGTTGTCCAAAGCTTAATACGAAATCGTAAGTCACACTCCGTGATCGGAGGGATACCATGCGTGTTACCAAAATGTCCGGTAAAAGGGAACTTTTCACGCACCAAAGTTCGGCTCGTAGTACACAAAAGCCCGTTTTAAACACCGGACTTAGGTTTTTTTTTCAAAGAGGGTACATGCATATGCGTACCCTAAATAACACTGAGTGGGGGGGGGGGGGGGGCGGGCTTTTCCCCCTTATACACAAACCGAATGAACAGGAAGCAGAGATAAACAAAATCGGTGTCCACTTCAATGTGAGCCTATCCCTGCGCTTATATACAGATCTGGGCCCCGTTGCATACAACTTACTATCGATGATGTCTTTGCCATCAATGGCTACTACCATGGTAACAGGGTTCAACAGCCAATCAAAATCAAGGTTTCCATTGGTAGTTACCATTGATGGCAAAGTTACCATCAATGGTAAGTTTTGTGCAACAGGGCCCTGAACAGCCAATCGAGATGATATATCGAGAAATGGAACCCAGATTATTATGCTCTTTTGGAAGATGTAATACAACCACAACAGTCTGTGATTGATCCAGTTGTATTGAGTGTTTAAGGATATGAAGATTCGTTTTTGGCACAACCATGCTCGAATTCATAGACTTTGTTTCCTTCATATTTTGATCACAGATAGCCCGCCCCAATCTGATATCCGAGATCCGAATCCTTCGGGCCGACGACCACTCGACCCTGGTCCACTCCGTCAAGGTCGAAACCGAACCGGGCGACGGCCTCATCTACGACTACAACGCCATCTTGTTTAGCGTCCCCGATGGTCTGCTTCACGAAGGCACCAACTACACCCTCAGCCTGCCCGAAGGTCTGGCGAGGGGATTCAGCACCTGCGAGCCCTGGTCAAAACCGGCCGCCTGGGACTTCTACATAGGCACAGGTAGATTTGAAAGTGGCTACAGGGATTGTTACCGGGGAACAAGCGAGATGAAAAGTAATTCAAAGTTGAATGTTTGAGCTAGATCGCTTGAGTCGCTTGTAGTCATGCAAAATCAAAAGTAGAAAAATTTGGAATCCTGAATTTCTTAGTCCATAAATTACCGGAGTATGACGTTATTAGATCGCTTGATTCAATTTTCGAGATTGCAAGAGGCCCTAGAGTAAAATAAATTTTCTTATCTGCAAACAATATTACTGGTGAATGGTCAAGAGTTAATCAGCTCCTATATCGCTTGCATTGTTTGGAGTGGCTTTGTCTAGTGCTACAATGTAGAGACCAGATTTCATTTGGATACTAACTTTTCTTTTGCCGCCTCTCATAATTATGAATTCCTAATCCGTCTCTGCCAAAGAGAGCATGTGATAGGCTTTGCATATCAGCGAAAAAGACGTCTCCTATTGGTTGGAATGTTTTAAAGCGGACAGTGGCGCAGGCTTGCATTATCATGAAGCTTCAACAGTGAACGAAAATCTATAATGAAATATAATTTAAGTCGTTCAGTTTAATAGCCATCAGTTTCAGCACACCTTTTTCAATATTACAGGTAAATGGCCGAGAGTAAGCTCGTCTAACGCCCGATTGTTTTGCAGTGGCTTTTTAGTGTTACAATGTAGAGACTAGATTTCAGATGGGCACTAACTTTTATTTTGCCGCCTCTCATATGAATTCCGTATTTAAGCGATTAGCAAAAATTAATCACCAGAATTAATTCCTAATCACTGATTTAAATATCAAGTTTTAATTAATTTTGATCAACAATTACTTATGATGATATTTTAAACAGAAACAAAAGCCAACTACATTCTTTACGCCTTCAACACCAAGTTCCCTTTCAAAATGCATAATTTTGTTAGACCATAAAGAGGGCGTCCTAGCTTAATTTGTTTACATTGAAGTTGACACAAGATGAATAGATTTTTATGCGAGAAGAAGTGAGACCAAAACGAGAGATTGCTCAGCATCCTTATGTTTTTATAATATGAAATTATGGCAATATCTTTGATAGAAAGGTAGGCGAAATAAATATTCTTAAAAGGCTTAGATCGTCTTTATCCCAATTCTAGTAATGTATTTGCTTGATCCCATATAAGCGATAAGCAAAAATTAATCACCAGAGATCGTACTTGATGTGCCCGTTAACGACACTACCTTACGATCAACAGGGATGTGGGGAGGGGATGTTCGGGTGGGGTGGGGCTACTATGGCAGATTTTTATTTTTTTTTATTTTAATCAATATGTATTATGAACTTCTAAAAACAATAGCGGTTGGACTGCCTGCGAGAAACAGTTAATTTTGTAAATACTGGAATGACATGAAAACAAAGTTATTTGTTTTAAAAGTTTGATAACCATCAATATCTATTTTTTCTAAAGACAAAGGCCTAAAAAAATATTTAAAAAATAAAATGCCATGGTGGTAGGAAGCTTACCTTTAACAGAGTAGTCGAAGAGATGCTAATGTTTGCTCGACATCCCTTTATACGGTTATGTCAGTTTTTCGATTTTTATCTGTTTTATATGTGGTTCTCGTATCTTGCATTCATTTTCTTGGTGTGCCTCGGGAAAAGGTTTTGGAGGCTTGAACATGTATTGTTAAGGGGCGGGAACTTGAGCACCCCCACCCCCCCCCAAAAAAAACAACAACAACAAAACAATAGAACCGATTCGATGTTGATTTGCTTTATTTCTTATAGACTCGAAAGGGATCACGCGTCCTCCAACCGACCGGTTCCTTCCGCGTCCGCAATGTTTCGGGACTTTCATGCAGATCTTCGTTCCGAAGACAATGGTCCCATTTGAAGACCCGAACAACATGCACTTCAATGAACCAACTTGTGTCGGGCAGGAACACAATGGGACCCATTTTGTAATGGGGACCCACTACCAGTATTGTGGAACCCAAATCGTAAGAAGTCAATCTAATTATCTCAAATCTAAATACGGTAACGGTATAATATCCCCTTCTTCATCCCTTCCCTCTTTGTTCCATAATGTGATTTACCCTCTCCCCAGCCACCCCCCCCCCCCACTTTTAGTACTTACTTCTTAGTACTCAAAAACTTTTGACAAGACTTTTTTTTTTAAAATTTAAGCTCTTAACTGTATTAACTAAATAAATTTACTAAAATAACTAACTTGTTACCTAGTTCTTATATTGTTACCTTACCTTGTTATCTTATGTTTCATAATTTCACTTTATATTTGTTTTCTTGTCATTACTCTGTTTAGTTTTAATTGTATCAATATTGTAAAGCGCTTTGATATAAATGTTTTATGAAAAGCGCTATATAAGTAAAAGTTATTATTATTATTATTATTAATCCATTCTAATGTTTGCTCCGATTCAATGAACCAGTGTAGGCATATTTGAAATATCAATCTACCTTGTCATTAAGTACGGTACTTGGTATATATATCTCAGGCCCAAGTATTTTCCCCTATAAAGAACGATAATGAAGACTGTATAACATTAAAATCCCTCTTTTAAATATGATAAGCAAAATCTCGTTGATTATTTTTGCCAGGATGCGGGACGTGGAAAATCAATAATATCCAACACAATTCGGATAGCCCCATTGACGGTTCTTGGACACCCGTCGGTTACCCGGCACAATGCCATGGCAATCAACGTGATCTGCGAAATGGATAAGGATAAGATAACGTTTGTCGAGTTCGACGCGGATCTACCGGCGGTGGTCTTTAACCGAACCGGCCATGGTACTTTCAATTTTTCCATGAAGATGTACGAGGATGAAACCTATTTCCGAAAATATGTGTAAGTCTCGAAGTGTAACCCTCCATAGGTTAACCCTAATAGGGCCGGGCTATTTGAAGTCTTAGTAGGGCCGGGGGGGCATTATGGCCCCCCCCCCCCCCTGAAGATCTCGGCCGCGAAGCGGCCGATCGCCGCGAAAATTTGCACGCATGTCAAGTGAAGTGTAAAGAATAATATGATAATTTCAATTTTTTGAAAAATTCACTCATTTGCATATTTATGGTAATTTATGCAAATAAAGTCATAAAAATTACATTTTTACCCATAAATCATATATTATTCATTTAAGCATTCTTTTTCACTAGATATATTCATTAGACCATTCTGAATAATAATACGACAAAAAATTTAGAAGAGCCAGCTTATTTCTTATGTTATCCCTTGTTTTGATAATTTCTTATGTATTTCATTGTTTTTTTAACTTATGTATTTCATTGTTTTTGTTGTTTTATTTCATCTTTTACTACAATTTAACTATTTTGGCTCCCAAAACAACCACCTAAACTTTAAACAAGACCCAATAACCCATGTTTGATCTGTTTTTAGGGAAAATGACTTTGCCATACGTTTTGTACACAAATCACGAAAATGAGCGAATTTCAGGCTGACATGCAAAGACAAAAGGTCACGTGACCTTGTAACCGTAGGTCCGATTTTCAAAAAAATTATTTTAAAAGTTGCGCAAGACTCGAAAGAAAAAAGTCAGCGAGGGGCGGGGCGCCATCCATATGCGTTCCCGAGCAATCAGAAAAATTGTGGAGGGGGGGGGGGGGGGCCATAATGGCCCCCCGGCCTTATTAGGGTTAAAACAGAAAGGAATTAGACAGAGAGAGATAGATAGACAGAGAGAGATAGATAGAGAGAGAAGTGGGGGGGGGGGATTGTTCACTCGAAAGAATGAATAGAAGCTAGGAGAATTTTAAAAAGAGATTATATTCAAATTATGAGTTTGCCTACATAATCTCGACTGTGAAAACAAGTTTTTAGTTGCTTGTGTTTTGGATTCCATCCTGGTGTAACAAACTGCTAGAGTTTATAGGAAATAATTCCACGCTTTCCTTTTCTGGTTATGGAATTTTGATTTTGTTGTAATATGCGAAATTGACTGAAGGAAAGTGACTTATTTGAACGAATTATTGAACGAATGATAGAATAAATGTAATGAAAATTGATTGAAAGAATGAACAAATGCAAGAAAAATTATTAGAGGATGATTGATGAACTAAACATTATTATAGACGTTTGATTTGATGAATGTAAGAACGATTGATTAATTGAATGTAAGAACGATTGATTATATTGAATGGATGAATAAACAAACGATTGAATGAATGCACAAATGAATCAACGACTGAAATAATGAAAGAATATTTGAAAGAATGAACGACTGATTGTAATGAATGAAGGAATGAATGAACGAATGACAATGAATGATTTAAAGGAATGAATGATTTAATTGTGTGAATGAATGATTTAATTGTGTGAATGAATGATTAAATATGAATGATATGTGGAATGAATATATGAATAAATGAATTAATTAATGTTAGAATGACTGAATGAATAAATACAATATTGTAATAGTAATAGTATAAATGAGTGAACGTTTGAATGGTCTTAATAAATGACTAAAAGACGAAATTAATGAATGTGGTATGCTTATTAATTTGAGCCTAGTAGCTCTTGTTGGAATGCTCCCAAGGGAGTGGAGACAGTGCATACATTGTGTGTGGGCAAGCCAGAATCCGATGACCGGGGTAATAATGTACAACGCTTAGAAACTCAGACATTCCCAACGTATTAAGCGCTATATAAGCAAAAATATTATTATTATTAATGAATATATAATGTTTTACTTCGATTTAGATACACCGACTACCCACTCGAAGTCACGCTTGAGGACAGATTGTTCTTTGAAGCTAAGGTCATCCTGGATGCCCCTCAGACCAACACGTTGCCAGGGCAACGCATCTTCTTGAAATCTTGCGAAGCCACGCCTACTCCTAACCCTGCCGACCGTTTGTACTACCGGTTCATTGAAAATGGGTAATCAAACAACACATAACTAAACTATATGTACGGTGTAAATATCGCGATGTTAAGAAAAAGGGTTAATTTTAAAGTAAAGTTAGTAAAATCACAATGGTTTGACCGTACAACTAATGGCTTTACATCAATTTCTAGTAGGCCTACGATGTATTCGGCATTATTTATCTTCTGTCTTATTAGTTCTGCATACAAAAACAAAATATTTGAAGAAAAAAAAATGTTTTGTACTTCTTTATCTCGTCATTCATCCCGTCTGCATCTTCTCGTTGATAATTTACCTGATCCATTTATATTTTATGTTGAAGATTGATGAAACCTATTTTTCAAAAGAAGGAATCCAGTTCATATATATTTGTAACTCCATACTCTATTTGTTTCCCTTTTTTAATAAATTAGCTGTGCTTTGGATGATACGGTCCAGTTTGAACATCAAGCTCGTCTGAAGACCCGATTCTCAATTCAGTCCTTCGCTTTCCTCGGCCACTTCATGAGCGAGTCGGTACGTTACATGATTAAATTGTGACTTAATACCCGACAAGAAGTTATTGTGCCATGAATGTTTGTACAATTTTGCAGCGATTGGTATCACTTTATAAGATCAGTTGATGTTATTACAAACAATTACATAAATAGTTACAATTTTGCAAATTGAAGTTTCAGGAAGAAGAGGCCTATCTAAAGTTCACGAAATTATGCTTACAGAGAATGTTTCATTTCATTTCTCTCAGAAACCTGTTTTATTGCACAAAATATGGGGCCTATACGCCTGTGTAGTACAGACAGCTCTGGTAATTTTAATTTTGCATGTTTTTCCGGCCTTATAATCCTATATCACTTCACTCGGAAATTTATTCATAAAGCCTTTAAGCCATACTATTTTGTTAACTTTAATCCAAGACGTAATATTTATCTCCTACTAAAACCGGTCTATGATTCAAAAGCTATACGCCCTGATGCACGGCAACTATTGTCTAATCGCAACTCGCATGCAATCTCCCCTCTGTACTATTAGCCAATCAATATCCGTCAGACTCGATGTATTCCGAAACGACGATTCTGATTGGCTTATTAAACCAATGTCATTCTCTTCTGCTATGCATCTTCCTTCAACGTGAAATACAGCTTAGGGAGAATGGAAGCTTCAATTTTATTTCTTCATGTAATCTCCCCCCTGTGGTTTTAACCAATCAGTATCCGTCTTTTAACAAGGTGCTCTGAAACCTCGCATCTGATTGGCTAATTGGAAAAATCCCATTCTTTTTCGTTGTAGATCTTCGTTCACTGTGAAATACAGCTTCAGGATAATGCAAGCCTGCGTCACTGTCCTCTTTACAACATTCCAACCAATAGGAGACGTCGTTTCGCCGATACGCACAGCCTATCACATGCGCTCTTCGGCACAGACGGACCAATCAGAGTTGTTAAGGAGAATGGTCGTGGAAAATCGTCCTCCTTAATAGGTGGGAGCAAATAATGACATGTTTTCTCTTTCTTTTCTTCCTCCCCCTATCGGCCTATTCCTACTTTTCCTATTTGCATTCATTTAAAAAAAAAGAAGAAGCTTATCTGTACTAGTTTATAGGAGGGATTAGACCATCCTGCAAGGTCACTCCACAGGTGGTTATCTAATCAACTCGGCTCTCAAATAACATACGAAAAAGAGGATCATGGGGGATCAATGGTCACCGATTAGGTATTGTTTTCTATATAGAGGGAGCAATTACAAGTATACAGTGTGGCTTTAAAATAGGTGATAGAAAATGGAACTATTATGCCTTCCTTTGTTTTGCAATCATGTTGTGTAATTGTTGTTCTCTCTCTCTCTCTCTCTTGTCTAGATAATAAGAATAAGACCCTATCCCAGAGTCCTCTCGGCTCCATCTATGTCTCGGTGAGCGCCCTCATCATGTGCCTCGTCCTCGTAGCTCTTCTCGTTTCCATGGTGACGGTGATGCGAAGACTCAAGATCCAGAATCGGAGGTTGGGGAAGTTCGTGGGTCGCCCCGGCATCTCACTAGAATCCATCACGGAACGTTAGAAATGCCGGTTGAACATAAGGCAACAGATGTCGGCCAGAAGGAAGATGGTCAGAATAATTTGTCAGTTTTATGGAAAAAAAGGACACTTCGCCAATGGTTATAATGTTCATTTCGAGGTTTGAAAATAGGGCAACGGATGTAAGAAGATGGTCAGAAGAATTTTGTCAGTTTTATGAAAAAAGGGACACTTTGTCAATGACTATAATGTTCATTTCGCGGTTTGAAAATAGGGCAACAGATGGTAGAAAATGATATGAAGAATAAAGTCAGTTTTATGGAAAAAGGACACTTTGTCAATAATGGCTATAAATTCATTTTAGCGATGAGGTGACGAATGTAGGCCCTACTCGATTAAGACTTTTATTTATTCTGTTCGTTTTCTTAACAGGTGGAAAGATTTGCAACGAGAACCTGAAGGGAGGCGAGACATTTCTGTCCAAGAGAGAGAGAAGGGGGGGGGGGATACATTCTAGTAATAACTTTGTCACTCTCAGAGTCTCAGTAGTACAAATCGACCACTACTTTTGAGTGGGTTCAACATCATGATAATCAGGATTATAATCATTATTAATATGACTCCAAACAGTAGATTTTTACTCTTTTGAATCGAGAAATTAAATATGTTAACACTTGACTTGAGTTTCGGTGATGGAATTGCGTTCAGAGAAATTCTTTGGACCACAAATAAAAACAAATGAACAAATTAATCCATCTTCGGATAGGGGAGGAGGGTAAAGTAATAAGGATTTAAACAATTTGCGCCTTGTATTTGAGTGTTTTCATTACTTTGGGATGAATGAATCTCAAGAATTGGAGAAAAAAATTGATAATAGATTGAATCAACCATCGACAAGTACCTGCAAAATCCGTCGTACTCGTGCAAGTAGCGCGAGTGACATGCTTTCTCGGTAGATATTCAATGCCAAGTAACTTGTATATAAAGTGATTTAATACTAGCCACCAAGCCTTATAAAATGTAAAATGAACGGATATAAAGGTATAATTAAATTTCTAAATATTATCGTTGCCAGTATGTGACTATACTTTAGAATACTAGAGAATTAACAAATTTGACAATCTATTTTTGCATTATTTGGCAGTTGCCGACCTGGATATTTGTGTTATTGGTAACACTCAAGGAGAGAGGAAAAATAGAGGTGAATGCAAAATAAATGAGAAGAGGGGGAGAGAGAGAAAAAAAATAAGCGAGAGTGATAGCGAATGAGAGATAGGTAGAGAGAGAAAGAGAAAGAGAGAGTGAAGGGGGGAACTTAGGAAGGGGAGGTACAGGAAGCAGGAATTAAAGAGATAACAACAGTACCAACAACAAAAAAAGAGATAATAATAATAGAAAGAGAGAGAGAGAGAGAGAGAGAGAGAGAGAGAGAGAGAGAGAGAGAAGGGGGGGGGGGCAGAGAAGTAGAAAACAAATTTGGAAAATATATTACAGTAACTTAATAAAATCCATTCTCAATAACGGTGATTTTTTCAATAATATGTCAAATGAGTTTATTACACAAAATAATAGATTTTTACTCCTCTGGAATCGAGAAATAAAAAATGATGTTAACGCTTGCCTTGAGTTTTGGTGATGGAATTACGATCAAAGGAATTCTTTGGACCACACATAAAACCAAACTAAAAAAAATTAATCCACCTTCGAGGTGGGGGTAGGAGGGCAAAGGAATAATGATTTAAACAATCTGCGCATTGTATTTGAGCGTTTATAACCTCAATGGGATGAATCAAATCTTAAGAATTGGCGAGTTTTTGAACCAAGTCATGGACAAGTACCTGAAAAATCAGTCGTACTCGTGCATGTAGCGCGAGTGACATGCTTTCTCGGTAGATATTCAATGCCAAGTAACTTGTATATAAAATGATTTAATACTAGCCACAAAGCCTTATCAAATGTAAAATGTAACTGATAGAAAGGTATAATTCAATGTATAAATAGTATCATTGCCAGTATGTGACTATACTTTAGAATACTAGAGAATTAAAAATTTGACAATCTATTTTTGCATTATTTGGCAGTTGCCGACCTGGATATTTGTGTTATTGGCAACACTCAAGGAGAGGGGAAAAAAGAGGTGAAAGAAAAAATAAATGAGAAGAGGTGGAGAAAGAGAAAGAAAAGAAGAGAGAGTGTGAGATAATGAGAGAGAGAAAGAGACAGAGAGACAGAGAGAGAGAGAGAGAAACAAAGAAGGAGAGAACAAATTTGGAAAATATATTACAGTTAACTTAATAACATTTAATTGTCAATATAATAGCAATTTTTTCAAATAATATTTCAAATGAGATTTATTAAAAAAATAAAGTATTATCTTACATTGCAGAAATCTCAGTATAGGAAAAATGTGATTTAAATATCGCTTTTTTAATTTTCAAATACAATTTTTTTTCTGTAAAGATTAAATCGCTAAATTAGAAGAACAAAAAAATCATAAAAATGAATAACTAAATCTGGGAGCATGAATTTACATTTTTGTTACTTCTTACATGTACATGTATTCCTAAAATACAAGAAAGAAAAATAAACTCATTGATCATGATTTCATCTACCAAATAAGGTAAAAATATATTTAAACATGTAGGCATCAGCTACATTAAAATAAAAAAACCTGTTACAAAACACAAAAGTTTCTTTTTTCTTTCTTTTAATGAGTACATGAACCTGCACACTAATACATTGCTCCCCCACCACACAAAATCTCAATCGGGAAAAAAGCCTCATTTTGAATTTGTCTATTTTGATACAAAATCCTGATAATACACTACATTCACAATCCAATACTCCCAACTTCAAGAAGAAAATAAGGAAAAAAGGCAGGCCTGTGTCTGTATTGATACTGATACCTACATGTACCCAATTAGTAATACAGTGATAATATTAAGACAATTTTTAATGATAATTGGGGTTTGACTAGCCCACAACACTGACATTATTATGTGTAGAAATTGCCATCTGCCCAATTGAGTAAATAAGCCTAGAATTCAATGGAATGTATGTGTCATTATTTCAGGCTGCCCCTGGAAAGCTTGCTTTCTTTGTGCCATGCAATGCAAATTGTGTAGCATTTTTATAGACCAGTTCATGGTTAGCACATGGCCCAAATGACCCGAAATATCCACAGATCTTCAAAACATGAAGAGGTCCCACTTTGTACATTTTGAAATAGTCACTCCTACAGCGATGGAGGTGCTACATAAATAGCTTTTGTTTCCCCTTTTCAAAGAATACTTCCACCTGTGTATCATAAAGTGCATGCCCTGTTTGTGCATAAACGAATAATGATAACATAACTTTCATGAGCACGTATTCAGTATTTTGTCTCTGTGTATTTCACAATTCGGTCTGTAATGACCTTTATCTGCTCATGCTCAGACTGCAACCGGAACTGGCTTATTCAAAAGATGCAATATCATTCACGGATAAATATCAATATAACAGTGATGCCTTTTTGACTATAAAGGATGAAACTCAAATACACATACATTGACGTACAACAGGGCATGATATTCTCAATTTGTGTAAAGTTGTCAGGAAGACTGTATATTTCAGAAATATTGGTAGGTATATCTCAGTCCTGTGAATATACAATACTGTATTGCACACCAATACTATCTACTATAACCCAAAGACCATTATATTTGTAAAGTCCTAGACCCATACAGGGGGCATACATGTATGTGCCCACCCCTGTCAAATGTCAAAAATATTAATAAAAAGGGGGATGGAATAAGTGGCAATAGGAATAGGGTTAAAGCAAAGTTAAAAGAAGATGACAACCCCCCCCCCCCCCTCCTCCTCACCCATCACTTGCTGGCCTAATTCTTTGCATTTTATCCACCTACTTTTATAAACCCAATGCGCCCCCCCTCTACAGTTCCATGTAAAGGAGGTTCCATGCTCTGCAATGCAATGCAAAGAACCTAAAATTACCAAACAATCTTACAAAACCAATGTGCGTACAAAAGTTGATACAGTTGGTTCCACATTATTGTATTCCTCGTTAATGACTGTCACTGAACCGGAGTGCCTTTAACGACAAGTTTAATGAATCTCTATTAACCTTTGCTGCTGAACAGCCAAGGAACGAGTAGCCGGCAGACCGCATGTTTCACCAGCTGATCAAAAACGCTAACAATGACTAGTCTAACTAGCATGTGCTAAAGAGCGGAGTAAGAAGATGTCAGACCAACGGTCCATCTCGTTGAACTGGACTGGTCTATTTTCTGACCGATTTAAAGCCTATCTGCACTAGTTTGGCCAGGAGGGATTAGACCTCTCTGCATAGTGCACTGACAGGTGGTTATCTCATCAAAATCAGCTATCTATTAACATAAGAAAAGGGAGACCATGGGGGACCATCAGTCACCGATTAGGCATTATTTGCTATGTAGAGGGCGCAAGTAGATATAAGTAGTGCAGTGGGGCTTTAACTTAACAGCCCCCCAATACAAAACAGCTGTCATATTGAGACTGGTTTGAAGTGGTTCTGATGATTTTCCAATGTAGACTGGGTTACACAATAGTCAAAAGAGGAGTAGCTTTAAGATAAAGGGGTCGAAGTAGCCAATGTAATTGCTAGTCTTCCAAAGACAAATACATAATAAGAATATGAAAGAATAAAGTGAGTGGGAGCAGCAAGTAGGTCATGGTACACAAAGTGAAATGCAACATGAGCCCCTGCACTTGCTTCTCCCAGTACATTTCTATCATAAAATCTCTACATTGAGTATTGCACGTGAGAGAGCATTTACATCAAACAATTACAAACAAAAAAATTAAGAGGTTGAATATGTTGTGACTAAAAAGAATGCATGAATGTAGTCTGAACGTAAACTTTAAGGCCTAAATTCACAAAGGAGGTTTAACTTTAAACTCTCATTTACATAACCCATAATTAAAAAAATTAGCGCAAAATAAGCGTACCCTGCCTTGAGCGTGTCTAATATTGGACCTCTGACTGCGTCACGCTTATTTTGCGCTAATTTTAGACCATGGGTTTTGTAAATGAAGATCTAAACCATGGGTTAAATTTTAACCTCCTTTGTGAATTTGGCCTACAAGTATATCAAAGAAACCAAATAACATTAAAGGAAAATACTAATTTACAAGAAAGAATGTGAAATGGGCCATTAGAATGACATATGAAAAATGTACATGTCCAAATACAAATTCTGCAATCATTATCATACAAAAACAGTACAGGTATAACAGGTGGTGCCAATCACAAGGATTAGCCTTCAGTTTTACGACCTACAGGCTTTACGTAGTGCTCTGCACTTTCCACCATTTGGAAAAGATATTTTCTTACATTTCCCTCAACCGCAGACTCTCCAAGAGACTAGGGGTATTTGTTGATGGGACCAAGGGTTTGCTGTGTGCAAGACTTGTACACCCATTGATGGTATTTCCAACAAGACTAGTGTCGGCGAATTACGACCTACTGCACATGGAAACTAACTTCCGTCTCCCTTAACGATAAAGTTGAGTTCTGGTCATGTGATTGCATTGTGAAAGAAACGGTGTGGAATCTATAAGAAAAGTTTGATCATCTAGTATTTAAGTATTTGTGTGTATTGCAAGGTTCTGGAATCATCAAAATGATAAGAAATTTGGCCAAATCTTGGCAAAGTTACAAGCACTGTACACAGAATGATGTATATGGGACTACACAAGCACATGGCAAAAAAAACCTACCCCCCGATTTTTACGACGTTTCATGTCATATTTAGAATATGAAGGCATTTGAAGAGCCATGCTTTTCAGGGAACATGTTTAATCTGATGTTCTTCCACCTTTGCTTAATAACAATGATAACGCTCACAAATTATTTTTTTCCTCTTCCCAGAACTCAACCTTCTCTTTAACAGCTCAGAAAGAAGCAGATGTGATACTAACAGTTTCACCTTGCTGATCTAGACCCTGTATTATAAAACTTGTTATCAATAACAAATGCTACATTTCTATGGCATATATGCTCTCGGCCAATCAAATGTCAGGATTTCAGTAGCTTATAACAGTTATTGTAACTTGTTATTGATAACAAGTTTCATGAAACAGGGCCTTCAGAGTATGTCCAATGACTGGTCCAATCAGGGAGTTGTTGCTATACAGCCGAGAAATATCAGAATTAGAGTTCCACATAGCAGATTTTAGGTCCTTCCTTTAGGTAGCCGTAAGAAACCAAGGTCAAGAATGGTGTCAGAACAAGAATGGTGTCGCACGAAGAAGGACTTCATGTTGGTAAACTGGAATCCTGTCAACGATTGGTCCAGCACACCCTATGCACGTTCTCAGCCAAGAAAGACATCAGATCAGATGTAGCTATCAGATCATGGGTTTCATGTAAATGATTAGCTGTAACAGTGGATAAAATAAAGAACAAAATGTTGTTTAGAGTCAGAAGGTCGTTACCTCATTTGCTTCAAGTTCAGCACAGTTAAAGCCCTTCTGGCTTTGAATGGGTGAAGTATTATAGGTACTATTGAGTTGTTGAACATACATTTCGAAATATCAGTCAATAAAAGTAACAGGTGGGATATTTGAATATCTTTTTAAACTAACCCATTTCATACCTGCCAGAATTTGAAAATAAGAATTAGGAACTTTTAGCACGGTATGCCTTCAAAAATAAGAAATCGCACTTGCAACTGGCAATACGTGGTAAATCTGTAGGCACTACAAAAAAGCGAATACAAATTCACTGCTCAATCATGCAGCCATTCAACGCACCCAATACGTGAACTCTCAAATCGTGGCACATGATAAAACAAGTTTAATTTGGCTTAAGCATCATTTCCTGAGAGAAATATTCTTATTGAGTGATTTCTCTGTCACATCATACATTCATCTTAAACCCAATTTACTCAATCAGGTAATATTAATAATAGATGTGGAATTAAATTTTTGTTTGAAAATCGCAATGTCTTTCTTCACCACATCATGACAAACTTTATGCTAAATTCGAGGGGAAATGAAACATTAGAATCAACTTGAATGCTGTATTACGTGGTGTTTTTTTCCGGAAGAAGAATGAACAAATACTTAATTACAACGAACCTCCATTTATGTAGACGTCTCATTTTCCTCACTTTGAAACCAAGATCAAAATGAGATCAAAATGAAAAACCTTTGTGTTCAGTCTTTGGAGTGTAGTTGACAGAGATTTTCAACAATGAGGCAACCTGCAAAAAAATATTTTAAAAAATAACGGATTATTCAGAAAAATTGCATCAGGGGATCATTAAATTAAAGGATGAGTCAGACAACAGTTATTGACAAGTTTAAAGATTACTTGGTGAAAAGAAAACACATTTCAGGTAGAAATAAAGAAAAAAAGGTCCTCACATTAATATCTTAACAAGTCAACGCAAAGCGTAGCATCCCCTCGCAGGGCACAAATTGCCTATATACATCAGAACATTGGACTATACTATTATATTACTAGGCAAGGAAGTTAACCACATTTTCACATATATAATTAGGTGTTTTTGCATATTTAATGAGCTATGACCTTTGACCTACATACTCGGAAATTGAACTTGGGCTGTGTTTTGATACCATATACCTTCATATCAAATTTGATTAAAATCCGTCAACCATTACTGAAGTTATCGAACAGAAACCAGATTTGGATATTTAATGAGCTATGACCTTTGACCTACATACTCCGAAATCAAACTTGGGCTGTGTTTTGATACCATGTACCTTCATATCAAATTTAATTAAAATCCGTCAACCATTACTGAAGTTATCGATCGAAAACCAGATGTGTATTTTTTCGCATATTTAATGAGCTATGACCTTCGACCTTTTACCTACGTACTCCAAAATCGAACTCAGACTGTATTTTGATATCATGTACCTTCATATCAAACTTCATTAAAATCTGTCAAACATTATTGAAGTTATCGATCAGAAACCAAATTTGTTACGGACTGACGGACGCACTAACGGAGCACGGACGGAAGGAAGGAAGGAAAGACGGACACCCTCCGACTTCGTCGGCGAGGGGATAATTAGCCTACATGAGTATAATAAATTTACACATTTTGCCAGAAAAGCAACGATCAAAAGTGAAATTATCACCTGCACAACGACCAACCTCTCCTAGCCCCTCCCCCAGAGCCCCCCCCCCCCCCAATGTCCTATGCACTACCAATTTGAGATGGATGGTTGTAAAAGATTACTGTGCAGGAACTACATGTAGTGGTCCAGATAGCTGTACCGATACTGTAAATTAGCGGTCTACAATTTTATTTTAAGAAAAAAAGATACCCTACTGTACTGTCTTTACCTGCTTAAATTTTGCTCTGATCTTCTGTATTATGTCCCAGTACTTGACACTGTTTGGTTCTTCTTGTGGTAGTTCTTTAATGATGTCGATTAAACTCTCAATGATCTTCAAGGGCCTATGAAACCCAAATAAGGGGCAGAGAGAGAGAGAGAGAGAAAGAAATTATAAGGCGACCTGTAGATGATGTTGCAAATGTTTAATAACGGGGTCCAAACATTGATTTTCTAATATATAATGTACATGTACAGAGTACAATATAACCCCTGAGGTTTTCTCTGGAATGTCTTAATTTTTAGGAAATCACATGTCAGTTTTGCATCCATATGATTAATCTGCCAAAGTCAGCCAACTGTCTACAGAAACCGTCATAAGTACAAGTTCACTGACATCCCATTGGAACGCGTGTTAAACTTAATACACACATTTCAATGAGATGTCGATGAACTTGTACTGTTGACGGTTTTGTGAGATCCTGCCCAGGTTAAGTTTCCCGTGTTTTGTATGGCTGATATCGTTAAATGTGAGCAGCTAAAAAATATAACAAATTGTTTCCCATTTTATTTTTTTAAAACATGTTTCTATCTACATTAAATGAAAAGATATTAAAAAAGCTAAACAGTTTTATCCGTCAAATTTACAGCTAATTTGAAGTATGAAACCAAATTGAGTCAGAAAACATAAAGACTGAAATTTTCTAAAGGACAAATTTCACAATGATTAGTGCTATTTGATCCGAAGGAAAAAGGGAAGGCTTTATGTTTGTTGAGTGTCCAGAAAAACAACCCCAAATCAAGCAAAAATTGAGTCAGTGAAACATAAATACTGAAATATTCTACAGGACAAATTTTATGATGGTTAGTGCTTTTTGATGAATATTGTTTGTTAAATCCAAGACAAAGAGGAGGCTTTATGTTTCTTAAGTCTCTGGACGGCGGACGCACAACCCTCAATCATGCAACCATCTTACCTGGGGACGTCTTTGTCACCATCAGGTTTGTTCTTCAGCAAAGCTCTCCATGTGACAATGAAACCAAAGTAGAAGCCCAACTCATCTCCAATCTGCCCTCCTTTCTCCATCCCCATGACTAGGCCCTGCTCTCTCCCCAACTCCTGCCCTTTCTTAAAACCATCCTCATAACCAGCAGCTTGGCATCTTAAGTTGAAAGAGAGAGGAAGAGAGAGAGAGAGAGAGAGAGAGAGAGAAACAAAACAGTTTGTTTATACAAGTTCATTTATTTATTGAGGGATTTTTTTTTATAACACATTCTGGAACAAAATGAGCGGAAGAAAGCTGTGTATTCAATAGTCAGGCTTCCAGTTCCAGTTTGTGCACTAGTATTCATCCTTCTCATAGCAAGATGTGTTCAGCAGGTAATCTGGCTCAGCAATGAAAGCGCGTACCGTAAACTCCACTGTACAACCAATGCGCAAAGTTCTTCGTGTCGTCGTAGCGAGGCCTAGTCCTAGACTACTAGACTCCTAGAGGTCGTTCTTTCTACACTCGAGTTTACCGTCACATTAAATCCAACATGTGGGGCAAGGCAAATTGATTCGGTCAATGTAAACAACGAAACGCCGTGGGAAAATAGCAATACAACGACATGAAAACCAACATACCTCTCTTCCGCCATCACAACACTGTCGAAAATATCATCTTCATCACACATTGAATCGTTATCCTCTTGAAATCGAGCCATTTTTCATTAATTTGTTCTCGGAACTAGATCCCAGATCTACATGTAGAGTTTGTAGCAGGACTGAACTTTCTGGCTATCATTATTAAGGATTCAGGCGAAGTTAGCCTGGAAAACGATAGAATAAGTACTATGGTGTCTTCGAAAAGAAAAACGAAAATGAATGTGTAACATTGGTAATAAAGAGAAGAAAAAATCTTTTAATACTACAGTCTTGAATGTGAAAATAAAACGTGGCATATTATGACAGAGCAAATACCTTATAAACCGGTACGTTTCAGGCGTTGAAAACGTCTAGTTTCAATTTAAAGTTGAGATCATGATACACCAATTTAAGAAAACGCGATTCTACAAATGAATAAAAGTACGTAATTTTAGCATGTTAAGACAATTCTTTAAAAATAAAATTGAAATTGAACTATACAAAAGAAAATTTCTTTAGTTTTAAGAGATTTTGGCTGAATTTTAAGAGTTGCAAAATATTATCAAAGTTTCAACGCTTTTAAAGCATAGCGTTTGATGAAATGCAATTATAAACCGGCAAATACAGGATTTATACGCTCTGTTCTTCCAAAAATCCCAGAAATGCGTTTTTAACTTGATGACCTACATACTTTTAAGCTGAAAAATTGTTTTTTACTTTTATTATGTCACATGCTGAAACTTTGAAGTGTGTTAAAGCTATCGTATGACATTTTAACTACATAATTAAATAATTACCCCCCCCCCCCCAGCTTATTCAGCGGCTGGCTGAGTCATTGCGAAATTCATTTGGGACATAGAACAAAAAAATGTCCTCTTGCCCCGATTTCAACCGCAACAACGATCACTGAATATCGTAGGATCGCATATGCTTCCTATAATGTTCATTTGAACCGAACTTCTTACCCAAACTTTGTATTACCTCTATAAATGCAGTGATTCCCGCTACATACATTTTCTTTTAAGTTCTCAAACAATGGCCCTAATAGAAGATGAAAGAAGAAGAACAACTAATAAAATGAAAAGGAGGAAGTATATTAGCAGAAGAAGGGCAAGAACAAGAAAGAGACTACTGAGTTCATTAACATTGTAAGGGCATTTTCGAGCGAGATAGGCTATAGAAGCGCTGAATGAGTAATTTAAAACCTATTATATATTATGCAAACTTTGGACCTATGCACACGTATACCTTCTTGATTACACGAATGATACTGTTCATAACCTCAGTCACACACTCGCTCGCCGACTCCAAAACCGACCGATCTTGTCATGCAATTAATTGTCTCGGTGTGTAGCCGGTCTGGTATCGGTCTCTTCGGTGTGGCCGGGGTCGGAATGATTTTGTATACTTGGCCAGCTGACATGGGACTGCAATTAACTACGCGAAACATTATCCAAACAAAACATCAACGCGGCCGTATCGTATAATCTTCGAGTTCTAGCTCCCCGCAAAGCTAATTCTTGCTTGAATTTAGAGACGGACGATGCATGGTACAAGATTAAATGTGATCATTTTGCCTACGGTATTTGAAGCGTGAAGTCAACGGTAACGGAAACTCTCTGATGTAAGTAGACGTTAATCTTCTTTGTCGTTGCTGCGTGAATGAATTGTTTGGTTGATCTCAGGGTTTAACAGAGACACCATAGTAATATTCATGTATTTCACGGAGATCACACTCGTTTATTGTACCCCAAATTTCAGTTAAGCAAGGATTAACCGGTTGCCTTCGGTTGCCCATCTTCAGTATTAGGATTGCGTTGAAGCCACGCAAACTATAAGACTGTTAAAATGTAATGGTTCTGTTGGTACTTTTACCAGTTCGGGAGTGATTTTACATCATATTTTTGCAGTCTGGGTAAGTTGTCTTCCTTCTTACTTAGAAACAGAAGTGTAGAAAGTCGGGCTATTGCGAAGGGATACGAAGAGTAGATAAATGGACAGAGAGATAGATAGGGAGATAGGTACGTAGGTATACCAGAGATAGTACATGTGTGTGTGTGTGTGTGTGTGTGTGTGTGTGTGTGTGTGTGAGAGAGAGAGAGAGAAAATCAATAATATTACGTTTTTTTACCGACTTTAATTTCATAACTATCTTTTAATCTTTAGCAAGCCTGTCTTTCCTCGTGGGAAGGTGAACATGTTTGCAATGGCATAAATGTCATAATCATGAAACCTCGCATGGAGAAAAATTAATTGTGTATCGATTGGTTATCTTAAGAGCGCAATCAATGATTGATAAGATCAAAAGAAGGACATTCATACCACTCATCCCCACGAGAAATTTCTCCTACCCTCGATTTTCTTTAATCGAGTGATATGACAATTATATATTGATAGGTTTTGAATGTCATTTATTATTCATAATATTTGACAGCCTACCTGAAGAGTCTCTTAAAGGTAGTACAAAGTTCTAGTATGGGGTCATGAATTTGGTTAAAATGAACATATTTGAAACAAAATGCGATCCTACAATATTTAGTGATCGTTGTTGCGGTTGAAATCGAATCTTAAGTGATGTAATTGTAAATATTAAACTATTTTCGTTGTTTAGCTCCCTCTCAAGGTCGATATATTAATTTAGCTATAAAACAATGTTTATTGAATAAATCGACCAATTGGCTATTTCCGTTTGGAAATTATATATCACAATTACATATTCTGATATTTTTATGGTCGCAGCTACCATTGTATGGCCGTAGGCGCTATTTGAAAATTATCGAAATTTACCGGGAGCACCGGTAAATTTTGATATTCAATTTTTCTCGAAAGTAAAAGTGTTTTAGGGCTAAAACTCTTGTGCTTATAATACATCCACAGAGGCATCCAAATATTTCAAAATTGTAAAGAATCACTATCCAGCCAATTTTCAAAATTTCCCAAAACTTTGTAAATACTTTTAAAGGAAAATTTCAAACCCGTTTTCATCATAATAGTTTTCAAATTTGTAAGCACAATTTATTGTGTGAGTGGGATTTAAAACGGGAATAAGAAATCCTGTGTATATGTTTTTTCAATTGAGGTTATATCCTTTACAAATAATCGAAAGCATTCAGAAATTATACTAGACCTTTCTTTCTCAGCAAGAAAAGAAACGGAATCATTCAGGACCCATAAGGATTCGAAAAAAAGGGATAAGAAGGATAAAAGAAGAAGAAGCTGAAAAGGAATAAGGAGAAAAAGAAATAGCAGAAGAAAAATAAAGTAGAAAAAAATAAGAAAGAGAAAGAGGCAGAAGAAGAAGAAAAATAAAAACATGAAAAATAATGATAATAAGAAGATGGAAATAAGAAAAAGAAGAAGAATAGGAAGAAGAAAATAAAAAGCAAGGAAAAAGTACATCAATAATTATGCTATATAATTAGATTTATTCTAAACTACCACAATTTTCAACAATACGGTGTATGTTTGTGTGTGAGTGTGTGTGGGGAAGGGGGGGGGGTCTGTCTAGACACAACCCCACGATATTCCCCTTCAAAAGAAGTTGTGGCTGGTGTATTTTTGCAGGATCATGCTAAACACTATCATTGTCCGGTTTGAAATACAAACACACATCGCAGTTCTACCATTGTAGGTCCATGGTAGGTCCATGGCTCTAACTTATTTTTTTGTTATAGTAAGCGTTGAAAGTATAGCTCGACCGAAAATCTCTGACTTCGGCGATCTTCTCTTTGTAATCCACTATTTGCACACCAAACATTTTGAGTGTGTTTGATCAAAACCAAGAAGTGTTTACCAGTGGCGAATCGTTGCCTCGTCTAAAAGGCCGCAACAAAATGGGGAAAAGGTAGAATGCATATCAATGAAGAGTTTTATAGGAGAGCAGGGGCGGATCTAGGGGAGGGGGTTCGGCGGTTTAACCCCCCTCCCCCCTTGGGCGACCAAGTGAAAGGGGGGGGGGGGGGTAAAGGGAGAAAAGAAGAAAGAAAGAAAAAAAAGAAAAGAAGGTAAAACAGTAAAACAGCGCGATTTTTGGAAAATCATGGATCCGCCACTGGATTCGCTATAGCAACCACGGACCATTTGAAATGGAATGTAGCATAGATTGTAGTCTTTGTGGTGTTATTTACCAAAAATAAAATGGACTCTTGTCATATTGATATGGTATTATGGCCGTCGAGCCATCTGGTTAGAATGAAAGGGAGGGGACAAACCCGTTGGAGGACTAACAAACGCGTCGAAAGGAATATACAGTGATAATGATATTGCTAGTAATAATAATAATGATGCTAATAATAACACCGATGATAAACGGTAGTAGTAGCTGTACTACTACTAGTAGTGGTAGTAATAATACAAATAAGCCTAATAATGAAAATGATAATGATAATGATAATGATAATAATAATAATAATAATAATGATAATAATAATTATGATAATAATAATAGTAATATTAATATTAATATTAAAACAAATAACAACACCAGCAATAGTAACAATGTTACTGATTTTAATAACCATAATAACAAACAAGAAAAACAATAATAAATTAAATACTTGTAGTATGTTGAAATAATGTTACTGGTCAAGATCATTGTATTTTCATAATCTTACCGCTTCTGAGAAATTGTTGCCGTTTTAATAATTTATTTCAAAGAAAATTATAGCAATGCACGAATTTGTACAATTACAATTAAAGTAGTCGTGGCCAGGGCCCCATTCCACAAAACTTGTCATCAGTGACAAATGACAGTTGTTATTATAAGCTACTGAAATCCTTGCTTCTGATTGGTTATCAGCAGATTTGTCATTGATTTTTTTTTCATTTGTTATTGAAAAAAAGCTTTGTGAAACAGGGCCCTTGGATTCAAGGCTCAAGTTTGTGCATGGAACTTAAATCATCGTGACTTTAAAAGAAAAGCATATTGCCATTATTGATGATATTTATAATATATTAGCAGGCAAAGTAATTAACGAAAAGTTTAGATAAAATATTGATCATAATAATCTATGGGTGATGGGTAATGCTGATTAAACATGAAATGAGAGAATGAATAAATCAACAAATATTTATGAAAATACGGGGGTGTACACGGGGTTAGAAAATTGTTTGCACAATGTTTTTTAATATGTACTACATATTAGGTAAAGTATGATGATTATCATGAATCATTTGTCATAGTGACGGGATAAATCTAAAATAATATTTATTTAAGTGATACACGTTTGCATATCATAGAGATTGTAATCAGTAAATGGGTACAAATTCCATTTATTTGAAAATCGTGTTCAGCACATCCTGTAATCGTAGTATGTTTCGGAATAATCGAGAAACAATACACATTTGCAATCAATCAAGTTAAACCCATATATAGTTAGTCCCAGAGATCCTTTAAAAAGTAGTTTCTTTCATGATTTACTTCCATCTATACGGCTTTTAAGCCAAAATGATAATTGAACTTGAAATCAATGAGTAGGTTTTCCGATTCAGATTTCTTTCTTCTATGATCATAAACGTATTACAAACCTTTGAAAGTATCATACATCACGATATGGCTTTCAAATTGATAAAGTGAAAATCTTAAAGTACAATCATGACGTTTCGTTTACCCCTCACCCTCATCGGTTTCCACGTCCTTAGCATGAATCAGTAGCGAGTGACCCTTCATCAGGTTATGGAAAATTGTCTAGATTAGTCATTGAGCAACAGCAATATCAAAATTAATGTAGAAAAAACTGGGCGGGGATGAACTTTACCCTGGCTCCAAACAAAAACTCGGTTTCAAAATTCCCCCAACCTAAACATTTTGAATTTGCGAGAGCGGGGAGCAGGGAATTCTTTCCATGTAATTATTCCGGGGAGGGGGGGGGGGGGGGCGGTTGAGGAGGGTGAATTATGATCCGAAACGTTCAGAGTTGAGTATGCAATCCACAATCTTTACGCTGGGTGGCCCCGAGGGGGGGGGGGGGGGGGGGGGGGGGCGGCTCCAAACGGCTGCGTCACTACAATATCACAACCTGTCTTTCAATACATTTATAAACACGTAATTGACTTTTGATAACAACTAGTAGATAATAGGATAACATTTCTATTATTCATCTGGCAATCAGACACTTTGATTTCAAATTATCTGCATGTTTTGTTTACACGCGTGTAATTGAACCTCAACAACACCAATTTAGATGATTATGATTCATTGTTTATAGTTATCAGATAATTGGAAATCTTATAAGCTTAATGATTGAACAATATAGCACTCAATGTTACCTGACTTTACTTACCCAAATGCACTTGATTCTTGATACTTTCAATCTGTGATAATCTCTTAGTAATTATCAGGACCAATTATTGATGGGCGTTAATGATCACCTGATAATCAAATGGCAGTTTGCTTGTAATTGTTTAGCAATAACACATTCATTAAAGGTAGTGTACCCCTTTTGCAGCCAACATCAAATTATGTAGAACTTTGCAGGAATTATGAATATGTATGTCCTATCTGTACAATTTAAACGTTAGCAGTGTCGTAGTATTCAAATAATGCAAGGAAACCCGTTTACTTTCTAGACTTCACCGTCAGACAATATTGAGTGACTGACTGATTTTTATCTTCTTTGGTAATAAAATACATAAAATGAGCTGTAAAGGGTACGTGAGCATTTGCTACATCTAAAACCCACTTCTTGTAATGGCCAAAATCAAACTGATTGATTCTTTACACAGAACAAAACGTCGACCGTTCGGTACAAGAGTCTGATAATCCGACTAATAGTGAAACGACCGCTATCGCTAAATTCGATTTTACAACTAACTGTCGTTATTTCCCCACGAAAAGACATTTTCAAGCCCTCTTGTCTTGAGGAAAGTTCTAAGTTCTAAGTTCTATTTTTTTCTTCTTCAAATGCCGTTAAAATTTAATCATTGCATTTTTGGGGCCTGCAAATGGGACATAGTACCTTTAAAGATAAAGTTAAGTGTTGGTCATGCGATTGCATTGTGAAAGAAAAAGAAAAATGGATCAGAAAAAGTTGATCATGTAGCATATAAGTATTGGTGTGTACTGCAAGGTTCTGGAGTCATCAAAATCAGAATAAATTTGGCCCAGTCTTGGTAAAGTAACAAGCACTGTACACAGAAAGGTGAATATGGGACTATGGTGTCGGGCCTACTTACCTTGATTTCCTCATCTTTCTATGCTCATTACTCAGCCAGTATAATTTTCTACCAACATTGTTAGGCTAATTACATTTTTTTTGTAATCTTGAACATTCAGTGTAAGTTTCGTTCGATTCTGTGAGAATTTATTTTTTCTTTTTTTACAAGAACTCAAGTTTATCTTTAACATCGCATCTGAATAGAACATGTCTTCAAATAGATGAAATACGATCAGGCCTGGATACGACACAATGAAACAAAACCTGCTTAAATTGATTAACCCAAAGTTCCCTATTATCTAAGCATAATAAACGGATTTCTGAGCCTTATTATAGTTGAAAGATGGCCCATTGTGATGATTCTATTTTAAAGGATGAACGTTATTTTTTTAATTTTGTTTGTACTCTTAAAAAAAAAAAAATCTTTGTTTGTGTAGTATGGCCTTGATTTAGATAAACTAATAATTGATATTGTTTATTGTGTGTTTAGCATGATAATTCCCGTTTTTCTATTCGATTGTGTATTCCAAAATAGGTTGACCAAACGTAAGCATCACAGTCACCATGTCGAGATCGAACAACGACAGGACGTCGTCGAAGCACACGAAGATGGACCGGTACACGGAGGACCTCAAGTATTCATTGCGATCTCAACTCTCCGAGTCCGTCGGTAAGGGGACACTCCGTACCGACGACATCCTCGCCCGCGGTCACCGACAAATCGTTGCCGACTTCACCGACCCCAGGCAGTGGTACTACTCGGCCACTCACGACTACGTCATCGCTCTCATGCGAGAGAGTCAGAAACAAAATGGTGGCTCGGTATGGGGAAGTGGAAGTCGAAGGCGGGATAGAGGTTCAACGACTTCAAGGCATCATCCGTCATCAGCAACACAATCAAAGGATGTACGACCAGGGAGGAAAAAGGGGTTGTTCGTCGAAATTCTTGCCACAACTTCTGACGATCTTCAAGAAATACGTGGGTCCACTGAAAAGACATCGGACACTAAACTAAAAAAGGACTATATCTCTGGTGAGGGAATAGGCTTGGAAGGCAGCGTGAGTTTAACTCAAACACAGAATTCAAAAGAGACGACGGACAATGGTGAAGACAATGAAATCGCACTTCTTGATTATGTTGCGCCAGGTAGCATCTCACCTGAGGGGAAGTCAAACATTGTAAGCAAACAGGACGCAACCGTTCCACTTCGTGTAAACAATGATCAAAACATTAGCGTGTTATCGCAAGATTGCACCGGATCCGACATACCTTCCAATACGTCTGTCGAGAAATCAAGTACTGAATACCAGGATAAATCTGTTGGAATCCATTCCAAATTTGTAACAGATATAGACAGCATGAGAGAGCCCTACGAAAATGAAGCAATAGTCGATGAATATAACGTAGCCGCCATGGAAACTTACAGGGCATCGAAACAAAGTCAAAAGTCTCGTATCCCCTCGAAGAAGCAGAAAGTTCCAGCGGCCTATTGTGACACACACAGCTATTATCCAGGGAGACTGGAATCTTTTGAACCTATGGGGAAGCGAGGCAGAGCGGGGCCTGGTCTGAAAACCCCAGTATCTCTACCTCAGATTGGGAAGAATATTCAGATCGAACAACCTGAATTCCCAAGGAAAAATCTGTATAAGGTCAGACGTGGTAGAGTTGGGAGTCGCAAACTTAGGCTGCGTCCTCTGACGGGTCTAGAGAGAGTATCCGACAAGACGGGAGACCTTCCATACGTTGAGGATTGGATCAGGAAGCTTCAAATCAATGGGAAAGATCTAGGTAGCGATAAACACCTGGAACCCATCGAACGTGTTGATGAAACATTTCCTTTCAAGTCACAACAGCGCCCGCAATTGGCCAACGCTGTGCACCAACTGATGGAGCTTCCGACTGATTTTATACCTGTGACAGGTTTTCAGCCATTTCAGCCCCACCCGAGTCTCTATTTGTACTCTTTGAAACAGAAGTCAGACCTCAATGTTAAGTTGCAGTATTTGGATATCCCCAAACCTGTCAAACAGCAAACCGATCCAGGTATTCAACAAAAACATTCCTTCAAGGATGACCTGACAAAGGTGAGATCGAAGGTGAATTACATCGAGGACAGGCTAGGGGAACTCTATAAGTCCGAGGCGAATCTGGACAGAATCGTTTCAAGGCAACAAATCAAGCCATTGAAGAAACAGAATGGCAGGTTTATTGGAATCACAACAGGAATCACCAATCGCAATCCGGACTTAAACTCGTCTGAAGAACGTCCCGTTGATCACTCTGGTGCTTGTCTACCTAAGGTTCCTGCAACAAAGGATCATGCTAGCATACCAAGAGTTGCCGATGAATACGATAAAGGACATCATTCCAAGATGAACACTATCAGCTTGGCACTATCTCCGAATGAAACACATTTTGCAACGAGGGATGATGGTCCATCAAACCCGAGTCGGAATCATTGACTCAGGGAGAAGACTTTCATGCAACATCAACGTCGTCGTGGAAACAACCGTATCCAGTATCTCCTGGAAGACAAAAGAGTGGTAGGGCCGTTGAGGGGAAAATTCTTCGCGTCTTTGACAAGCGTGGTGTGGGAAATGACGATCAATATGTAGACCACACAAACAAGGTTCTGAAGGATGATCCAGAAGAGGCCATTGCATCTGTTCAGGAATGCAATGCCTCAGGGTCAGCAATCGATCCCCCAAAACAGGAGCATCATGGTATTGAAACAGGAGACGAAGAGCTAGATGAGGAGAAGACCGGTTCCAGGTTATCAGTACTTGTGCTTGAAGTCCTCAATGATATGATGGATCGTCTTGAGTTACCAGCAGATATCAGTGATTATGGTACACTGCCAAGCAATTTCGGTGCCGGTGGGGCCTCATCAACCGAAGAAATCCCAGTTCAGATGGCTCAGGATACATCAACACTCGAAGAATCGCAAAGTCCGATTAGAGGAGATGGCAATCAAGAACCGATAAATCTAGTGCGCCTTTGTTCATTTTGCGATGAGCCACATGAACTAACCTGAAATATGGACTGTTGTTCTAAGTCAGCATCAGAGAAAGGTTTTTCTTGTTGTTTTATTTTATCTGACTGCTAAGAAAGCCTGTGTATATTTGTACGAAAGCAACCCGGGGACCGACGGCTTTAAGTTCTTTCCGAGGAACTCTTTTACCATGCATACTGCATATGAGTGGAAATATTCTTTTCATGAGCCATCTGAGGGATCAATAAAACTCCAATTATAGCGGAATCCACTCCAACCTTGTGATTGGATTACGCCTTTGAGTTTTGTTTTAACTATAATTTTTTTGCGGAAATTTCCACTCAAAAGAAAATAATGCATAATATATGTTTCAACCCTTAAAGGTATTACAAAGTTTTGGGAAGATTGACAATTGCGTGGATAGGGATTCTTTACAATTTAGATATATTTGGATCCCTTGTGGATGCATTATAAGCACTGGAAAATTTAGCCCCTAAAACACTTCTGCTTTCGAGAAAAATTGAATATAACAATTTACCGGTGCTCCCGGGAAATTTTGATAAATTTCAAATAGCGCCTATACGGCCATACAATGGTAGCTGCGACCATGAAATTTCGTAATATGTAGTTGTGATATACAATTTCTAAACGGGAATGGCCAATCGGTCAATTTTAGTCAAGAAATATTGTTTTATAGCTAAATTGATATATTGACCTTGAGATGGAGCTATACAACATAAACAGTTTATTATTCACAATTTCATCACTTTAGACTCGATTTGAACCGCGACAACGATCATTGAATATTGTAGAATCACATTTGCTTCTAATTTGTTCATTTGAACCGCATTCATGCCCCCATATTAAATCTTTGTATTACATTTAAGTTTGTTTCAAGAGAATTAATCTAAAGAAGCAGACTTATAAAAGACGCAGACCGGTGATTTTTTTTTTTACAGAATCGGACAAAAATAAGTAATGAATTACTGAAAGTTGTGTAATCATATACGTATTGGCATTTTAAATTGGCTGGATCGGTCATGTCCCTGTAATGTGGTGCCGGACAATTTTCGCATTTGTTCCAACACGCAGAATGACTAACATTTTATTTACAAAACATGTATGAATCATGACTGTATTTTTTATAGGACGTTTGATTATATGCTATCCATAACATATGTTGATTAGTGCCCCAAGGGAGAGGGCACTCAGGAGAAAAACTGAAATTAATTTTTCGACACGACAAACTGGAGAATTATCAGCTGACCAAATGGCCAATTTGAGATTCGCGAAAATGTAGTGGTCTCCTTTTTATTTTTAAACATTCACAACTTTCTTATTATTACTATTAGTCCGGTTTATTTCAAACTATTGCCATTTTATACAGTAGGCTTGTGGGTGCACCATGTGAGAGAGAGAGAGAGAGAGAGAGAGAGGGAGGATTGAGGAGTCCTAAAAAGGACTCTGACGCGTAATCTTTCTTGAGGGTTTGTTAGTCCTGAAAAGGACTGTCGGTATAGCCTTGAAAAAGACTGTTGGTTATCTTTCTTAGCTATAGTTCTAAGGAGAAGTATAGCGCTTGGAGAGTGGCGGGAGTTGGCTCGACGTTTCGAACAGGTTGACTATCCGTCGTCAGGAGTGGAGAATAGCTGGCGTGCGTGAGCTTAATATTGTCATTTTGTTTTTCTTATTTTTTCTGTTTATTGCAATGGTTGGATTACCCTTTAGAAAGTGGCCTCATAATCTACGTATAAATGCTTAGAATTAATTGCGTAACTATACTGAAAATCTAAATTTCTTGCCTATCTATAATTTTGTACAAAGTGGAGTTGCGTTCATGTAAAAGCCCTCTCACACTTCTTTGTCTCCTGAAGTATTTTCTTTTCATTTGTATTGATATTTAAATTGACTATTTCTTGCGACTTTGTAAATGTTATCTGAGAGCTTTACGTTTTCGTGTATCTTCGAGAATGTTTGTTATTATTTCCATATTTGATTTAATTTACCTCTAAACATATATTTTGTTTGTATTTCAGAATTTCATAAAGCAGAAAAATATGAGAGGGCATTTCACGTCCAGCATTCGCGACCCTTCATAGATAGTTTTCGCAAGTGCTGACTACTGGGTATTTAAATGAGCTCGCCATCCCGTACTAGCTCGACCGTACTCCCGACGCTGAATACCGTCGTATAAGCTTGGACGATACGCGGAAATTTTCGCTCTGAGTGCGACCCCCGCTAAGATTAGCGTTGTAGAAGGCCGCGTCGCCGGTTGCGAAAACTCGCCACTACTGACGCTGACGGAGCTAATAGTTTACACATTCTGTTTTCACCGACGAGGCATTAAGTAAAGGATTATAAGATTTATTTCTGTATACGACGGGGGGGGGGGGGGGGGGGGGGATCGAACAGCTTTTCATTTGTTTCCATGAACATGAATAAGAAGTTGCAGTGATTTCTGATGTAAGGAATTAATGCCTTTAACTAAAGCCAAGAGTTATTTCTTACAGTTATTTTACATCTAAAGGAAAGGAATTAAAAGAATACACATGTACGCGTTGATTTTGTTGATATTAAAAGTTAATGAGTCTGACATAAATATTAGAAATGTGAATTACTGTGACCCGCCTTGTGATAAGTCCTTCTGGTAGATAGACACAGAGAGGAGAGATAAAGAGAGAGAGAGAGAGAGAGAGGGGGGGGGGGGGCGAAGTGGGGGGGGGGGGGGAAGAGAGAGAGAGAGAAAGAGAGAGAGAGGTAGAGAGAGGGGAGGGGAGAGATAGAGAAACATACATAGAGACAGATATAGAGAAAAGGAGAGAGGAAAGAAAGAGAGATAGATAGGAAGAGAGAGGGAAAGAGAGAGTGGGGATACATATGCTGAAAGTAAGAGAGAGGGAGATAGAGAGGGGGAGAAAGCGAGAGAGAGAGAGAGAGAGAGGGGGGGGGGAGGGAAGAATGAGAGAACTCGTATGCCTGGATTACATTTGGCCTGCGATTAGTCTACGGAGCCCGTATCCTGCCCGTATCCCCTTTTCCGTGCGGCCTCTGTGCGGAGGCAGGAGGCGGCCGTGAGATTTTCGTACGGATTCACGGGCTCCGCAGCCTTTACGATTTTGTTTCGCGAGAACTTAAACAAATTTGAAAAAATCGTAAGCCCGTAGTCCGTATACATGTCGTAGGTGGCATTGCACAATCCCCGCACGGGCATCGCCCGGAGGTCTCGCACTGATTGTGCAGCAAACGTACGATTTTTCGGTGAACATAGGGACAAACAAAAATCGTACATAGATTGTAGACTCGTGGGGCATTCGCACGGCCATTGCACAGCTATCGCAAGGTTGTTGCTCGCTGCCCGTGCACTATCCGTGATATTGAGCATTCAAATTGCACGATTTCCGTACAATCTCCGAGCAGCCTCTATACGGATTTGCCCCGGCCTGCCACCGAGGGCCAATACAATAAATAGCACGATGCTCGTAGATAATGTAAACACAAACATCGTAGCCCGTAGCCTCCTACGATATCTACGAAAAATCGTAGACTAATTTATCGTACGGCGCCCGGGGCAAATGTAATCCAGGCATTAGATACCGCTTCTATTTATAAATAAATAGTAAAACCTTTGTATTAACATACACAATCTAGCGTGATGTAGGTTTAATGATTGAAGAAAGTACAAGTACATTAATGACGTGGATCGTTCAGCCCCAATACAATCATTTCTTTACACCCCCCCCCCCCGCACACTCTCTTCATCTTTAACTTATACTCTTTCTGCCTCTTTTTCATTTTCCTCATATTACTAGTCTTCCGTCCACTTTCTCTCCAATGATCAGCCCAGTTGCTTTTCTCGTTCCTTTACATTTCCTTTTCTCTTTCCCTGCCCCCTCATGTGGTGTAGTAGCAATGCACCCTCACGCATAGACATACTATAATGATATTAAAACTAATGATGATAGTGACAATAAATATAATTATAATAATATTAATCATGATAATAATTACAATACAAATAACAATAATAACAATGGCAATAGTAATAATAGTAGTAATAGCAATGCTGAATAAGAATACAAATTACGCTTTAATAATGATAAAGATAACGTGTATATAAGGTAACGTTGATTAACGAACGTAAGTGGTTAGTGTGAAGACAATATGTCTTTTTTAAAATCAGTATACAATGCCAGTTGAAAAACTATTTTTTGCTCTTGATATAATATAGACGCGGGGCGTTAAATAAGTTTATAAGATGATGACGTGGATCCTAATCAAATGATTGCGTACACGTGACCAGGCATTTATTTTGCCTAATGCGTAATTTGGATAATTACCGGTCATTAGTAAAATCATGTAATAAAACATCATTTAATATAACAAATAAAACATAATTTTATAAAACATATAATACACAGCATTTTGGTTTGGGTATTAGTAAAATTAGCCACATTCGGTACCTTCAAAATAGTCCAAACATCCTCGGCTACCGCCTCGGGCGTGTTAGACTGTTCCAAAAGTACCTTGTGTGGGTAATTCTTACTAATGCCCTAACTGCTGTGTATTATTGTATATTTAAGCATTGTTTCCTAATAGTGACATGTTTTAAAGTCCCTGGTAATGTAATGTAAACGGCTGCTTTAATACCTAAGTAGGGGTGCAACTCAACTTAAATCTCGTCACCTATAATGGACATAATTACGTCACCGAATTATACCTTCTCCTTCAAATTAGTGCTTTGAGCGTATGTAGTGGTGAAGTACGTGTGACTTCATCAAAAAACTATTGTTTTAGAATTTCTCATTTTTTTCCTTTTTTTTCAGAAAGAGCATCAAAAATAATGTCCGAATGTCGAAAACCAATTGAATATATTAAGTATTGGCTGAGATATGACCATCTGAATAAATATATGTCCTATGGGAACCCAGTGTTGTAGTACTCTGGTTCATAACATTACGAGCCAGAGCACTATAACACTGCGTTCCCATAGGACATATATTTATTCAGATGGTCATATCTCAGCCAATACTTAACATACTCAATTGGTTTTTGAGATTCGTATATTATTTGTTATGCTCTTTTGGAAAATGAAGAAAAAAATTGAGAAATTCTAAAAAAAAATTAGCTTTGTATGATGTCACAGATTCGGTACTCTATTGAATAACCCTTGTATACAATATATACATTCAATAATAATGTTCAGAACAATGCAAAAAATGATCTATCACAATAGAAGAAAAAAAAGACTAGATTCAAAGCTACATTTTCATCAAATTTAACAAATTCGCAGTCAAACAACTAAACACTAACAAGACAACGAGAAAACCACACACAGACAACTGAACACTAACAAGACAACGAAAAAACCACACACAGACAACTGAACACTTAACAATTTAAAGCCAAATAACGAACACATCTATTTACATTAAGGCTGTTCAACCGTATAACATATATTTATTTCACCATACGACTGCCAGTCTTGTTATAAATAATCATAATAATAATTTTAAAAAAGTCACGAAATTAGGAGAAATGTTGCACTGTCTGTCAATCCAACATAACCGTCTCAATATTTTGGTATCCGGCCTTTCGTACAACAATTTTAGCAAACTTCGGAAAACAATTGCAGGATATATCAAACACGCTCACACTCGCTTCCTGAAATAAAAACATATTTGCAATTCATTGATTGTTCAAAATAATATTGATTTTTTTCCTTCATTTTGTAAGCCTTAAAGGGATAGTTAAGTTCTGTTTTCAGACCGCAAATGCTATCAAAGTGCATGGTTATTGCTCTTATTTGTTTTATCTAAGACATTTCTAATGTCACCTGACCTGTTTTCTCTGCATGTCAGCCCGAAAAAAACTCATTTTCGTGATTTGTGTACAAAACAAAAGGATATGTCATTTGTCCTAAAAATAGATCAAACATTGGTTATTGGGTCTTGTTTAAAGTAAGGTGGTTGTTTTGGGAGTCAAAATAGTTGAATTGTATTTAGAAATGAAATAAAATAATAAAAACAATAAAACACATAAGTTAAAAAAAACAGTGAAATACATAAGAAATTATCAAAACAAGAGTGCTCTGATTTCCTCCCGTCTTGATTTTGCCAATGCCCTCCCAATCAATCTACCCCAGAATCTAGTGTCCAAGCTTCAGAAGCTTCAAAACGCTGCAGCTCGTATTGTTTCTCTGACCACCAAGCGTACCCACATTTCCCCAGTTTTGCAGTCGCTACACTGGCTCCCAGTAAAAGATCGCATTGTTTTCAAAATTTTGTTGCTCACCTTTCATTGCGTTCACGGCTCTGCTCCTCAATACCTTATCTCTCTAATCCAAAACTACACTCCTGCAAGACCTCTACGCTCATCCACTTCCAATTTTCTTGTAACCCCCAAAATTACCAAAACGTGGGGGGAAAGATCCTTTGCATACTCTAGTCCTAAATTATGGAATGGCCTTCCTGAAGACATCAAAAAATGTTTATCCTCTGATTCTTTCAAAACTCATCTCAAAACATTTCTTTTCAAGTCTTGATCTTTTTTCCTGTTTACACGCGCCTTGAGCACTCCACAGAGTGGATTTGGCGCGATATAAGTTACATTATTATTTATTATTATTATTAAAATAAGGAATAAGCTGGCTCTTCCAAATTTGTAGTCGTATTATTACTCCAAATGGTCTAATGAATATATGTAGTGAAAAAGAATGCTTAAATATGAATAATATTATGATTTATGGATAAAAATGTGATTTATTACCTTATAAGTTACCATAAATATGTAAATGAGTGAATTTTTCAAAAAATTGAAATTGGCATAGTGTTCTATACACTTCACTTGACATGTGTGCAAATTATTTTCAGGAAAATCGGCCGTATCCCGAGATCTTAAGGGGGGGCCATAATGCCTCCCCCCCCCCCCCCACCGGCCGTGCTAAGACTTCAAATAGCACGGCCTTTTTAGGGTTAAGAAAATATTCAATCAAACATTCACCCTAAATATATTAATTGCAAATCAAATCTATTCCATGACTAAGAAAATTAAGGTTTATGAAATTTGTGTACAGAGCAATTTGGAGAGGAGCTCGCAAGATAAGTCACAGTGTTGCCAATTCGTATTCTACTGATGACAACTTTAAACATTTATAACTTTCCGATTTTTAATTCAACTTTGCTCAAACTTTCACTGACAAGTTCCACTTTTTATTCTGCTTTTTTTTAAAACCAACTTAATATCAGGGTGTACTTGCCTTTTAATGAACACGGTTAATGGCTCATAGGAGTGGGTTATTTCTCAATCATTTACCAAGAGTGACTTCAGTAACACAGCCGGCATGTGTTGAATAAACTTTGAATTTGAACTGTGCCCTATAACTTACCTCAATAACAAATTCTTTTCATAAGAAAAACCCTTCCCTCGACCTTGAGATATCAAGGCAAGCTGGAGTACTTTTCTCTTGGCTTTAATGCATACGTCTTCGCGAAGTGCCTCTATACAAAAAATATTTTATTCATCTGTTACAAATAATTGTATCGCAATGGTCAGCCTGCGTGTGTTCGTGTGAGCCCCCCCCCCCCCCCCCCCCCCCCCCCCAAGACCGATGTCATTATCTACCAAGGCATCGTTTTACAAAAGCCAGCATAAGTTTAAGATCACCGAATTATCTTGGAAACGAGTGTTTACATAATACACGCCTTTTAATGGGTTGTCTGCGAACTTTTATTTAATCAACAAACCTGGAATTCGGCAGGTATAGATCGCCGGAATGCCGTCGTGTAGTCGTCCAGAACGGTTCTTGGACGCGATTCCTGAAGGGATGAGCTTGGGTATGAGCGGGATCCCACAACCGTTGGTCATGATAACCTCACATTTGAAACACGTCGGTAGAGTGTAGTTGAGATTGTAGCCATCCGTGCACGAACTACCCCCTAGTTTATCGTATTGATTGAAATAGTTTCATCAGCTATGGATAGGTATCGATTTCTTAAATCAAATTTTTGAAATAGTATTATCATTTCGTATTACATTAAGCTATTGCATAGACTTCGAAAAATCTATTTAAGGGCAATTTCTGTACATCCAGTCGTAAATCCCGTCATATCCATATTTTTGTACGTAAAACGTCAACTTATTGGCAATTAACATTGATGATAGACAAGGGTATAGAAACAGTCGAATGGGTTGACTTATGTTGAGCGTCTGTTCGATGTGCCTGACGACAAAAAGACCTACTTGTTTCTAGGAGAATTATTGATTTGTTAGACATCACTCACGACAATACACATAGCTGCATTAGTACTGCACACACACACACACACACACACACACACATTTAAACAAAAAGAAATCGTCGATTTTTCGACATTCCGGTGTATAGCCGGTATTGCGCAACTACCGGCAAAACGACGAGAAAATCGAAAACGCAAAATCAACCTCTGCTGTGTTTTTTTTTAACGGATGCCAAAGTTTCACCGACTTTTGCAGTGTCCATGCATACTTCGATAAGATACCGATCTGCGCTCAGGTGACTTTCCCCACTTTCGCGCAACGCATGCAGAGTGCCGACGATTGGCGCATGCGCAATAATCACCAACGTGTAAATTCAAAAATCTCATCTTTCCCAAATAGAAAGGCATCAAGATTTCAAAATATTCGACCCTCATATATTTGCATATGTTTATCAATTTCATTTGTTTCGGTCATAGGTTAAAAAAAGACCCCCCCCCCTAATTATGGGAGTTCTCTGTAAGTTTACAATTGTGACACTAAGAACTCCTTTGCATTGTACAATAAACCTTTGGTGAACTTCTTTGGAATGTATATGTAGAGGGGTTTAAGCACTAAAAATTGACACGCAAAGGTCTTGGGTTTGATCCCCTACACGGCACTGATGTCCTTCGTCCAGTAGCGTTTCTAGAGGATTTTTTCTTCACACCCCCCCCCCCCCGCCCCCTCCCTCCCAAAATAAATCAATACAAAATCGCGAGACGTGTGTAGAAAACGAACGTAAGAACATCAAGCACTGCTTAGCGCCCCCAAATGTTTTTAATTGTTTCTTACTACCGTCAGGTTACCGTTCTGATACCATTTCATAGTTTCAGTTATCGTTTAGCTGATAATGGAACATCCATTCTATTATGTGCACAGTTTTTGACCGAGGTGAAATTGAAAGGGCATTAGGAAAGAAAGTAATTAATATGAGGAGTTAATATGCACCTGAGCTCACCACTTGGCATAACAGCATAGCCGAGATGACGTCCATCGATTTGCGAATTAACAACTGCACAGTTCAGAAGAATATATAACTTTACATTTTGTCATTATAGTAAATTACTTAATCAGTATATATATATATATATATATATATATATATATATATACACATATAATAGGCGCATATCACATACAAAAAACCCCACAAACACAATCATTAATATAACGGACTATTAAGGCCTTGCTTTAAACAAAGTTGATGCTGGTAATAGTGAACTTAATTCACGCAACTATTCTCAAAGAAAGCCGAACAGTCAGAGAAGCCGAATTTCGAAATTTTGAAGTCGGAAAAACCATGGTAAAGTTATTCATTTTTAGAAAATTGTAATCATTATACAGTGCGTCCCAGAAAAAACGAAACCGAGAGTTGTCGATGTTTTATCATAACTTAGTCACATTTATAATTGATAAATGACACATATTTGGAAAGCTTATATCCTCATCTATTATTTGATGTAACTCATTATGATGCATATTTCACGCATGAGTGATTAAAATTAATTTGAAGAGAGGACACCAAAAAGTCATTTGACGGGACGGTAGCTGAATTTCAAAGAGAAAATCACATTTCTAGAAAGTTGAGTTTCTGCCCTTTCATATGACACCTCGGTCAGAAAATGATCTAGGAATAACAAAGTTTAAAGTAGTGCTTGCATTTCCATAATTGTATCAAACGTATTCGTTCACTAGTTTCTGCCGTAGCAACAAGCAGAACTTACAAAAGACTTAAATCCGTTTCGTTGACAATCAGCCATGCACGAAGTCTTTCGTCTTTCATCATATTAGTTGCGTCAAATGAAAGATGAGGATATAAGCTTTCCAAATATGTGTCATTTATTAATTATACATGTGACTAAGTTATGATAAAACATCGATAAATCTCGGTTTCGTTTTTCCTGGGACGCACTGTATGTATTGGCACTTCAAATTGGTTCAGCCGGTATTGTAACTGTGACGTGGTGCCGGACAACTTTCCCATTTATTTCAACACATACAAAAATGACTTGATTGGCAATTTCCTCATTGTTTGAATTAGGAGGGTCTTTTCTTTCTAAAGCATCTATCATAAATAACTATCCACACTATATTTTGAGTAGCTCCCCAAGGGAGAAGGCACTTAGGAAAAAAGACCCATAAATTAATTCTGTTTTACTGCACGACAAAAAGGTGAGTTGTATATGACTACGACAAATCTATTTTCCAATTTTCCAATTTGAGATTCACATACGTAGATATAGTTATCTCAGATTTTGAACATTCATAGCTTTCTCATTACTGGTCCGATTTATTTCAATATTTCGCCATTCTGTTTCTCCTTTCCTGTTACGTACTACAAAGGATTATTGGATTGCACATTAATATCAGACTTAAAAGTGCACTTAATTGCAGTTTCAAACACTCCACCTCACGCATTGGAACTTACCATATTCTTTAGTAAAATCTTGACGTCGGGAGCGAACAAATCAGTGTCAATTTAGACTTTTCAAAATGCTGTGATGTCTGATGCAGTCCTGAAGTGAGAGTGGGGTTTTTTGGGTCAAAAACCCAAACCACACACTTACTCTCTCTCACAAACAAAACGCACACAGAGATTGTCTCCAAAACTACCCACGGCGCCACTTACCATGCAATTGCCATGGTTGCTTGTTTCACCATTGAATAAATCACGTGATGTGCATACACATTTTTCATCGTTATTGATAAGGCTTTGTCTTTGTAAATCATCATTGGAAAATATGATAGTGTCTGTTTTAATTAAACTAGGATCGTGCAATACGTGTATTTTTGAAATATATCGCGACAGGTTTGTTTCGTAATAATTTTGAAACGCGTACCAAAGTTTCACTAAAAGCTTTTTACGTAAATATTTATGTTGCGCTTATGATATCAAAAAATCTTAGCTTACTGAAAACGTCAATTAGCTTGTAATTTTTCGTGAAAATGCACGCACGAGCCAAAAATTAGATTATTCTAGTGCTTTTGTTGATTGGGTCCATTCCTTCTTTAAAAAAAAATATCTCGAGAATATTTCAAATTAATTATGCATTAAAGCAATTTATCGCGTAAAAGTTTCGACGCGTAATGGCTGGTTACGACCACTCACGTGATCACTTAATCACATTTCGGGTACCTTCCTCATGGGCGGCGGAGCGTCTTCCAAAAGGGAAAGGGGGCACCAAGAAAGAAGCTTACCTTTTTTTTAAAATAGGGGCACCTACAAAGGGAAAACTCAATGCAAAAATATAAAACTTGTAGACATTAGTATCAACCCCTACATTTTGATTATATAATGAGGAAAGCAATAATGGAATGCCGTAAGAGGATTTTTTTAATGTTGGGGACCGGGGTAAAATGCAATGAATTATTGATAATTTATTGCATTTTCTTTGGGTTTTGTTATCAGCCATGCATGAAGTATTTCGTCTACGGCTGGTTGTCAACGACACGAAGTTAAGTCTTTTGTTAATTCCGTTTGTTGCTACGGAAGGCAGCCAGTGAAAACGAATTCGTTGAAAATTAGGGAAATGCAAGCACTACTTTAAACAAACATAACTTTGTTATTCCTAGCTCATTTTTCCTGATGGAGGTGTCATATGAAAGGGCGGAAACTGAACATTCTATAAATGTGATTTTCCCTTTGGAATTTAGATACCGTCCGCCAAATGACTTTTCGGTTTCCTCGCCTCAAATTCATTTTAATCACTCATGCGTGAAATATGCATCATATGAGTTGCATCAAATGAAAGAAGAGGATCTCAGCTTTCCAAATATGTGTCTTTTATTTATTATAAATGTGACTGAGTTATGATAAAACATCGATAATTCTCGGTTTCGTTTTTTTCTGGGTCGCACTGTATAATCAAATTCAATACACAATTCTTTGTTTAGTGCCTCGTTACAGATGATATCATTCACATGTTACAACAAATTGTATTTTGTAATAGTCGTATTACTTGTAATTGTCTATATGCAAATTGTATACATCAATTGTTGCTAGGTCGGACAAACATTATGTCTATTCCTACCTATTAAACACCACTTATTATATGCAATAAGTATTTGACTATTGAAATACAAAGATACATGTAAATGGATACGTTGCAACATGGTTGTTTATGCATTGAATTTGATTACATTTCGAAAATTGTCTAATGCCTTGTATTTAGTGTCAGGTTCACTTTCATGTGAGGTTAAATGACTTTCAATGTTTTCTCATCTCATTTTTTTATTTATTTATTTTTGTTGATTGATTTTTATTTCTCATGCAAAACATAATACAAAAATAATTATATCACAACAAATATGTAATGAAACGATAAATATAGTGGAAATAGCACGAGAAAAGAGGAACTAACTTCAAGCAGAGCTTGTTGAAATCTTAGTTCCTTAGATGCAAGTTTTACAATAAAACATGAACAAAGTATGCTTATAGATCAATAAATAGACAATTTATGTAGCTAGGAAGAAGGAAAAAAAAACTAATTCCGAGTTAATTGTATTTAGGAGACTTTGGGGGTCATGACAAGAGAGAAAAATATTAGAGTCATCAGCAAATAATATGAAAGATAAAATATTAGATGACCGTTTGAAATCATTTATATATAGTATGAAAAGAAGAGGGCCAAGAAGAGAGCCTTGATGCACCCCACAGGTAATATTTTTAATTGATGACTGGAAATTATTTACAGAGGTGTATTGAGTTCTGTCTGAAAGGTAACTACTTAACCACTTTAATACGCATTAGACGAATTTGACTTTATACCGGTCATTCCTTTTTCACTTTAGGTGTAACATTGTTGCTATTGTAATAATTAGTTGAACCAATAAATCGCTTTTATATCTCAATGTTGCATATGAGTAACGATCAGGCGCGTACGCAGGATTTTTTCAAGGGGGGGGGGGGGGGTTTAACATTTATAAATCGGTCCAAAAATTTCGCAACGACTCAGCCAGCCGCTGAATAAGCGGGGGGGGGGGGGGGGGGGTAAGAGGACACATTTTTTTTTTTTTTTTTGGGTCCCAAAAAAATCGCAACGACTCAGCCGACCGCTGAATAAGGGGGGGGGGGGGGGGGGGGGGGGGGGGGGGGGGGGGGGGGGGGGGGGGTAAGAGGACACTTTTTTTTTTTTTTGGTCTCGAAATTTTGAAATTTGACATTTTGACCCGTTGGGGGGGGGTAAGGTCACCTTTTTTAGGTCGGTCATGGGAATAACTTTTTTTTTTTTTTTTTTTAAATAAATAATAAAAAAAAATAAAAAAAAAAAAAATCCAAAAGGGGGGGTTTTAGGGGTTTTTTTTTTTTTTGGGGGGGGGGGTTTACACACAAAAAATTACCAAAGGGGGGGGGTTTAACCCCCCAACCCCCCCCCCCCCCCCCCTGCGTACGCGCCTGGTAACGATTGTAACACAGATCGTGACAATTTGAATGAAGAACGAAGACTGTGTGCGCAGACTTTATTTGCGCAGACTTTATTTTACACTTGCTGAAATAAACCAATTTGTTGATACAATCTGCGCATGTGCAATTAAATGTAATTTGTTCAAAGTGTTACCCACCACTGAGTTGAAAGTACGTGCTTATGAAAGTTTTATCTCGTCATCATTCTATGAGTACAATACACAAGTGGAAGTATTCTTCTCAAGAGAGCAAACAAAAGGTACACATGAATTGATCACCTGCGTGACTATGGTTGTGATTATTCTTAAAGATAAAAGGTGAGTTCTGGTAACAGTTGATCATGTAGCATGTCAATATTGGTGTGCACTGCAAGGTTCTGGAGTCATCAAAATCATAATAAATTTGGCCAAATCTTGGCAAAGTTACAAGCACTGAACACAGAATGATGAATATGGGAAACCACGAGCACATGGCGAAAAAAACCTACCCCCCCCCCCGATTTTTACGATGTTTCATGTCATATTTAGAATATGAAGGCATTTGAAGAGCCATGCTTTTCAGGGAACATGAATAATCTGATGTTCTTCCACCCTTGCATAATAACAATGATATAGCTCACAAATGCACAAAGTGGGATTTCTCCATGCCATTTAAGATCTGTGGATGTTTGGGGGTCATTTGTACCATGAGCTACCTACGACCGGTCTATTCCATAAAGCCTTGACCCTCGCTAAATATGTCAGTAATGCGGTGGTCACAACCCGCCGTACTTGCAAGTGCGTGCTGTCTACGTGCAAAAACGTGGGCAAAATTTGGGTATCCGTACGTGGTGAGTACCGCGTCCGTACGGATTTGGAAGCACGGTTAGCACGCAGACACACTGTAGCACTTTTAGTGCACGAGGAACTTTCGCTGCGTTCGGGCTGCGGCCGGGCTACCGATTCACCCCCAGTGCGTGTGACGTGCGTTGCCGGTACTCCCTCCCTGCCTTTGCCACTCCCAGACCACTCCCTCCCTACGTTTTCAGAAAAAACGTGGCGGCCGTGGCCTCCCCCAAAACCGTACGGACTAACAACACACACGATGGGTTGTGACCAACGCTTTACTGCCTAGGAGCTACATAATTTCGGGGCATATGCGTATTTGTTGTGTGGATGTGTGTGTGTGTGTGGGGGGGGGGGGATACAGTATAGCCATACCGTTTAGCAATTCAGACTCTGAGTAACATAGATTTCCACATGGGGACACATTTAAATTGTAAATGTGGAACAAATAATCTCCAAACTTCAAGCTTCACACTTCAAAAACTACATGCTACGTGCCGGTAGATGGCGACGTTCTTAAAAGAATTGAGGCACGGATTATACGTTCGTAATACAAGTCAGATCTATGTATGAATATACATGCACGAGACATACGCGTTTACAAAAAGGGCTAAACACGAAAATTCATCACAAAAATGTAAACGTGTGCGTGGGATGTCATTATGCACTAATTAGCATGCATAACTACCAAATGACCAGTATTTGATAGGCAGGATACCAAGAATAATTTAGACGTGTCCACTTTCACTTCGGTGCATTAAAATATTATACAATTTTCTTCAGCAGCAACACTCCTACAGTCCAGAATATCTCCTTCACACTTGATTCAAGCCGCCGAAGATGGCGTTATCCACGAACTCATACTTATGCTCAGGTCAGTGTCACCAGCTGTTCGTCTAGCGTCCTAATTTAATGATCACGCCATCTTCGGCTGGTAGCAAGTAAGTAGGGGGTGGTAGCGTCGGTGTGGTGGGGATCAAAATTAAATAGGTCAGTTTCTGGACGAAAAGACTCCATGAACAGTACAATGAACATATATTAATGATATTACAGCAAACTAGTGATTTTGATTGTAAACTTTCCATTCATTTAGGATAAAAATTAATGTTTAAATTAGTTCGTTAATAATGTCTATGTCGAAGTAAAGTATGTGCTAGCTATTATTTAAGATAAAGGTGAGTTCTGGTCACCCGATTGCATTGTGAAAGAACAGGTGTGGAATGGATCAGGAAAAAAAGCTCATGTAGCATGTAAGTATTGGTGTGTACTGCAAAGTTCTGGATTCATCAATATCATAATAGATTTGGCCCAGTCTTGGTAAAGTAACAAGCACTGTACACAGAAAGATGTACATAGGACTACACAAATGGTGTCGGGGCTACTAACCTTCGTTTCCTTATATTTCTATGCTCATTACTCAGCCAGTATACATTTTCTTTGTAATCTTGAACATTCAGTGTAAGTTTCGTTTGATTCTGTGAGAATTCCTTTTTTTAAACCAGAACCCACATTTATTTTTAACTATGCAACTTCATTTTAAAATGTGCACGCGAAAAGCTTAATTAGTTCGTATTCATCTTATTTTACTTCAATACAAGGTTTACAAAAATGTTGCAGATAATACACACCTCGTCCCCGTCTTACAAAGAGTTGATATTGATCCGAATCAATATCAAGTCCCTAAATCAATCACAAGTTTGCAGTCTCCTATCCCTTATGTACATAGTTGTGATTGATATCAATCACAAATAGGTTGCGATTGATATCAACTCTTTGTAAAGGCCCGGTCCCACTGCACTTACGGATGCAAAGAGGATGTAAAACGTAAACAAAATCTTGCCATCCGTTGGAAAACGCTATGCATCCGTTGTGTACTCATTGCATACGTGTTTCATACGCTCTATCCGTCGAGCATCCGTCCACTGTGATTTCATCCGCGCAAAAAGTTTTGAGCTGCACAAAACTTTTAGAACGGATGAACTTCCGCCGTGTACGATGTAAATCCGCGAGAAATACGAGCAACACACGTTCTATGTCCGTTATCATCCGTTAAACGTCCGCTATATCCTCTCTGCATCCTCTGGGCATCCTCGCAACTCACATCCGCTGCAGCTGAAAACGGAAAGAGGGAGGAAAGATAAGGTACGTGGAACGTCTATACATCGTTAGTAGCACGGAAAAAGAAAGGATGTAAGCGTATGCATCTCGTATATAAAGTATTCGAAGCTGTCATCCACTTCCATCCGCTTTCATCCGCTAGGCTTCCGATGAACATCCGTTTAACATCCCCGCTACATACTACCTACGTCCGTTATTTTCCGTTCTGTTTTCGCAAATTTTCGCAAATTTTGTCCATTTCTGGAGCGGATGAAAACGGATGGAGCCACCCCCGAAATTTTGCTCGTCCGCTGTGTCCTTTATGCATACGTTTTGTGTCCGTCGGCCAGTGGGACCGGGCCATAACACAAGACCCTGCTTGGTGTGATCGTGATCGAGTCAGTTTAACACCCAATAGTTATGTGTATACTGAACAGTAATGCAGGCTCTAAACAAAGCACAAAGTGCAATAAAATTATTTCAGTTTATTGTTTTTATGTCTCTCATTCTAAACAAGAAATATGTATAAATTAAGTAAATAGGCCTCCATCATATCGTCAGGATAATTTTACCTTCTAGCGATAGGAGTATTAAGACTCAGCTGTATTACTTTTTACTTAAATAAAATGGAATAAAATAGGCATCATTGTTATTTCATATATTTATTGAATTATAACATTATTATTATTATTCTCATTAATATTTTTATCATTATTACTATTGATGTGGTTTTTCAGTGTTGTTGTTGTTTTTACCATTATTATTATTACAATTTTTAATCATTAACATCAATGATGTATATCGATACATTTTCAGTATGAAATACTAACGCATGCTATTAGCATGATATCCGTACCATTTAGTACATTTTTTTTCGCTTGTGATTGAAACGGATCTAAGACCCAATTTCCACGTGTATACCGAGCTCTAATGCCGGCTCTAAACAAAGCATTAGATGGGACAAAATGGTGTGTAAACATTCCAATATTCGTCTCAACAACGGACTCCAAGAGGCACGAGCTCGTGATAGATCGCCCTGAATTCCGGGAGGGTTGGCATCGGAGACGGGGTCGGATGTCGTTTGGCACAGAAACGTAATGAAGAGAATACAGAAAGATGAGGGGGGGGGGTCCAGGGGTTCACGTAGCCCCCTGCCCATTAATTAACAGGAGAAATACATTTTTGGCCAGATTTTTTGCAAGTTGTAGGTGTAATTATAAAATATGAATGGGATATTGATTTATTTTGTTGTACCTCTCTGTCGGAGCCTATTGTGTATGTGTGTGTGCGTGTGTTTGCGTGTGTGTGTGTGTGTGTGTGTGTGTGTGGGGGGGGGGGGGGGGGTCGCCAAGGGTCTGACACTCTCCCCTTAAAACGCAATAGACAAATGCTACATGCATTTTTATTGCAATATATTTTGTACAAAATCAAATTACATTTGGCATACGCATGTATGTATACAATAAGTTACAGCTGTTCCCCTTATTAAATAGACTGGACCCAAATAAAATACTTGACTATTCAAAAAATCAAATTAGATGTTTGGCAATATTAGAGCAATACCATACGCTTTCAGTAATGCCATACTTTTGGACCTTGTTAGTCTTATTTGTGGCTGTCAAAACTTATTCTGTATTACTTTAAAACGTGATTATTAAAATGATATTGGTACTAATTTTCACTTCGTCTGTTCATGCATTATTTTAGATACACGTATTGTAAAGAGGTATAGGGGTAATCATCTGATCAGAGGTGATCAGAGTATCGGAGAAAAAAGAATGAATCTCAAAACATAGCGATAGGATTTAGTTATATTTTGAATGCTTGACAGGTAAAATTGATGTTTACGAAACATTGTGAGAAAAATAAATAATGGAAAGGTAACGAATTAGAGAAGCGTAGAGTGTAAAAGAAAGAGAAGAGACAAAATAGAGAGGGAGCGAGAGAGAGAGAGAGAGAGAGAGAGAGGGGAGAGGGTGAACGTGAGGAGTGAAAATCCGAGAGAAATATAGGAAGAGATAAATCTAGAAAAAGAGAGAGAAAAGGAGAGAGAGAGAAAGACGTACCTGTGGGATGGAGAAAGAACTATTTATGATATATATAGAGAGAGAGAGAGAGAGAGCGTGATGAAAACGAATCCAAGAGAAAGAGAGGTAGAGATAAAGCTCTAGTACAGGATAGAGAAAGAGAGAAGGGGGGGGGGGGGAGTGGAGATGGAGAGGGGGTTGGATATGGAAATAAGAACCACTATCATTATTATAAAGGGGTGTGGGGATACAAGGGAGGCTAGGGGGGAAGAGGCTTTCGAGCATACAGTGCTTCTTGAATGGTAACATTTACCAACGAGATAACTCCTTGTATTAACTTACAAGCCAAAAAAAAAAAAAAATTAATTTCCAATTATATATTTCCCCTACATTTGTTTAGTGGCATTTAACTTATGGGCTATACTGCAGAAAGCGAAATACCGCAAGGACTATGGATACAAAAACAAAAATGTTGACTGCTGTAATGCACTTTCAACTGAGGAAATAATAGAGGGCATAGATGGAATCACGAACGGTCCGAGTCTTGGCGGCCTATAGCGCGCCACAAAGCACAATAAATCTTCTCCCATTTGCTAATGACATTAGTGACGTCACAGTGAAGTACACACCTGTCCAATTCTTCGTGTTGTCATCGGAAGGGGGTCCGCTGGTAGACACGGAGGGGCGGTGCTCAGGGGAGTGCATGGGGGCAGTGTTACCCCTCTCCCAAATCGGTGTAATGATGGAGCTACTCAGAGTGACGCTGTGGTGTAATTGCAACTCTGTATCACATGGTGGAATAAGGGGCTAGTGATGTGATCTATAATGTTGCCGGTCGTAGTATTTAAAAAAAAAAATAGATAGATAGATAAATGGAGTTTATTAAAATCTTCGTGTCTGGCAGTTAAAAACTGAAATGAACATGAATTACAATACAAATTTCCAAAAGAAATACAAAAGAAAAAAATATGTACGTATTTATTCATTCCAAGTTGCAGATTTCAAGTCTTTATATAAATTATGTAAGTATACCATACACGTTGTTATCAAAACTACCAAAGTATTGTTGTTGGTATTGTTGTGTTTAGTCATGTCCATATAAGGAAAACAACGAAAATCCATCTTACTTTTTTTTTGTCAGCTTTGATTTGCCATTCTCTTTCGTGTCCCGTGCCATCATTAAGCCACACAATGTATCTGTAATAAATCATAATAGTGAATGGATTAGTGAAAGTGAGGGGAGGGGTGATAGAAAAAAAAAGGACTGTTAAGACAGAGAGAGAGAGAGGGGGGTAATATTTAGCACGAGAAGAGGAAATGTGTGTGTGTGAGAGAGAGAGAGAGAGAGAGAATGAGAAGGTAATATTTAGAACGGGAGGACAAAATGTGTGTGTGTGTGTGTGAGAGAGAGAGAAACAGAGAGACAGACGATAGACGATAGAGAGAGAGAGGGAGAGAGAGAAACAGACATAGAAAGAGAGAGAGAGAGAGTGGTAATATAATAGAGAACATGGAATGAAGGCATGAACAATGGATGAAAACACATGAAATGTAACACAATACATGAATATTAAAGAAAGTGTCAAAACACATGCAGTTAACATGAAAACTGAACAATACAATAGTGTATGAACTCAAGATCATTGCAAATTTTGATATATAAATGTAAAAAATAGTACATATATTACTAAGTGTATGTTAATGATTTTCGAAAATAAGCACCGCCAAATTAAAGCCCACTATCCACAGAAAACTGGCTCCTTGAAAAGAGAACACAAATCCACCCGTGCCCAGCCCAACATCAGCACGTTCTCCCTCACACGCCCCAGTCTCCTCCGATCAACGAATGTCATTCACGTCGGAGTAGAGAAGTAGTTCATCAACATCAGCAGTGCTCTAAACACCGGACTATTTAGACCCCCGATCCCGACATCAAACGTCCCAGTAGTTATCCGTACATGCTGATCCCTTAACCCTACCACCTCCTCTAGCATCAACATCCGTTGGAGCTTATACATCACCGAGCGAAGGGGTGCGCATCTGCGGCGCGCAAGGGGTTAAGACGGTCTTTTTGCATCTCCGCTGCGTCGGATGCTGATGCCATTTTCATCGGAGAGCTGAGCGATTCGGTCCCCATCATTCAGACGGAATATAGGGGCCTCATCCCGGTGGAGTACAGCTACTGGTACTTGCATCTCGCAGACCCCCAGCTCAGGATTCGTTGGAAGAAAGTCGCATACCAAGGTGGGTTATAGCGGTAGCATTACGGTTTAATTTGATTTGATTTGATGTATATTTATTTACCTATTCATCACAATAATTTCAATAAGATTTTGACTATATATATATATATATATATGTATACCTTGTTCGCGTATAACATACTACGGATATATCACAAGCAACAATTGAAGCAACTTAACATTTATGGTCCTCACACAGCCCATAACGTAAATCACACGCAGCTCTAGAGCGGCGCATCCGAACTATAAAATGGTCGGAATTGAAACCAGATTTGCTATTGCTGCGTTACTGGTTCATGCCGACCCGGAAACATTAAATGTTGCAAAAACTCATTTAGGTTTGATACCAAGGATATGTGGATGACAATAAATTGCAGAAAGGAATGTGCTCGAGTTGTTTTGCCGAGCTCGCGTTCTGCGAAGCAGCATCTTATCTTGAGGCACCAGTACTTTTCATAAATGACTTCCCATCCCTCCTGTAAGTACATAAAAATAAACTTCATTCCAAATTAATGATGGGGAGTTTAGGTTTGTATTATTAATTACGGAATCACTTGTATTTGATTTAGAGACTGTTTACTATTTACATAGAATTCCAATCATTGTGAATATATTAATATTTGTTGTCCAATACTTTAATACCTAAAATGATTAATTGAAAAATGGAATCGACACTTTCTAATGTCACACGATTTTCAAAGACATTTATGACTGTTTTTGTTTTTATTGTTAACGTAATCCAAGATTAAGAGTTTTTTTTCAAGGGAGTTGATGATATAATGACATAAGCAAATGAATGAAATATGGAAGAACTGTATTTGATTCGTTTTTTTCATTGATTAAACAGACATTTGGATACATGACATCTATATAGAGCCTCTATCATTTCATTCCTTGTCACTTATTTATTGTCAACATTTCACTATATGAAAATACCAAAAGTAAAACAAGAATAATGTACATTCCGAAATATACAAATGAAAACAGAAGGAAACAAACATACAAACAAATAAGTAATTGATTGACGAAAGGGAGAAATAATGAGTAAACTAGTATGTGATTTGGTTGATCCCCAGAAAAGTAAAATAATACCATATCAGTCAAGAATGTTTATAACTACGGCTGCTAGGTATATAATTAAATCTGAAAGATAAATATGATAATAATTATAATAATTATAATAAATCTGGATTATATTACGCTCAATACGGATTACTGTGATTAGATCGAAGATAGCGCGGGACATATTGTCTCACGATTCCTTTTACTGTAATTGTATTACAAAATAAAAACTGATGGAAGCTATTCGAATTTTCAAAGTATAATTTGAAGCGCCTTGAGCATTTAATTAAAATGGATAATGGCGCTATATAAATCTCATGTAATATTATTATTATTATTATAATGAAATAAAGGATTACACATTGTTGCCGATCAAGTTGACAGTTTGTCTTTCTTACCTCTTTGCATGAAATACTGGTTACAATAATTGCTAGTTAATAGATAAAGTTTATAGCTTCTCAAAACTTTGTTGACTAGATGTATATTGATCATAAACAAAATCATTGATCAATCTGTTTTGGTCAGTAGATTTCTGAGAAGGTATACATTTTCTATTTCAGGAATGTTTCATAGTGTCAAAATAATTTCATGAAGAAAAGAAAAGAAATTTGGTATATTTTGGTGAGATTCAAGGTAAAATGCTTTTTGGAAGTTAAATCGACACTATTGACTATTCAACCGTTTTGATAATTCGGCATGAATCTTTATACATAAATCATTATATAAAAAGAAAATGGAATCTGTTGATAAATCATGTACACGAAAATGATAGTGTACCTTTTTATTATATTTTGAAGGAGTCGGGTAATCTAAAACCATTTTGGACAATATATAAATGTTTTGTTTTGATGGGTAACGGAAAAATAATTACACTCAATAAAATACATTGTGATAAAATAAGTGACACTTTATTATCTTTCCTTAATAATAGGCCTAGTCTAATTGATATGATACTACATTTTCATGGTTGTGAGGTAATCACGCTTTGTTTACCAATGTTTGCGACAATTGCTTTTCAGTCCTTTTTATCATATAAAGTATTTACATTTTACACAATGTTTTCGGAAAAAATGTAATACCGACTCCCCGAGTGGAGACCCAGTCGGCTCGGAAGGTCAATAGCAAGCTATCTCGGGCGCCGAATCGATTTAAGGGTCGTTCAAAACAGCTACATCCGGGATACCTTAGGGTATCGTAAAACATTTTAAAGCGCATAAAACGAGCAAGTTAACAGTAATGAAAGTCGTGAAAACACAACTCGAATCCAAGAAATGTAATTTTTGTTGATCCAGCAAAATTATTGTCTTTCATTTCCTTGTATTGCTGTGTGCTAGGCATTAATCAAATTTGGAGGTTATTTGTAGTTACAAACTAATGTTTCAAAACATAAGTCTCTTCTTTTTACGTATTGAGTAATGCCTTTCTTTTTATCAACATTTGTACATTTTCTTCCGAGTGTTTGCAATTTGATTATTCAATATTTTTTCTTTTGTTTTTAGCGCCTACATTATTTTCTCCCTTTCCCTTCCCCCTCTCTAATTTGTTATATTTGCCTCTCTCTCTCTCTGTCTCACCACCTCTTTCCCTCTCTCTCTCTCCCTCACTCACTCACTATTCTCCACTACATGCTCTCTCTCTCTCTCTCTTTCTCTCTCTCTCTTTCTCTCTCTCTCTCTCCCTCTCTCTCCCCCTCTTTCTCTCTCTCTCTCTCCCTCTCTCTCTCTAAATTTCTATCATAACTTTGTGTATGTGTGTGTGTGCCACTTTTTCTCATTTACTCTCCCTCTCTCTTCCTCTTCATCTTTCCCAATCTCTCCCTTTTAACCCTACTCTCTATCTCTCTCTCTCTCTCTCCTTCTCTCTCTCTCTCTCTCTCTCTCTCACTCTCTCTCCCTCCTTTCTCTTCCCTCTTTAGTAGGAAAATGTGTTGTATTGGTATCCTACCTCTTTCGTTAGACCAAAATATATTGGCCCAGTTGGTCCTACTTATTTGTATATCACTATTTATATATGCATACATTTGTGTATGTAAATTGAACAGTTTTAGCTATCGAGTTGCATGTTTGATATAATTTACAATGAAGCAACCAATACTACGTATCTATGGATGTTTTGTTTGGTCAAACAAACTCATCAACTTTGTTTTATTCCTTTTGGTCATTATTACTAGTGGTATATTTATTTATCCCTTTTAGTATTTACAATTACAGCGTGTAACTGGATTTCCTTGTCAGCATATCCAACCTGACTCAGTGGTCACAAAGCAAATTTGACTTCTATAATTATATTCCATTTGCTAATGCCATCAATTCCTGTCATTTATATAGGCAATGTTACAGAGAAAAGCTATTTTGTTAAATTATCAAAGTCATTTATTCACTCAAACAGACTTTTCTTGTCCCGACTGTATTCACCTATATTATGAACCTCATTTTCTCCTATACCGGCCGGCGGCATAATATTATTTTATATTTAGAAAAATACAGCTATTTGATAATTTCTCCATTATTTTTATAATAAGGTAGATCAAGAGCTGTCAGGCTGGCCTCGCATCTCCTTGGATAGATACGATTTTTAAATCGTTTTCTTTAGATATCAAAGCAGTTTTAAGACATAATAACATTTAAGATTCTTGGGAATGGAATTGCAAATCCTTCTGAAAACCTCATAAATTATTATAAAAAAACGTATCAAAATAATAGACGAATACGTCTAAGAAACCCCTGATTATTTCATCAAAACTCAAAGCATGTATCACCTAAATATTACTGGTATCTAATTTCTTTTTAAAAAGAAGTGATAATTGATTTTCGCTCGGTAATATACCAATGCATGAACTATAACATCACCGTCACCGTGTTCGTGATTTTCACAGCTTACTGTTTACATTTTCTTTCATTTCATTTGCAGATGTGTTTGCTTCATATGTCTTAATGAGAGCAGTCTCTGGATAATTGCAAGACAATAAATATAAAGGCTTAAATGACAGTGCCTAGGTGGATTTGATAAATGTCTACGTATAACATCATTATTGTACATATCAACAGTTGAAGGAATACATGTACTTTGGGTTTAGAAGCGAAGAGACAATGTACCCATACAGTGAAATAACGTCTGACGGCTACTCACTATCTTTGAACGAAGGCAACGGTCACTCCTGCGCTTACGCCTCAGCGCACTGCCGAGGCCGAAACGACCAGGACGCTGAACGCAACGACGCCATGATCATCGGCACGAACAACGCTTCCATGACGGGATCGCTCGACAACGGCTATAGCCATCACCACCATCACCACCACCGGCACTCGCACGTCCTGGCCCCCGTCGGCGGGGCGGAGCACGGCGAGCGACGATGCTTGCTGTGGGCGTGCTCGGCATGCAAAAAGAAAAAGAAATCGAGCCTCTTCGACAAGCGGCGGGCGGCGACGCAACGGGAGAGACGGCGACTCTGCAAGGTGAACTCCGCCTTCGAGATCCTCAAACAGCGGACTTGCTCAAATCCAGAACAACGGATGCCAAAAGTGACTATTTTGAGGAATGCTATACAGTATATCGAAAGATTGCAATTGATGTTGCACGAAGCCGATGACCAGGAGGCCTATTTGAGCTCGTATGGGGGCATGGATTGCAGGGATATTGATCTATGTGATGAGGTAAGATGACAACTTTTAAAAGAATGTGATCAACAATGTATGGATTTTTTTTTCTTTCACTGAACCCTCATTATCTTCATTTTCACCTTCCTATTGACCGTCATCGTCGTCTTTGCCAATAACTTTAATAATGACCATTACATAATTAGCGCAATTTTTATACTCGCCTTTATCATGAGTATCCTCACTATCATATTTTTCGTCGTCATCGTCATCACCACCACCACCACCATCATCGATATCGACATCCCTCTCATTAACCCCATCATCACCATTACCTGTATCATCATAATATGATAACCATCATCATTGTTTTTAATAAATCTAAACCAATGCCAGCCCCATCACCACAACTACCATCAATCATCACCACCATCACCATCATCATCATCATCATCATCATCATCGTCATGAACATAAATGTGTTGACGTAATTACATCTTTCAATGAAATGAGCAAATGCACATTATACAGACGCTACTTACCTTCAGGCTTTAGCCTAATTCTTAAATTAATGTAGGAACGTACTTTTTTGAAGATCGTTAGAAGGGAAATCCTCACTGATATTAAGTTGGTTTTCATAAAGGCAAACAAAAATGATAAAAACAAGTAAGTAAAAGTTTGAGCAAAACTCGAATAAAAATAGAAAAAGTTATGAATGTTTGAAGTTGTCATTAGTAGGCTCGAATTAGCAACACTGTAACGTATCATGCGCCGCGTCTCCAATTTCCTCTGTACAGAAAATGCCATATACTTTCATTTCGATTCAATTCAATTTTATTTCCCAACTCTCTAAAAACACATCAGAAGATATACAAACAAATCAGTATAAATTAAACAATATACAAATAGAAGCATTCATTGATATGGTACTACGGAGGAAGGATGAAGGGTGGTGGGTGCGAGAGATCAGCAAAGGCCATTGGCCTGTCAAGGCTGATCCCCGTTATTACCACCCTTCAAGAGATATACATTATTAAACAAAAAAACAATAGAAAAAAAAACAATCAAACAAAAAGATAATATAACATAATCACATAAAACATAACATAATTAATTATATAAATCACATAAAAGGCAATTGGATCAAATAAAACTACTCACTATTAAGAAGATACTATTTATATTTTTTCCTGAATGCGAGAACAGTTGATGTTGCTTTTAAAACATTTGGCATCTTAGTTATTGATGACGGAATGGATTTGTTTTATACAAACATATTTGAATTATGACATTTAGGGACAATACATGAATCAAATCAATCGCAACTCCTATATCGTATATGAACTCTTTACAAAACAGGGAACTGGATGATAAGTGACAACATCGACAACTTTATGTGCATCATCAAATCCATTAAAATTTGTCATAAACTAAACCTAATAAAATCTTAATAGCCTTGCGCGTTTTTTTATGTGTGAACAAAAAAAAATTCATACTACGTAATTACCATCTGTGGCATGTACATTTGCAATGCAATAGCGTATTTAAATTGCCCATCAGTTGATTGACTAAAATAATTTGTGATCATATTCATTGATTATTGATATGATTAAACACGTAAGTGATGAGAAAGGGGTTAATTTCTTAAATGGCATTTTGCTAGGTGATCTTGTTCTAACATTTAATGAAAGCTTCTTTGCCTTTTAGATGGAATTAAAACATTATGAAACGATATATTGAATACAAGAATCTTTCTGTCAGCGATTAAGTTTGAAATTCCGATTTCTTATATAGCTGTTACCAGGATGCTGGCGTGGTTAGTTGGTGTTATAAGATGATGAAGCGGATCCTGATCAAGTGATTGATCCAAATACATCAATCAACCTATTTACTGTTGGATCTCTATTTGTTATTATTATTATTATTATTATTATCATTATTATTATTATTATAAGTATTATCATTATCATTATTAGTACATGTATTTTTATTATTATTATTATTATTATTATTATTATTATTATTATTATTATTATTATTATTATTACTTTGAATATTTGGGTCAATCGCTTCGATCCCCATTAAAACCTTGTCCACTTTTCCCGGTCAAAATATATTTATGTAATTCCAAGATGCACACAATATCATTGCTTTATCTTCTTTTATTCATAAAGAAATATTACAATAAATTGAGATGTGTTATTGATATAATTACCATATTCAATTTTTAACAAAACAAGAAAATCAATATATGGACCTACGCGTAAACATAATACTAACTAGGCATGACCGCAATGTAAAGTGCACCGTTTAGTTCTATATCACTACGATTACAAACCAAGAAGTGCATTTGTATGTCATGAACTTTTGTCCTGCAGTAATTCTACAGGGTGTTTCAATAAACCGTCCCTTCTAAATACAACGTACTTCCAAGAAAGAAAAAAAAGGAAACTTGTCATGTCAAGAATAAATTTGATTTTGTCCATGTAAGGATAGAATAATTCCTTACACTACGAAGGCCAATTTTTTTTAAAAAGATTATTATATATATACATTAAATAGATTATGAGCTTTTTTCGAACTGATAATAATTTTCCTCATGTTGTATACTTTTCCTCCCGATGGTCATGTAACTGTTATTACACCAGCAATGTTAGGTTCACTTTAATAGCAAGGAAGCATCTCTTTAAGTGTGTACGCACTTAACGAGGATCGAACTCAGGACCTTTTGAATAAGAGTCACAAGCAGTTACCTTCACCTAAATCTATAGCTCTATTATGCATTTATAAACTTGCACCCTTTTTTTACGAGGCACCTTGTACCTTGTGAGACGTATCGAACCCTCGGCAGACAACTCCCGCCCAAAATAGGAATGCTATTATGAAGATGTTTTCTTAAGATGCCTGTCTTGTCGTATCTTCTAGAAACTTTGCGTCCTTCAGCTAGCAATGCTCGATGTGTATGCATCGAGTAAAATAGGTACATGGCGATGAGCTGGAGATCCTTGTCATATGTTAGCATTGAAGTTTTTTTTTGCTTCACTAATCTTGACATTGGTAACATGCTCCAGTGTATACCTTTACCATTATAGAATTAGCAAAACGAATATTACATTCCTGATAAATATGTAATTATAACTTCAGTCTTATTCAACTAATAGTAAAAATTCTTATTTGACTTGATCATTTGGCAAATGGGTTTAAATTTTCCAACTAATCAGAATTGTTAAATCATTCGGAGTAGTAGAAGTAGTATTCCGCTCTATTGAAGAAACAAAATACATTTATATAATATAAATCAATTCAGCCGTACGAGGCACGACACGGATGGCCTTCCATCTTGTCAAGAAATATACAAATATGATAACAAAAAATTAGAAAACAAAAACAAAAACAAAGACACACACATATATATATATTATATATATATATATAATCATGAAATACAGCATAGCCTTCAAATATTTCGCGATACAGGATCATGCTGATTATGGTATCGTATTTACCGGTCAAGTTCACTTACAAATCGCTAAACCTGAAGTTAATCCCCGTCTGCACTGGTCTGGCCTTGGGGTAGTCCTCCGTTCGTGGTCACTTACAGGTGATTATCTCATCAAATCAGCTCTCAATTAACATAAGAAAAAGGGAATCATGGGGGACCAACGGTCACCGATTGACATTTTTTGATATATAGAGGGCGCAAGTAGCTATAAGTAGTACAGTGGGACTTTAAAGGAAGACAGTGCCCCCTGGCCAGCCAGCTAGCCTGGAGGACAGGTTTGCATCCGCCAGGTCCAGGATCTTCTCGAGCCGGTGTCGAAGGATGAAATGCTAAACCGGCAAGGTGTTGTCCCCGTCGTGCTGTTTGTTTATCTCGACCCGAGCCAGAGCACTCTCAAGTACTCGTACAGACCATGGATTATGATATTCATGTACGTCTTCCAGAGGAAAGTGCAGATGATCCCCTCTTTGCTTAAAGGGTAGATCATGTTCTCTGGGAGACACCTTTAAAATAGAGAAAATATTGGGTGAACGTCGTTGTTCAACCAGGGATAGGCCAGGTTCCCATAGAGACACCTTTAAACTAGAGGAAATATTGGGCGAAGTTTGATGTATTACCAGGGGCCCGTTTCATAAAACTTTTTATGAATAACAAATGCTGAATTTCTATGACAAATTTGCGCTCAGCCAATCAGATGCCATGATTTCAGTAGCTTATAGCAGTAGCTTGTAACTTGTTATTGATATCAAGTTTGCTCTCAGCCAATCAGATGCCATGATTTCAGTAGCTTATAGCAGTAGCTTGTAACTTGTTATTGATATCAAGTTTTATGAAACAGGGTCCAGGGGCGGTTTCTGAAGGTGGGTTCTGACAAGCTAAATTATGAAGGGCCGCCTAAATAATGTTTCACTTTCTAATCTCCTTTTTATTTAATTCCTTTTCTCAAGCCAGATTGTACGGATAATTGTTTCGGTTTGAATTGTAAAAATGGGCAAACTTCTCTCGTATCTACTTCAGGTACGTCACGGGGGTTTTGAAAAAGGGGTATTGGCTGGTTGTGTCCCCTAAATCGTTTAATGTTGACAAGTGCCCAACCAAAGTACGGGCAGAATTTGGCAATGAGTTGTGCCAAAATGCTAATAATTTAAGAAAATGGAGAACGTGATCATTACCTCCATGTGCACTTTTTGTTTTTATACGGGTTGGCCTTCAAGATTAACTGTCTCTAAAACAAGACTCAGGCGGTCCATGATCCGACATTCGTTCGTCCCGGTGGCAATTAACTATTTGACTAACATATTTAGTTTGTATGCATATTTATTTTTAAAAAGTTTGTTGACAACCTGAAAACTTGCCTGAGGCTTGCCCGTAATAGCACCAGATAATGTATGCACATTGGATTTCAAGTATTGTAGTTCATTAATTGATAGCAGGTTAATAAATATTTCATCACTTTTAAAGTCCCCAGGAAAGAAATATCCATAACGTTGAATATATTAGTATACCGATCTATTGCTCAAGGCCCGGCTTTATTTCGTCAAAGATGTACGGACAATATTGCTACTAGACTTTAGATTGAGCTAGGATTAGCAAGTGGGGTAGAAGTTCCGAGTTCGGTCGGTGTAGGAAATTGACCGAGGACATTGACAAGGGTTCTACTTTGCTGTGGTCTCATTGAAAATATCAAAAAAAAAATTAATAGCGCAAATAAAAAATAAACTAAAGAGGATGACAATGACCGAACCCAATTGCATATTAATTAATGGGTGACTACAAACAATTAAGGACGAAAAGGAAATGCTTTTTTTTCTCCCATCCACCAGACTAATTAAGGATAAAAAAGCAAGAACGAAGATTATGAATATCAACAAAAAAGGGAACAAAAGCGAAATACAGACCACTTAGCCCGTTACCGCGTACAGGTGTGCTGGTAGTAAATACCCCCTCTTACCGGTGGGGTGCAGCAACTAACCCCCTTGGGGTAAACCATACCTGATCTCTTAGGATTGACAGGGGGGTTGGTATTTCTTTCTTAATCTAGTAAGACTGATCCGCGGAAAACGGCGGCTTCCGCGGACTTTACAGGTACGTGGCCGGACTTGTGCAAAATGTCGTTGAAATTGAAGTCCTCCACAAGGAACACTGGACAGCATTCTCGTCCACTTGAAGTAGAAGAACAAATCCTCTCTTTTCTATGATTTGAATGCAAATTTTAATGACGCAAGTAACCAACAATCACTTGGAGCTAAGTTATAGATCATTTATGTGGCTACGCGTCGAAAATGGGACGTAAAAAATCCCCCCCCCCTCTCATAAAGGAAACATAAAAAAAGAAAAATGTAAAGACATTTTTCAATTTTTCGAGACGCAACTGTGAAGCCGTGAAGTCATATTGCCATGAGCATAGTGAAATTGTAGCTATTGATAATTCTGACAATAAGTTTGAAATAAATAGTTAAAAAAAGACAATTATCATTATTTTGTTATACCTAATTTTACTATACCATTGTGGTCTGTTTAGGCAGGCTTTCATTTTGATTTGCAACGTCATGTCACTCAGTGGCATACGGGATTGTGTGAGAGTATGGATTTGTGAATGTTATGTCCTTTTCGGCAGTGTTTCGCTTGCTAATTTACTTTGAAGAAAGAAAAAACAACAGTAACAGGTATTCACAAACTGGGACACTTTCTTTAAGATAAGGCTCGTTTTCCTCATCGACACAATTTCAAGGCCGCGGTTTGCCACCGCGGTGAGTAACTTTCGAGCGGCTTGAAGAGAGCCTAACGGAGGTGTGAAGTGGCAGGTCGCATTTGATCCCTCCGAAGATGGACATGGCGTTCATATACTCGTGGTATTTCGGGAGGGGTGGAGAGAGAGAAAGGGCAGGACATTGTATCTAGAGTGATGTTGTTTCGCCGTCATGCGAGAAAATTCCGCCATTGTTTCCAAAATAATTCGGGAGGAAAATATTTCACACCTTGTAATTTCCGTTCCAATCTCCTTCACCCTTCAATCCCTCTTCTTCTCTCCTCCTAGCATGATTTTGAGAGATGGAGAGTGAGAGAGTAAGAGATAGAGAGAGAGAGAGAGAGAGAGAGAGAGAGGGGAGAGAGAGAGAGAGAGAGAGAGACAGACAGACAGTGATACATCGAGATGGGAGACTGAGAACGCAAGGCAGAGTGAGAGTGTGAGAAAAGGAGAAAGAGATAGAGAGAGAGAGAGAGAGAGAGAGAGAGAGAGAGAGAGAGAGATGGGGCGGGGTTTAATCATCGTGATCATCTTCGAGATTTAGCCGTTTGACCTAGAAGATGAAGGAGGAGGAGAATAAGGAGGAGAAGGAGAATGAGAAGAAGAAGGAAGGGGAGAGAAAGACACGGAGAAGAAGAAGAACTTAGGAAAAGGATCAGGAGAAGAAGAGAAAGAAGAAGAAATTAGAACTATGGTCTATTGTATTGATTTATAGGTCTAGTTTATGGGAGAAAGACAATGTTTTGTTTTTTGCTGCTTGAAACTGTTTAACGATTCTATTAACTACTCTATCTGAGTATAATCTTACACAATAGTTAACTTTAACAGCCAAGATTGTTTAGATCACAATGTTTATTATGTCTCGTTTTAGATGAACTAAAAGCCTAAACGAAATGTAAAATCATTAAATATTTATCGTTCTTAATCCTTTCCAGAATAACTCCCTACTAATGCGTGTAATTTTATAGCTATACCCGGTTCGCATTGTCCACATTGTGTGTAACATGTCTAATATAGGCTTTCCTTTTTTCTCATCTCAATCACATGGTTTTGTTTGGTTTCGAAAGAAAATGAGTACTTCCTCTACCAATACCATGCATTATGTTTCTTTTCTTCTTTTCTTTCCTCTCATTGGGAGTGAGAGAAAGAAAGAGAGCGAGTGAGAGAAAGAGGGGGAGACAAAGAGAGTGAGAGAAAAAGAGGGGCAAAGAGAATCTGCCACGATCCCCTTCTAAATAAAAAAAATGATTGATCTTCGTAAGCTTTATTGAATTCATTCAATGAATTCGAAAATGCCATACAATGTATTGAATATACTTCCTTATAGTCTTTGATGAATCCCGTCTACATTTTTTCTTCTTCAGATAAGGCACGGAGGAGGCATGATGAATGGAGGGAATCATCCGAGTCTTGGGCATGAGACTAGCTGTAGAAGAGGTGAGATAGACATGTCTATTGAACACATTTTATTTGTTTAATTCAATTTCTTCTTCTTTTTTCTTCTTCTTCTCCTTCTTCTACTTCTTCTTCTTTTCATTATTATCATTAGTAGTAGTATAGTATCAATATTGTCAGCATTATCGTACTACTCTATACCACTACTACGAGTACTACTACTACTACTACTACTACTATACTACTACTAATACTACTAGTACTACTACTACTACTACTACTACTACTACCACCACTCCTTCTACTACTACTACTACTACTACTACTACTACTACTACTACTACTACTACTACTACTACTACTACTATTACTACTATTTGTATTACTTCTCCTGCTACTAGCATGACTATCATCAGTTCTTCACTCTACAGTAGCCGTGACCATGTAATAAAAGACATAACTGCTACACAAATAGTACTTTTCTTTAATCATTTCATATATGGTTCTTTGACAGATTTCGAGAGGGGGGGGGGGAGCGGGGCTTTGGTTTATTTTTCACTTCATGTTTATTCGTCGAAAGGATACTCATCGCCATTGCTTTATTGTGATTAATGTTATCCTGTATGGGATCCAATGTTATGCCAGCTTGCAAGCGATAGAAAGGGGGCAACCGTCACAGCAATATAATAATTTCCCCAAATATTACGACTTGTCCTTGGGACCCGACACTTTCCCCGGGGACGAGGTTGCTGTCATTGTCGGATACCATAGCTCATGAATCAAACCGAGCGCGATGTGGCTGCGCTGCCGAGGTGATATACGACAAGGTAGTGGAGGAGACACCCGGGCGCCGTGGGGTGCTGGCGTTGTAGCATGCCGCTCGATCCCAAGGCCCACGGTCTTTTATTTTCTTCCATATTTCCCGAATGACATTCGTAATCATTCTTCTCTTGATGTTGCGTGAGAGACTCAAATTATGCTTCACGAATCAACGGAAGTATTTTTTTTTTCTTTATCAATAAAACTTATGTCATGTTTATGTTTTTGGATGGGTATTTCGTTTTGTACTTTCCATTTCATATTTGAATGTAAGCTTGAAATGTCATAAACTAAGCTTACATCTATTAACGGTGAAAATACGATAATATGACGGGGTGGGGGAGGGGTGGCAAAAAAGATCTACGCATAAAGATGGGTGTAGGACCATGTTTACCCACAGGCTTTCGTTGACTGGTCTGAAAAGGCCATATGCAAATGCCTACTGCATTCTATAGAATCCTTTAAAAATGGTGAATAAGAGATAATTCATTCGCAATGCATTAGTATGCATACAAGTACACTAAACGCAAGGCTAGCCAATCGACCCGACAAGGTTTCTAACACACGTACAGTATAACGTATTTTGATTGGTCGATCTGCATAACCATTTTGAACTTCTGTCCAATCGCAGCCTCGTTATCACAGGATTCAATATCTGCCTGTGTATAGGCCACAATGCATGAGCCATGGCTTTAATATGTATCCTGGTAAGTTTATGTCTTGGCTTTTCCACAAAAGGGAAATAGGGATAGGCAAAACAGACAGAAAGTGACTAATAAGCGAAGAATGTGTAGAATTTTGATCAAAGTTACCGAATACAAGTTTATAACTCTAAATAAATTGTCATCAATAATCACCACACCATTAATGTATTACGGGTACTTTAGCATTAGCGATAGCTGTGCATTACTAATGTAATTTTGCTTATCTGTTTAAATTTACATTAAATGTTGTAGCACATTTGATGTACTTAATAGTCAGGGTTCGCAGGTATCAAGCTTTGCTTATCTTGTAGCCCTGGCCAGTTCTGTTTAAAATAAGTTTATATTTCTACAGGATGTATGTATTAATGTATACCGATTGTTTAATCTATTCAGATTACCTGAACAATCAAAGATGAAATGAAATAAAAGATTACAATCTAGACATTTGTCAATTCAAAGTGCGAAATGTCGCTTCCAATCCCCCTTCCCTTTAGGAAGGGCCCTCTAAATAGGAACCGTGTTGGGCTAAAATAATGTTGCTCCATTGTAAAAAAAAAACGTTACTCCCAACGGGACCCGTCATGCCGCCACCCGAACATTAAAAGCTTCCTATTCCTGGGGAGATTTGGGGGGAATGTGAACAAATACGGACTGGAAACATATTTGCCACTTAAAGATAAAAAGTTGAACATTGTTCATGCAATTTTAAGGGAAACTTCGAAAACAATTTGGAAGGGTTGATAATGTGGTACATCATGAATGGGTGTATATTATGAGGCTTTGTAATGATCGACAAAAATGAAAATCAATCGTCCGAGTATTAATTATTGTTAAAAATTGCATACACTGTACAAAGGAATTGATCTATGGGACTACATTCACATATAACACGAGGTTTCACTCGATCTTCACCATGAGGGGCGAATTTCGTCTTCGCTTCAACTATGATATTATTTCAAAGTTCCATGAAAACATTGAGAAAGCTCACGTATTGTTATATATTTTTCAATTCAATTCAATTCAATTCAAATAATTGTATTTCCACAACTCAAAATCCTTTCATAAAATAAATATCAAAAACATTTGCAATAGAACATAGATATGTTAGCATATCATAAATTGAGTCGAATTTGTAAGGAAAAGAGAAATCCACTAAAAATCAGAGCTTATAGTTATATTTGTGTGGCTTACAAGAAATAAAAAATTGGAAGTGGACAAATATATTTGGAAAACCATCTTTTGACTCTTTAATATCTCAGTCTTGCATTTTCACTCGGGCGAACTTGAAAAATGAAATTATAGCATCCTTGAAGCGTTTACTGGTATAAAGTGCACGAACCCATGCGGGCTTTCCCTCTGGAATTGACGAGGCAGACGGTCCCCTGGGGTCGGGGGATATAGGCCTATTGCATGGCGGGGAGGAGGATTGGGGTGGGGTGGGGGATGGGTGGGATGGGGGGGGGGGGCAAGGTCGTCAGCTACAAACTGTTGTGACACTCCCATTTAACAACACAAGGAAATGTATTTAGCATTCCGTACCTCCATGCTAGGTCACGTGGTATCATGGCACCTTATGAAACAAGTCCTAGTAATGTTTTTGAAGGTAACCTTAACTGTCATTTGAAATTTAAATTGAAACGGCCTTAATCTGTAACAATTTGAAGTTTTTGTTTCTTGAATACACATACGTTTAATTATAAACGTGTTCTAGTCAACCCTAATATCATTGCAAAGTAACTAGTACCGGTAGTAGTTTTAAACTTATTTCATAAGTATTGTCGTCATCCTCGTAATCTTGTCTCGCATTGCATTCTGCTAATTTTCCAACAGGTATTTTCAAAAATAACATAACATCAGCCTTGAATTTGGTATTGAAATATTCCTCCTTGAAATAATATGTAATGCAGTGCCCCTAAAAATTGTTTGAGTGGTGGGGGGGGGGTGGGGGATCAACTGGTCAATTCATTTTCTGGATGTGTTTTCTGGTTTGATAGTTGATCATGTCGAATGCCAATTCATCATTATACTGTCTGAATCAGTTTTCTATCTCATCCTTGTTTTCCCCCAGACCAAAATATTTCATCATCATCATCATCATTATCATGACCGCTCACAGTCAACCCCGCCGCCAACTAACGAAATATGCGAGCGGTTCGTTCGCCTCAAGGGCAGGCTGAACTCTGGGGCCGGAGAGCGAGCAATGTCCGTAGCCTTAAAACCTTGCGAGGGAGATTGGAAAATGTACGATGAAAGCGAAGCCGAAATCTAAATGGCTCTCTCGAGGGTGATGCAAAAAGAACTGTAACGGATGTTGTTTTATGGTCATCATTGAGGGGATGAAGGGTATATTCAGGGCGTTTTCGTTGGTAAGGGGGTTAGATACCACAATAAGTTAATGCATGTGCGGACATCTGTATAGGGTATACATTCGCTAAATAAGATGGCCAATACATATTTGTATTATTCGTATTTGGATACAATATAGGCCCTAGGCATAGGTGCATATATGCCTATAATGGCGGTATAACATGTATGTGCACGAATTTCTCTCTTTGTCCTTAAACTTAGTTGAACGCCCCCCCCCCCCCCCCGTTATTTCCCGTCCAGAAAAGGTTCATACTATAAAAACGTGCTAAATAAATATAAATATACTCCAAAGTCTCCATTATAATCGTGATATGGGAACGAATTTCTCTCCTTGTCCATTTATTTTGTCCGATATTTCTCCTCCCCACCCTCTCTTTCTCGCAAACACACTCACGCGCACTCACGCACACTCACGCACACACCTTCTTCTGAATAAATATACATATAATCAAAAGTCTCCATTATATTCGTGATATATGAACGAATTTATCTCCTTGTCCATTTATTATATCGGAGGTTCCTCCTCCCCCCTCTCTCTCTCTCTCTCTCTCTCTCTCTCTCTCTCTCTCTCTCTCTCTCTCTCTCTCTTTCGCATACAAAAACTCACGCACACACCTTCGTCACCCCCCCCCCCCTTCCACCTCTTCCTTCGTCATTTTCACCCTGTCCTTTCCGGTTCTTCATCGCGGTAAACACAGCCAGAAAAGTCATTCTGGAAGCCCCCTCTTGGGTTGCCTAAATCCAACCAATTTAGGCAAAGAAAACAAAGATGTGTGATGCGGAATCTTGGTATGACATCAACACGCCAGGATTGTGAGCTCAAAACCTAGGCCCAGTGTCGGACAAAATCAAGATGGAAGGAATTTTATGTCCCATTTCACCCCATTTTTCGTTTGTCAACCTCATTTAATTTTCAAAAAATGTGAGAAATGAAATTTAGAAAAACCACATTCACGACAACGCGAAATATTAAGGCAAATATCTGAAATACATTGCGGTATAATTTCATTTGTATGCGGTTTTATGGTTTCGGTGAATCATTTCCAACATAATCGACAATAGTATAACAAAGTTGCTGATATTTATTTATAACTGTTTTTTCAGTAATTTTACAACAAGCTTCAAACTGAAGCTTCAAACTATATGGGACATCACACTGTTATGTTTGTGAAACAAAACAAAATAGAAATAAAACGATATGCATTTAGGCATAGTTCAATTATTATTTACGAGAGTCAGGCAAGCGATTCAAGGCAACTTTATGCAATATAATATATCATGAAGACAAATAATAAAAGTTAAAGGGGACATTGATTTTTAAAAACGATGTGCTCAAGATTAAGTTTTCTGGCATTATATGTATTGAAATGCAAAAGTCTCGATTTATTAATGGTATTGTAGAATATCGGATTGATCAAAAGGAAGATAACATATATATATTTTTTTTAGTTTGTCTCCTAAGATTCCTAAGAAAAAGGAAGTTCCGCCACTTATTGAATACCAGAACTTAGAAATATACAGGCCTCAATAATTATGGACCAATGACATAGTGCAGATCGACTAGGTCGAAAGTTCGGACGGACCTAATTTCATATGACATTAACCTGTAGTCCCACTTAACACAAAGGTGGAAAAAAAAAGCCTTCTCCTTTTCGGCATCTTATCCTCCACCTTTCGGAATCTAAAGTCTTGAAAATAGAAGTTAGAAAGGGAAGAAAAGAGAACAAAACAAATAAGGAAAGGTGTTAAGTCCTCTTGCCGTCCTCCGGTGCGGAAAAGAATTGCGAAACTGTCAAACTTGGGAGCCATTCAGGGGCCTTTGTTGGTAAATTCTACCATGGGTCAAATCTTATGATCAACAGAGAGAAAAAAAAAAAAAGTAAGAATAGAAAAAGCAAATTGAATGCTGAAAACGGATAGGAAACCTACTGTTCTCGAGTCAATGCACTATTGATTATTATTTTTTTGATTTGATTTGATTCGGTTTATTGAAATAAAAGAACATGCAGCTGGGAAGCTGAAATAATTCAATTTACAAAGTCAATATACAACACAATAAACGAACAAAATATGAATGACTAAAACGTACGACTATAAATTATGCAAAATGAGAATCAAATATTACATCAATTATGGACTAATTAACGCCTAGTTCGATTTGCATAATTATTTGAAGTTGTTATTTTGTACACTTTCTAGTCGTCACCCTATTCCCATTTATTCATTCACCCAGCTGTCTAAATTGCTGTTAGTTACAGTTTGTTTTATCTAATATTTACCAAAATTGTCAGCTGTTTGCACTGTTTTCCTTGCCTCGCCTTATGTTGCACTGTTTTATAGCCCTAACAGTTCCGAGACACACATTTCGCTCTTTTAAAATTTCCCTTTTCTCATCTTTACTCTCCCCCCCCCCCCCCTGTTGTCACTTTCTTCCTCTCTCTCCTATAATTAGTCAACTAAACTTATTCGGTGCCTTTAGATTTGAATTATGTGCATTATGTGTTGGCAATTTTGGTGCACCACCATCAATTTTAAGACGCATGCCGTAATTACCTCTCCAGTTTTCGTTAAATGACTTCTCCCATCCTCTCGAGAAGGGGTTGCTCTCAAGACTCAACATCCCACTTACGGAATCTTCACCCCCCCCCCCCCTTCACTTCTCCATCCCCTCTTCAGTAGCTCGTGTGTGTTCCATAGCTTCAGGCTGGGTCTCTACACGGGTGATGACGTTCTCTATTTAGGTAACGTCGAGAGATGGGGATGACACTCCACCGCGGCGTATCCAGACATTTTGGAAAATTAAGGGGAGAAGAGGGTGTTTGCGTCTCTTAGTATGAATGTACTTGAAGAGATGTATATCAATAGGCTTTAAAAATAATTATTTATAATGATTATTCATGTCTGAGATAGATAGATCCGAACCATGTTCTTTGTTAATGCAGAACCAGCAAATGACCCTTAGACAATCTCCAAACTTCCATGCATGCGTGATTATGAATAAAAGGCCATTTCGGGCGGCCGGTGTCGTATGTGAATTGAGATTTTTTGCATGTATGAGTTTTCTTTCGTGGTGCTTTTTGATTGATTCTCCCCCCCCCCCCTCCTTTTCAGAAATGTTTCTGCTAAATTTAGTCAAACTTCCCTTTTTTCAAAATTTCAAAAGTTGGCTTCGAATTGACGGGGGGGGGGGGGGGCAAACCCCTAGCTGCGCCCCTTCTAGAGTGGGCCTCTGAACCGTATACGTGAAGTCAAGACTGGTTGCCCTCTCGTCGTTGCACTTTCCCTTTTAGAATAACAAAATAACTCTCTGCTTCTCCCAATGGACAACGAAATGTGAAATACAGGTTCCCCAAAAATATGCAGTCTTTAGTCAATTCATTCCTGAATTCAATATGAAATGAACGTGTTTACGATTTAATTGTCTAATACTCCAAATGTTCCTCTGCTCCACGCGCTACCGATTTACATTTCATTTCCCTCCATTTCCGAATGTTTCCTTGACGATGAAACCCCATTAAACAGTTCTAAAACTATAAACAAACAAAAAAGTTACTATCATTTATCATTAAATTGAATGTTTCAAAAAACATCACAAAAATGCACTTCAAAAACGATAATACAAATAACATTAGCCAAAGATACGAAAAGTTAATTTGGGATAGGCAAGACATTTCATACGTTTGCTGAGATGTAGAAGGCAATAAGTTATGTAATTAAAACTACGTTAATGTCATTCCTACTCCAAACATGCGATATGTAGAGATTTACGTGCACTGCACATGCTAAAGAACAGAAGATTTAAAATTAGCAAACCTTCAAAACATACTCTTTTGCTACTTCAGACTTTTATCTTTAATCCAACTTTTTACACAGGTTTCATCCCTATACACCGACTTGCGTTCACGATTGACAACGTTAAAGCCACAAATTAAGCACTACTTAAGAATATAATGCAAAACCGCTATTCGTCCTGACCAGGGGCGGTCGAGCGACTTCCAAAGTGGGGGGGCACCAACAAAAAAGGGCACTTTCTGAAGAAAAAAGGGCACCTACAGTGGGAAATCTCAAAGCAAAAATATACAAATTTTTAGACATTGTTACATACCCCTGCATTGTGATTACATTATCAGGGATGATTTCAATATTTGTTTCTCTTCATACACCATACAAGATATCGCTTAAGCATCATACTTTACAGTTGGGTGGGATGTCTGAATATGCATTTACGAGCGAGCGAAGCGAGCGAGAAAAATTTTAAAGATCTGCGAGGTCGCAGTGCGAAAAATTACATCTTATAAAGAGGAAAAAAGCCAATCGTGATGGGGTTATAAGCACATTCTCATAACGGAAGACTGAAAAGACCTTTGATAACTAACATAATTATATCATCTTTAAATGCGAGCGAGCGCAGCGAGCGAACTTTGGGGGAAATTGCTCTTAGTCGCTTTAAATAAGGGGCATGTTTAATGATTTCATGAAAAGGGGACAATTATCGAAAGGGATAAGACACTTATTAGAAAAGAAAAGGTGCACGTGTCACAGTACAAAGGATAATTATAAGAGGTGAACATGAGGCATTTTTTTCATCTGAAAAGAGGCACTCACCTGATGAAAAAGAGGCGTTTACGAAAATGGGAAATAGGCATTTGTTGACGGAAAAAGGGCACCCATCAGATTTTGATAGGGGCATTTATAAGAGGTGAAAAGGGGACAGGTCCCTTATTAGAAAGGAAAAGGGGCACGTATCATTATTAAAAAGGGAATTATCAGAGGTGAAAAGAGGCACTGACCAGATATGAAAAGGGGCACTTATGAAAATGTGAAAGGGGCACTTATAATAAAGGAAAATGTGCATTTGTTAAATGAAAAGGGGGCACCGTTCAAATTTAAAAAAAGGGCCGTTATGAGAAGGGGAGGGAGCTTTTTCTTTTTAATGGGGGCACTTATTATAAGGAAAAGGGGCACTTATTAGAAAGGGAAAGCGGTAGTTATGAGAAGGGGAAGGAGCTCTCTCTTTTTAATGGGGGCACTTATCATAAGGAAAAGGGGCACTTATTAGAAAGGGAAAGCGGTAGTTATGAGAAGGGGAAGGAGCTCTCTCTTTTTAATGGGGGCACTTATCATAAGGAAAAGGGGCAATTATTAGAAAATAAAAGGGGCACATGTTAAAATTAAAGGTGTGCTCATCCGAGTTTAAAAAAGGGGTAGTTATTAAAAGGAGAAGGGGCACTTCTTACAAAGGAAAAAAGGCGCAGTTGTCAAAGTAAAAGGAGCACCTCTCAGTTTTGAATAGGGCAATTATCAGAGGTGAAGGGGGCACTTATCAAAAGTGAAAAGGGGCACTTCTCGTACCTAAAAAGAGGCACTTACTAGAGATTAAAAAGGGCACTTATTAAAGATAATTTCAAGATTTATGAGAATGGAAAATGGACATTTATTGCAAAGGAAAATGGGAACATGTCGAAGGAAAAGGGGCACGTGTCAAAAATAAAAAGGGCACTCGTCAGAGGTGAAAAGGGGGGAAGGGGCACTTTTATTTAGTAATAGGGGCACTTGTCAAAGTAAAAGGGGCACTTTTCCTATGTAAAAGGGGCACTTCTTACAAAATAAAAGGGGCACTTTTCCTATGTAAAAAGGGGCACTTTTGGGGTATCTGAAAAAGTGGGGGGGCACCGTGCCCCCCCCCCTGCCCCCCCCCGGGAGAACCGCCTCTGGTCCTGACTGATGTTTACACAGCGATTACAAAAACTACAGCGCGTGCGAGAGTGTCCAGGAGAGTGTGTAAAAATATAACGTTCCAACAGAGTCATGAACATGTACAAATTGTCGGAACAAAGGTGTTATATAATGTAAGGGCGTCGCATGCCCTAAATACTCTGTCGGATTGATTTTCAATCGCGAAAAAATACTAATTTGATGAGAGCGGAAATCAGTTCTTTCCCTGACTGGCATAAGCTACAGGATGCATTGCGCGTGCGAGAATGATAACTCACAATACATTATCAAATCTCCCTAACAATTTATTGTTTCTTCTTTTCTTTCTCATTTCAGTTAAAATCGAGGATCGAGTCTCTAGCTTGGACTCCCTCTCACTGATGGTAGATAACATCAACACACCTTGTACTTTTCCAGGAGGAAAGGAATGTCGGGACAAGGACAAGGGCGCCACCTAGGACCCCAGAAAATCTTTGGGTGAACATGTTAAAGACATTTGGACACTTTGCAGCCGGGACTTTTCTAACTCATGAATATGCATGACGAAATCAACAATTTTAAGAAACTTCTACTGTTAACAATTTATATTGGAAATCGTTCATGTCGAATGAATATGCATGAGGGAATCGACCATTTTATGTCATTTCTCTTCGCAGCTGTGGCATGCGACAACTTGTTGTCTGCAGAGAAATTCGTTTTCCTGAAGAGCTCTTTTTCTCTTTCGGGGAGAACTAAAAGTTGGACCTTTTCACCGAGAATGCAAAATGAAATGCGGTTGGCATGGTTGGTATAAACTATGTAATGTAGCTACATCAGCAACTTCATGAACGCGGCGGACGACCATGTGTGTTTTCAGCACTGTGATTTAGTCCCTATCTTCTATCTTCATTTGTTTCTAGAAAGTGTGGGGAAAGAGGGACATCGGGAGAACGGAACACAGGGTCGGTAAAATGTAAATCTTTATAGGGGAACCCTTGAGAAGACTTTTGGTGTGGGCCCTCATTTAATATCATTTAGAATATGCATTGTATCAATGTCCTCGTTTGGAATGTGCAGTGTTACACTGTCCCCGTTTGGAATATGCATTGTATCACTGTCCTCGTTTGGAATGTGCATTGTATCACTGTCCTCGTTTGGAATGTGCATTGTATCACTGCCCGAATGTTTCAAGCTGTTTTAAAAAGGATGCAGGTTGGATTTTTATTTTGTGTTGTACAAACAGGCCCCTGTTAATCTTATTTAATGTGTGGGTTGTTCACAATGACAAAGTTAACTGATTAAAGGGTTTACAAATCCGTAATATTTCAATTTTGATACAACTATTTAAGAATATTTCACGCTTACATACACTAATGCCCGTGACTTTGGAATACCTGTTCATACCTCTTTTCATGAAATGACTTTGGATACAACTTGCTAAGAATATTTAACGCTTACGTGCATTCATGCCCATGAAGATAAAAAACTTTTGTCTTACTTTTTACACATGAAATAAGTGTGAAATAGAGTTTATATCTATTCTTCTCGAAACTATTTTGATTAATCAAATAAATTTCTAAAAAGATTATATCGAGAATAAATAAATATATCACAATCACTTCATGTAAACAAGAAAGAAAAAATATTCCAACTTTATGGGCAACGGTGTAAATTCTTTATTTTGTTTTTGGCATTTTTGCAAGTTTCAGCATTTTATAATGACCTTTCTAGAATGTTTATGTTTTGAACGAAAATGTTTGCAAACTGGAATCCAATCCCGAACAAACCCAAAAAACACATGTACTCTAACTCGAATCTGTATTTATATACATATACATTTATTTGGTAATTTCCAGTCCTTTCTCGCAATATGCAATATCAAGAATGTGTTTTCTGTACCACAGACGAGTCGATGAAAACACTAAACTATATAATACAAACAGGAGATGGATAAATTGTTACTCCATCATATACATATCAAAATAACTTTTCTTCCAAATATATCATACAAATCAAATTACATGTACTTTTACATCACCTTGAATTATATTTGACATGTTTGATTTATACCCGTATCTTCAAAATTTAAAATATCTACATTTGTGATCAAACTTGAATATAGATACCGGTACAAATGTATATTTGAATCTGTGTGTTTGATATTTTTTGCTTCTCAATTTTTAATGTGACATATCGGATGTAAAATGATAAGGGTGCATGCGTCCATACTAAGTTTTATTTTTCTTAATTAGATTTGGTTTACTTGTTCACTGCCAATAGTACGTTCTGCCACGTATTCTGGCACGTTAATATATAATTATTATCACGAATAATGTACAGTAAATCAAGTCAAGTGAGTTTACTTTGTTAATGTTAAATATTCCCTCAGTATGAAATACTGGATAATGTAATTTTTCATTTTTATCAGTTGAAAACTATGGATGACATTTGTCCTTTTCGTAAGATTGAGAAATTAAAAAATGTAATAAACATGAGTGTTACAAGTATGTTCACCGTCTTTCATTCCGATTGTTCTGTTCGTTCACCTGAATTGAAGGACTTTTTCTGGTCGTAATGGAGTGATATGAAACAAATTTTCGGAAGTTAAAAGTAAAGACCAGTATTGGAAACGCCCCAATTTCAAAAAATGAAATGGAAGCTCTTATTACCAATCATGTGAAAGAATATGTTTTGAATATTACACTACGATACAAATTTTGACGGGAAACCGCCTACTAATTGATATATTTTGTAAATTAGTATATCTCTGACCTGTTGAGAGATACAAATGCACGTGTCGCGCACGTGTGTGTAGTCACAAATACATCTTTCTGTGTACAGTACTTCTAACTTTATGAAGACTTGGCCAAATTTCTTATAATTTTGATGATTCCAGAACCTTGCAGTACACATCAATACTTATATGCTAGATGATCAACCTTTTCTGATCGATTTCACAACATTTCTTTCACTATGCAATTGCATGATCATAACTGGTCTTTAGCTTTAAAGGTGAATGATTTTGTTTGTCTTGTACAATGTGGCGAAAGTGAGTTAAAAGTATAATAAATAACATGGAGATAGAATGAGATAGAGAGTGAGGAGAAGGGGGGTGAAAGGGAGTAGATGAGAACGAGGAAGAATGAGGGAAGAGGAAGAAAGAGAGAGAAAGGAAGAAAGAAAGGAGGGAATGGGTGTGTGCATATACTTATGGGCGCAATTTCTCCCTCCCGGGGAGGGGGTGCTTGACTGGCTTACGCTTCCTGCCAAACTATCAACTTCCCGGTTTCAAAGAAATTAACTTATAAATACAGTTACATGATCTGATTATAGTGAAAATGTTATTTTGTCATGAACTCATGTTTAGGAAAATATGAGTCTCAACGTGGGGTGGCAGTTGCCATAAAATATAACATCTTTAGGGATCTAGCACCCTCAGTCCCCCTTACCCTTCTTTCACGTAAACATATTAAATATGGAGAGAGAGAGAGAGAGAGAGAGAGAGAGTGTGTGTGTGTGTGTGTGTGTGAAAGAGGGAGCGAGAGATGGGAAAATTAGGATTCTCATACATAAAGGGCGATATATGGAGTGACCAATAGACAGAAATATGAAGAAGGATCCCCTATGCCCAATATTCCAAATCATTTGTAGTATCTTGTTTATCTTTAATCATAAATCTGTCAATTGAGCAAAATATTTAAGAATTTATCTAAAAACTGATTTA